>NC_066364.1:74083701-74409383 GCF_013377495.2 Cygnus atratus | reverse complement strand
CTCCTAGTTAGTGGCTGGTTCATGAGAGGTGGGACTAAGCACTTTGCTCTGGGCATAACTAAAACGTGGCATTCAAACCCTCTGCCCAGATGGAAGCTAAGGGGAGAACGCATGTTGTTGCTTTGAACCAAAATGAAAAGGAAAGTTTGTGGGTTTGGGCCTCCTGCACCCTTCCCCTCTCCCTGTACGCCTGCCAGCACTGCCGCCCCTCATGTGGACCAGGGCCGCGTGGCACGAGAAGGTCCTTTCCTTGCGGCCTGGTGTCACACAGCAGCAGTCCTTGAGCTCAGGGCCTTCTTCCCTGTTTGCAGGTAGCAGGACGGTTCCCTCAGAGAGCTCATGCCACTGAGGAGGCCCAGTGGCCTTCTCCCCCTTTAGTAAATGCTCATGGGCACAGAGGAGTTGTAGGAATAAGGGGGAAGGAGGTCAAGGAGGAGATGCCCTCCTGAGCCCTCAGCTGTGAGGAGCTGGAGTGTATCTGGAGGCAGTTATTCTGGCCATAGTTTTGTTGTTTTTATGGTTACGTTAGGGTGAGGCAGCTTTCTGACAGGCACTCCGTGTACCCCTCTCGTCAGCATTGTCATCCCTGGTGGTGTGAGCCAAAGCAGCACGTGCAAAGTGTGCCACAGGAAAATGATCAGTGCTGACCAATGTTTTTCTTGCCTGTAACACTGAGATGGAAGGGTATTCCTGGCATCCCTGTGTGCTGCAAATAGTCTTTGTCATCAGCAATTAAGGATTGGATATGATTTTAAAAAATTATATCAGCATCTGTTACAGAGGAACTTAACCCTTCCTAATCAAGTCTGTCTTTGATACAAAAACTGCTTTAGATTCAAGCTATTCCTGCACCTAGTAAGTAGCAGAGGTCAAGAAAGCAAGTCTAAGAAATGTCATCTCCTGCATTAAAGCAGGAGAAAATAAGGAGAGGCATAACAGTGCCTCTGATAGCACTTTGTTACCTGGGGCACACGGAGAAATCGTGATTTCGTAACAGGGAGCTTGCTGGCTTCCCATGGGATCTTCCTCATCTAGCAGGTCCACGCTCATTCTTCACTTTTCTTCACATTCTCATCCCTTACTTGTTTCAGGGGATCTGAAACTCAGCCTTGATAGGAAATGGAGTGATTGCCTCCAAGACATCAGATGGTGCTCCACACTCCATCCTCACTCTTCTCCCTTTTTATGTCCCTTGGGATCCCCTGCCAATTAGGTCTCCCAAGAACCAGCTAGACAGGAATAGGTCTGCAGTGAATGTGTCAGATTGATTGGATGTGTCGTTTATATTGCTTGTGAGCTAATGTGTTCTTTGGGCACTTTATTAATTTGTTTAATTCTTCATGTAATCTCCACCCAAAAAAAAAAAAAAAAGAAAAGAAAGAAATACACAAGAGACTAGTCAAGGGCACCATTCCTTAACAGGAATAAAAAGAATGTGAAATTTTTAGACCAAGCTATTTTAGAGAGCTGACAAATCCAAAGAGTATTCAATAACTCTTTTGAAAATGGAATCCAGTGTTCTTTACTTTTTTTTTTTTTTTTGAAGAAGCTTTTTCTGTTCTTTGCACCAATCTGATCAATTGCATGATCAAAATTCAGGGGGATGAGTTAAACTTTGAGAAGGATTAGCTCCAGCTTTATTGAGAAATCCCTCTTCCTCAGTGATGTCAATGTCCAAAACCAGGAAAAATGAAAAGACTCTTTAGGGACCTGCAACCATTGCTAGCCTGAGTAATTAATGTTAACGTCAACACTTTGATACTGGCTGTAAGTTTATAACTGAATTTTATGAGGACAGCAGAGCATAAGGCTGAAAGAAGAAACAAAGCTTACTGGAACAGAGTACAGCAGTGGAGTCCTTCACCTTCTCTGGACTTGTGGCCCAGACTTGGGGTGTGGGGCAGAGCTGGAGTCCCTGACATCCTTCCATCAGAGAAATGTGTCACCTAGACCAGGTGCATGAAGGACAGATGGTTTTATGCCTACCAAAATACATGTACCCTTCTTTAAGGTTTGGAAGTGAATTGGTGTCCTGGCCTATCTCTGGCAATGGTGTGACAAGTAACATGAAGAAAGGAGTGGGAGATGTCTCTGGTGATCTCTGTGCCCTTAACCCAATAGCTGCTTTGGAGGAATGTGGAGAGGAGGGACAAACAAGATGTGATTTGTGTTATTACAGCAATGGGCAGACATCCTGCCCTCCCATCTTCCTGTCCCGAGCTCCTCCAGCATATTTCTGGTGTGCACATCACTCCTGCGTCATAGCTGTCCTCTTCCGTTACTATTTTTCTATCCTAATTCATCTTGTTGCACGGTGTCAGACAGGCCTAGCAGTAAAATAAAACGGTGGTTTATTAACCAAAGCCCATAAAATAAAGCAATAGTTTCTTAGTCAAAGCCTCAGACAAAGGTTCTAGCATTTAGAGGACTGATGAGTGTATGCAGAGAAAACTGTATGGGGCTACAGACTTTGTTTAAAATGGGGTGTCAGTACATCTCACTCAAAGACCATGTAGCATGTGCACGTTTGAGGTGGATGACCTGATCTCTTCTCACATCAGATAAATTCTGCAAGTTCTGAGGGTTCTATTTCCCTCATCATGTTTCTGCTCTTATTTACAATAACAGACCAGTAGCAAAGACTTGCAGCTCCTCTCCTGCAGTCAGTCCCAGAGTCACCTGCTCCCCAGCATGAGGTAAGGTTTTAGGAAAAAGGACTGTTAGCTCCATGTTGTACTCCTGCATGCACGGGTGCATGCACATTGTCTCCAGTGCACTTCTGAGGGAAAACAACATAATTTCCACATGCTTTGTACAGGATGTTCAACGTAAGACAAAACTTGAAGTACTGTCAGTAGCTGGTGTGAGTCCTGAATGATTTAGGGAGAGGAAAGCTGACTTCTGTAAACACAATTTTAACCTATCTATGCCTCTTTAACAGAGACAGAAGTGTCTAAGGATGAAGATGTAAAGCCTCTTGAGAACCTGAAGTTGAATAAATTACCAGGACTAAAAGGTACCAGTATACATCTAAGGCTTTTGGAATAAGTAGTATGGAATCACAAAAATAATGAATTGTGGGCTTCAGCCCAATCCTGGTGGAGTCCGGGGGAGTCTCAGTGCACTTCTACAGGTGGAGGACAACAACCCAAGTGTGTAACAAACAGAGTTGTTGGTTTCTTTAAAGGAGCAGACAGCTTTATGAATAACTTTTGTATTTCAGCAAGTTATGGCTAGCTGTTTGTAGTGAGTGGAAGTTGTTAGCGTAGGGCCTGTTATTGACTGCTTGCTGAGGCACTGCAGAGCATAATTAGGAAGAGGAAAGGCCAGCGTAGGGTCTTGAAGAACCATTTCCTGGCCAAGTGCCTCCATTTTTCATGACCTTTTTGGTGTAGCCCTTTGTAAGAAACTTTGAAAGAAAATACAGACTACTAGGCAAGGAGCATTCATTTATCCTGAACTGATGAGGTAAGATTTGGAAGCGTAGGTGTTTTCTATGCCAAACAAAGGGCATGCTCTGAAGCCACAGAATAAACAAATGATGACTGGCAGCAGCTCGGAGCAGAGCAAAATTAAGAGGGGACTTGTAGTTAGGAGAAGTTGGTACTTGAACAACAGCATTGTAGGGATTTGAAGGATTTAGAGAAGGGAGTGGAAAGTACATTGGGAACTGGCCTGAGGCCCTATGAAATCAATGGGAAGGCTTCCCTTGGGCTTCAGATCAAAACATGAGTGTAGGGGATGAAAAGCACCTGAAGGGTTGCAAATATCTGTGCAGCCAGCAGATGGGGAGAGGAGGAGGGGGAAGGGCACTGAAGATACAGAGAGAAGTAGGAGAGATTTTGTGTCAGCAGAAAGCCCCACAGAGGTCCAGTGCTTCCAAAGAACTCTTATGGGCTTCACCCTAGACGCTCGGGACTTCTTGGTGCTAATGTGGTGGGGAGCTTTGGGGAAACCACAATAACCACTGCAGTTCCTAGGATACTTGGTTGTATTTAAGAGGGCAATAAAAGTCAACTAGAAGGTATAAACCTACAGGGCATAGCATTGAGGACAGGCTGGAATGTCACATGAAAGGTTGCTGTCTTCAGTTGCAACAATTGCAAAAGATGTGATAAAAGTGGTCACAGGAGGAGGCAGGATCAACATAGATGAGATTTTAAAGAAGAAAGGTTACAGGAGACAGGCCTCAGGCTTTATGAACTGTGAAGGAGAACAGTATCTAAAAATTAAAAACAAAACTGTGAAGGGAATGGTGAAACATGTTCATTTCCTCTTGTTTTTCCTGTTGAATGAAGCCAAAGGAAAAAAAAAAAAAAAAAAAAAGATGACACACTCCATACTGTAAAGTTGGTGTTAGTAAATGTAGAGCTAATCGAAGGATGCACTTCCTGTCCCAATACCTTATCAACTGTTACAGCCTGCAGTTACAAGAGGTGGAGGCATGGGAGAGAAATGTGCTGTGGATTTATTTTTGGAAGACCGGCAGCTTTGTGGCAGAATGCAACATCTGTGCGGTAGCAGATGAAGAAATAAGTAGTGCTGCTCACAAGCAGGTATCAGGAAGGATCTCGTGCGTAACCCATGCACAGCGCTGCACAATTAGCTGGCTGCTTACCTTGTCCCGTTTGTCACTCCCAGTCACACGCATCATTTCTCTCACGCTTTTAGAGATAACCACCGCACTGCTGGCACAGCAGCCCCAGTGGACCACTCATCTAATCTGCTGTGGCAGTTCCTCTTCTATGTAGGCCATTGCAGAGCAAATTCAATTTTTGGTGTCTTCATCTTATTCTGCAAATGGCTTCTTTCTTCAGTCCTTCTTTAATTTATATTATCGTATTTTAGCCACGTGGGTCTTTCCCTCATCTTTGGCCTTGTGGTGAGTCCAGTAGCTGTTTTCCTGCAAATGGCAAGTGTATTTTCAAGGTCTAAGCTTTAAATTGCTGTTCTGGCAAAAAAAAAAAAAAAAAATTCCTCTCACGCCCTTGACACAAAAACAACAATGTGAACAATGGGAGCTGGCTGGAGCCAGCATGACGCTGGAGCACACTGCATGCAAGGAGGTTGAAGAGGAAAAAAAAAAAAAAAAAAAAAAAACAACACATGCAGTGGAGGGAGGATGTTCAGCAGACTATTTGCATCAGAGTTTCAGAACCCACACAATAAAAATGAAAGTGCAGAATGTGGGCCAGCTGCCTGCGATAAGATCTTATTGTTGGAAAGGGGAGCAACGTACCATCTCCAAACTCGCTGGGCAGGGAGCAAAAGTACAGCATGAAATGAATGGTGAGATCACGCATGCGGCCACTCTTCCTCGGGCACTGACGTATCAAGAGGCTGTGATTGATTTTTGTGTGTTATGGTATGACAAAGCCAACCTGGGAGAATTACAACAGATGGTACAGCGTGCAGGCGAATTGCACAGAGATGGAGGGGAGCTCAAATCAATCATTTTTAACAAGTAAATACAACTTTGTGAAATTCCCCAGCAGTGGTCAGGCCGTAACTGATGTGAGGGCTTTAGTGCAGCTGTTTGTGGGTGCACTTGGCCTCAAGTAGCGAGGAGGGAAGGCTCCATCTTGGCTCGAACAGAGCTCTCATTTGTTTTGTGCACAGCTCCAGGATTTGATTCCTTGCATCTGTGGCAAATCATCTTATTTACCACCTCCAGTGACCAATTCAGATGTCTACAGAAATGGCAGTTTCAAAAATTCACAGATGCTGTTAGAGATAATGGGCTAGCTGGATTTTTTATCATATATTTAACATATGCCTTGATAAGACTGAGCTGCTGGCTTCAAACTCTCTCACCAGATGTTAAACTCCTGTTTCTTCTACTGAAATTTATGAAAATAACTTAAAAATACTTCCGAATTACCTTTATAATTCCTACGTGTCTTCTTCAAGCATTATATAAGCCCATGGGGCTGAAATCTGTTTGCAGTTGTTCTGGTCTGAGTTCCTAGGTAATTGCCACACCAAAATAAATACGCGCATGTCATCATTTTAAGATCTTGAATTTAGCCAAGAACACCAACTACTTGTCTTTGCCAAAAAAATGGGCCTGGTTCCTTACTCTGTGTCTTTCTTCATCTCAGACTGAGGGACTTGCATTTATTAAGGGAATTTGTAGGAATCAGTTCTTAATGTTGTTTTCTCAGATTCTCTGCGTATCAATCAAGAAGGTTGGTAGATACAGGTTTTCCCATTTTATTTTCTTCAATCAGTAATACATTTCCTAAGAAATACAGGCTATCTTAAAATGACACATCCTTTACTCTCTGCATTTGTTCTAAATGTTCATGCTGATTTTTTTTTCTTTTGATTATCTTAATTTCATTTAAAATATTTACTAATAACAAGGGCTCCTTTGTTTCATCTGATGAGACATGAGGCCATTAAGCTAATCCAGAATCGTCTAGCATCTTGTGTTGCCAGTCAGTGCTGTTGGGTTAGCTTTATGCTCTGCAGATGACTTTCTGGGTCTTTTGCACTGCTTTTCTACTCAGCGATCAAAACCAATGCCTATGTTATTGCCAAGGAGATGTGGAGGTTTCATTGCAGTGCCTCCTGGGCATTTCTCTCCACCCTCACGCATGCAGGTGCTAGCATGTAACAGTGCTTTCACCTCCGGTGCTCTCACCTGCTCAGTTCTCCAGGGCTCCGTTTCTCCTACTACAAATTCACGGTTTTTTACAACCTTTGGGGGGAGTTTTTAGGATGAAGTGCTCAAGTTCACGACACCAGCTTTATGTCTCCTCTGATGTAAAGCGTGGACAACACCTTCTCTTGATTGCCTTCTCCACACTTGCCCTTGGACACGAAGAGTACCTGATGTAGGGAGACCCGACCTAAACTGGGGCAACTGGGAACTTCATCACAGAGCATCACTCTGCTTTTTTGCTCCCTCCCAGCAAACGGCTGTTCAGCTGGCACAGAAACAACGGGCTCTTCTGCATCCTTTGCTGCCACTGTGATAGTGCTAGGAGAGCATGCGTTTGTCTGTAACAGGACACGAGGCTTTGCCCTGCTTTACTATGTTCAGGAGTGGCAATTGTGGAGTGCAGCCTCCCAGTATAAACCTGTGTATCGAGGGGTGAATGCCACGCACACTGGCACAGCTTTGTCAAGTCAGCTGGTTTGTACCTCTTGTACCAGTGTGTGACCACGTTATCCCAGTGGTCTTCCCTGCACTGTTACCCTAATAAATGCAAAGGTCCCATTTTAACAGCTTTTTATTTCTGGCCTTCAGGGACATTGACAGGACTGGCCCTCTGTGGTTTAGCACCACAAGCGCTGGTGGTCGCCGCGTGGACCCGCGTGCAGAGGTTGGTGGATGCGGTGGATCGGGATTGTCGCAGGGGCTGTATGTGCTGATTGGGCACCTTTAGCAGAGCTGCTTAAAAATTACTCTTCTGTGCTCAGAATTAAATGTGACATGTTTTTTTCTGAGTGGTGATGCTGGTCCTGTGCTCATGTTTAGTTGGATTTTTTTATTATTGTTTTTAATTTTTGTGAGCTCTTCAGCTATTACTGATGCACACCCTTGAGTAGATATATATCTGTGAGAGCCCACCTAAGCCACAAGTCTGGTGGCTAAAAGAGAGACCAAGAAGTCGAGTTTCAGATTTTATCAATGCAAGGGAGAATCTGAGCCCTAGCTAACTATTCTGTGGGTAATGGGTGGGGATCATGGCCCACAGATTATTTAGGACATTTGTTCCCCGTTTACTAACGCTTGAGCTGAAGTAGGTACATCCTGTAAAAAAACATTACTGAGATGGTGTTTCCTGGGGTTTTAGCAAGTAAAACCTTCCACACATGGCTGCATTTTGAGAGAATTGGCTGGTTTTCTTTCTTTAACTGTAGCTGTGTTTTAAAAAATAGACTTTCATAGAAGAAGGCTAATCTTTACACAAAAGTATATCTGTACAGATTTTTTATGAAGCACTTTGTCCCCTACTGCTATGCTAAAGGATAATGTTAAAGAAAAATATCGGACTAGCATCACGGACTATAAAATACTATAAGTTCTCAGTAAATTCTGTTCAACTCCTTTTCTACCTCCTAAAGAGAGACTTTTCCATAATCATTTTCCATATATACATGGATTTATTGTTCATTATTATTTTTATTAAAAGTGTTGTGTTTTAAGAACTGCTCAATCCACAGGGCTTTAACAAAGAATTAGTGTGTGAATTGTCATTGTAATGTAATTTTTAGGCTGAAAACCCTTCTGGTATGGGATGCTTGTAGCCTAAAAGCTTTCTGCTATATAAGGCAATGGATTTTATTTAACTTTCTCAACCACGGTCTATGTGCACAAGAGAGGAACATCCAAATTCAGACTAAGAATAGAAACTTTCTAACTGCATTACTGAGTTTCTGTCATAGTTAACGAGTAGTCAGTGGTACAGTCTGTGCTATTGCTCACCTCTACTTTCAGAAATGCTAGAGGTCACAGGTGTGTTTTCTGTGTCATGTCATTGTATCGGGGTCCTTTTATTTCAAAGTCCATGGCTGCAGCTAGTTGGATGGAAGATTTGCTCTGTCTTCTCTGTGGTTGTTCCTCCTCCTGTGTTTGCTCTTTTAGCTTATGGTGGTGAAGGCATCATCACTGGGAACAGCATGCGTGGCTGCAGCATGCCATCTGTGCTGGGACTCCTGAAATCCCTGTCCTTGCTGGAGCATCATCTATTTTCTGAAGTAGAAGGCAGGTCTAGTTGCTAAGGACCAAGCTGCCAGGTAAAATGTGCAGTCCAAATTGCTGATCCTTCATGTCTTCCCCTTAGCACAGTGATCTGTGCTGGGGCGTGTGCATGGTCATGCTGAAGCCAGCTCTTGAACTCCTCAGTTCAGGGAGCTATGCTGAGTGGTGGGATTCAGCCTCATAAGGTATCTGCCTGGGAAACACCAAGTCAGTGAATAAAACACTCTAGTGGCCCAAGACCTGGTAGAGAGGTGTTGTGCCGTGCTGAGCTGTGTGTGAGACAGCCCCACCTGTGGGAGCCCACCCAACCTTTTCTCGCTTGGTAATGAAGCACAGCAGGCTGCTTCACACCTCCACCTAGATGTATTTCCTGTACTTGCAGAGCTTTGCATTGATTCCTCTTTCTAAACGTAGAGGTCTGATTTTACTTTTTACTGTAAACCTTCAGCAGGTCCCTCGGTACCAGGGGATTTAAGGGGTCTTAAACCCAGCAGCAGAAAGCAGAATCTCAGACACACAAATCCGTGGTTCAGGTAAATGTGATGGTTGGGTCCATGTGCAGTTCTCTACAGCAGATATTACCATTACAAAAATAAATTAAAAATAAAAATAAAAAGAGCTGTAAGTACCACCAACAACTTTCGCTCCTTCTCTTCCCCAGAATGTATGGCCCAGCCTGTCTGTAGGCCACTGTCCAGAGAGATTTGGTGAGGAAGCTGCAGGGCATGAATGAGTAGGATCAAAATGGTCATTCCGTGCTGCACTGCTGGCACAGGGTAGCCCAGAAATCCCCTTGTCATTTCTTTTCTCATGCTTTTGAACTGCCATGGGGAACTGTAAATACAACAGCTGGAAATATTTCCAGAAAAGTCCCTTCTCTTTACCAAATATGGCTCATCATGGTGACATATATTGAGACCATAGTAGCATGTCTTCCCAAAGCATACCACATCTTCCCCCCGCATGCGGAAAGCACAAAAGCTCTGCATTGGATGGCCTCACATGCAGCAGCCTCACAGCACCTCGAGTTACAGGGTGATAGAGACATGGCATTGTGGGCAGGTTGTGAGTAACAGGAGTGGAAAGGGGTGCCTGCCATTTTGCTCTGGAGTTGCTTGGCTCCATGGCAGCACTGTTATTGGAGCTCAAGGACAAGCAAGGTGCCTCACAAGTTTCACCTGCTCCAGCTCACAGAAAGTGCAGGCGAAAGTTTGTTGTACCAGTGGCTCTTGGCACTGCGTATGTACGCAGACATACACATTGCAATACAGCAACGGCAAATATTTAACACTCAGGGTAAAGGCGCCTCTGCTAAAAAGTTAATTTGCCTGGAACCAAGTTTAATTCCCATTTAGTCAATTCCCTGCGTTTATCACCAGAGGTGGTAGAAGGTTGTTCATATAGGGAAATTTTGCCAGTTGTACTCACAGAATTATAGTAGGATGGTTAGAAAGATCATTCCTTCCACACTTTTGTTCCAGTGTAATAGCGGCTCAGCTTACTTACATATCTCAAATGACAAAAGTAAATTAAGAAGTGCCTTTTTACTCCAGGAGTCACACTGGTATATCTCTACCTACCTTCTCTCTCTGTTTTATGCTGGTACAACTTTTCTGGTTAGCACAGAGAAGTGTGTTGTGATGAGGGAAAGGCTTTGGATGTGGTCTACCTTGACTTCAGTAAGGCTTTTGACACCGTTCCCCACAACATTCTCCTCAAAAAACTGGCTGCTCGTGGCTTGGACTGGCGTACGCTTCGTTGGGTTAAAAACTGGCTGGATGGCCGGGCCCAAAGAGTTGTGGTGAATGGAGTCAAATCCAGTTGGAGGCTGGTCACTAGTGGAGTCCCCCAGGCCTCAGTACTGGGGCCGGTCCTCTTCAATATCTTTATCGATGACCTGGATGAGGGGATCGAGTGCACCCTCAGTAAGTTTGCAGATGACACCAAGTTAGGTGCGTGTGTCGATCTGCTCGAGGGTGGGAAGGCTCTGCAGGAGGATCTGGATAGGCTGGAGCGATGGGCTGAGGTCAACTGTATGAAGTTCAACAAGGCCAAGTGCCGGGTCCTGCACCTGGGGTACAACAACCCCAAGCAGCGCTACAGGCTGGGAGATGAGTGGTTGGAAAGCTGCCTGGCCAAGAAGGACCTGGGAGTACTGGTTGATAGGCAGCTGAAGATGAGCCAGCAGTGTGCTCAGGTGGCCAAGAAGGCCAACAGCATCCTGGCTTGTATAAGAAGCAGTGTGGCCAGCAGGTCTAGGGAAGTGATTGTGCCCCTGTACTCGGCTCTGGTGAGGCCGCACCTTGAGTACTGTGTTCAGTTTTGGGCCCCTTGCTACAAGAAGGACGTGGAGGTGCTTGAGAGAGTCCAGAGAAGGGTGACGAAGCTGGTGAGGGGTCTGGAGAACAAGTCTTATGAGGAGCGGCTGAGGGAGCTGGGCTTGTTCAGCCTGGAGAAGAGGAGGCTCAGGGGCGACCTTATCTCACTCTACAGGTACCTTAAAGGAGGCTGTAGCGAGGTGGGGGTTGGTCTATTCTCCCACATGCCTGGTGACAGGACGAGGGGGAATGGGCTAAAGTTGCGCCAGGGGAGGTTTAGGTTGGATATTAGGAAGAACTTCTTTACTGAAAGGGTTGTTAGACATTGGAATGGGCTGCCCAGGGAAGTGGTGGAGTCACCATCCCTGGCAGTCTTTAAGAGACGTTTAGATGTAGTCCTTAGTGATATGGTTTAGTGGAGGACTTGTTAGTATTAGGTAAGAGGTTGGACTGGGTGAACTTGGAGGTCTCTTCCAACCTAGACGATTTTGTGATTCTGAGACTCCTTGATAAGATGATACCACTGAGAAGGGCAGCATGTAACCACTGGTCTGAAAACTGGGGTTGTTTCCCTACCTTGGCTGCAGGTTCTGCTCCTGCCTTTGAAGGAATCACCATTTAATCCATCTGTGTGTTAATTTGCCCTTTTTAACAGCAAGGAAAACCTCTTTTTTTTTCAAGTCTCCCAGGGTGCTGCCAGGTTTGAGTCATTAAACTTCAGATATGTGAAAGGAAGGCACTATTAGCATTGCCATTTGATTGTATTATTATTTTTGTTACTGTGGCAGTTCTGTAGCAAACACAATGCTTTATAATCACTATCCTAAAGAAATCACATTTCACAGAGGAAAAAAAACATACGTAGTAGTTACGAGCAGAGCTGCTATTAAACACCAGGCTGTTGATAATTTTCTGCTGGCATCCAGTGTCTCAGAGGGTTCCCCTTATTTTACTGACTGTGACTGGGAGCAGTAATGAAGAGTGCAACAAGAACAGTGGCTCTGAATGGGCTCCTCCACCATCCCGTTTAAAGGACAAGCAGGCCCACAGGCAGCAGATCTAGAAATAATGGAGAGTGGTTCCCCATGGTTTTGTGTCCTTGGGGAAGGTCAGGTGTGGTCTGCAGCTTGGTGGATTCTCGGACGTCTGATAAGGCTTGTACTTGGCTGGCACGTTTGCTCTCAGAGGAGGCATGAGTGGAGAGGCAGCCCCGTTCTCCCCCTGATTCACTGTGCAGAGACTTCCTGCATCGTGGCTCAAACAGGGAGTCAATAAAGCCAACTTTTCACCCTGTATGCCCCTGAGGGGAGAAGTCCTTTTCATTTCAGCATGAGTATAATTTGGACAGTCTGGAGAGATTTAAAAGACTGTAAATTCTCTTCCACTTATATTGGTGTAGTTTCTTGGTCTTCCATGGGGTCCCTTATCATTTACACTAATAGAAAGGAGAGATGAATCAGACCCTATGTGCTTTGCTGACTGGGAGGAGACAAAATTAAACACAATGTTAGTGTTGCCTCTTCCTTCCTATCCCCATTTCCCTGTGGTTATCCTGTTAAGCTATTCTGAGTAGCTCCTTTTCTTTGACTCTGTCTCTTACTTATTTTGCAGTCTTTGTGTCACTTCTTTTTAATAGTCCAGATACCATTGTGAAGGACCTATTAGAAACACCTAGGTTTGATAGCTATATCATTTGAACTTATCTGGGCTTCTATTTAATCTCTGTTCACGGTATGTCATGTTGAAGAATAATGTGGGAGAAAATGACGTGGCTCTTATTCAGTAGTGTCTCAATTCTTTTCTCTATTATAAAATGAAATGAATAACAGAGTTTAGATCTTGTCTCTTTTGATTGCTTAATTCATTTTATAACTGTGTATTTGTTACATAGCTTTGGCAGGTGTATCTGGGAGAAACTCTGACCCAGTTCTCATCCACATGGGCAGAATTTTGAATATTCTTACTAATGCACTTCATTTATCATGGGATTTTCTGTTCTTACAATTCATTTTATTGTCTGTTAAGTTCTTTGTGAGCAAGGTGACGTTAACAGCATCACAGTTAGCAGGTATGTGGAGAATTGTGAATACAGCATGATGCAGTTCGTTGTAAAGCAGTAGGCAGGTTTCAGAGGTGTGCTGTCTTATGGCCACGTTTGTTCCTCACGTACTTGTAATCACATCCTACAGGAAAATGTTTTTAGAAGACACGTTAGAAAAATGAGTTCCTTTTCTAAGTACATTAGGAGTTGTATAGCTGCTTTTGTTTTTTTAGTGTGAGCCCTACATTTCAGGTGTCCAAGGGTGTCTCCATGGCATTAAAAAAATCACAGAAATAATGGCTATGTAACACTTTAAATTTATGGTCATTTTCATTTCTCACATCGCTGAGCATCTTTTTTGCAGTTACCAAATAGTATCATTTGCCTTCCTGGACTCAAACAGCTAAACAAAATTTCCAGGCAAAGCAGGCTGTACTAATGAGGACAAGTAAATGATGGTGAGAGTTGTGTATCTCTGACACTGCCCCACATGTCAGCAAAGAATATGCAAAACCCTATATTGCTGCACTGCTGGGTGTGTATGTTTGGGGGGTGTGGTAGGGAAATTGAGGGAATGGGGCAAAACCCCAAAGCAATGCTATTTACTTGTAAATCAAAATGTTCTCTGAGGGGGTGGGGTCCGTGAGCCCAGTGCTTAGTCATGCTGTGTTCCCTCTGCTTGTCTGCCTCTGTGGTGGTTTGCTTTGGCTTGTTTTTCTTTCTCTTCTCTCTTTTTATTTTTTTATTTTTTTTCCTCATACATCCTCCTCTCACATGAATAGCCACTGAAAGGTCTTTTTTGCCTTCACATGCATAGCAAATCCCTATGTTCATGGGGTGATGTTTGCCTCTGTTTATGGAGGAGATTGCCTTTGTTTCTGATACCTTCTTCCAGAAATGAAGCTGATTATGTTTTTGAGTTTTTTGGGTGTTTGTTGTTGGCTTTAAATGCTTTTTTTTTTTTTTTTCCTGCATGCTGGAATGCTGTTAGACTCATCACATTTCAAAGAGATTTAATGCAGTTCATTATAGCATTAAGTAATTACTCATCAATTGTGGCAATAAGTAAACTGATATGTAGAGAGAATATGTTGATAATGTAGGAGATATGGAAATTTCAGAAATGTCACATTAAGCTGCTTTTCTCGCTGTTTTTAATGGGTAGTAGTGTAATTTCCATCCTCATTTGGACCCTTTACAGATCTCTGCTTATTTTTCTGTTACAGTATTCATCGCTTCCTTGCTGCGTGTCTTTCTATGCTAGTATGCCTACAAGGTGGTTATTTCCATTGTTTGCTGGTGTCCTCTGTCGATATTACTACGTGGTTTTCCTACTGTGTCTAGGTAGTAACGCCAACGGGTCTTGGGAGCTGTTATTTATGATAAGGCTATCGCGGCAGAATTCATTCATGCTCTCCCTTTATACATGTTATATGGTAGTTGCTGGAAACATTTGAAATAACTTAATCTTTATGGTCTGTTTCATCATTTTTATTAGGTACAGTCTCTGTTCAGAGAAAAGAAGGATCAAGAAACTAAATTTGAACTAAGCGTTTGGGGCTCAGAAAGCAGCATAAAATGTCACCGACATTACAGCCCACTTCCCCCCCTCCCCGCACTGTTGTGCAGAAAAGCATTAAATGGCTCTTCTGCCCTGTGAGCTGAATGCTTGCCTCTAATCCCAAACATGGCCTTTTCTATTTGGTGTCTGCCTTGAACCAGACACTATCCAGATGTGGACTATCACTGTTTCAGCAGGCTGTAAAACAAAAGGAAAGGAAAAGAATTCAGTGGAAGTGGAAAAGTTTTGCTGGTCGTATTAAACTCACTGTCAACACTTAACGATATGGGACTGCAGCTCTGGATGTAACTTTTCCTCTCTACTTGGTTTGGATGGGCGTTAAAAAAAAATAAAAATAAAATGTAGGGTGTTGTTTTGTCCCCCTGTTACAACTGTGATCACTGAAACATAGAGAACTGAAGTGGCTTGTCCAAAATCATTGTTGGGAACAGATTACAACATGGCTTGACCTTACAAATATTAGTTTCTAAAGGATGGTTTTCCCAAGTAGAGGGTGTTTGCTGTATTGTTGGTGCATTTGTTGCCATTTTGCTTGCTTTGTCTGAGATCGTATTTTTAAGGTTGAAACGAGCATAACGTGAGGTTGGAGTAAAAACCTGATCGTGCCGACACAAATGAGATTTTTATCACTGACTTTCGAGAGGCTGAAATGTCACTGTTGAATCCTGTATGCATTTCACTGCTGTTCAAACCAGGCTGAAGATAATTTATTGCTCAAAGAAACCGTGTGGCCTATCTCGCAAGTTTTATTTTTCACGGCAGTGATCCTAACCAGACCTGCGGTCACAACACTGACGCTGCGCAGGAGGAAACCTAGTAGTACAGCACTTGGCAATTCACGAAGCAATTTGGCGTATTTGTTTAACATTGCAGTCAGTGTGTTTGTAGAATTAGTGGCATTTTTTTTTCCTATTTAGTTTCTTTGTTTTTATTGTCTTGGTGATGGGTTTCGGGCTGAGTAGGTAGGTTTGCCAGAGAATTTCCTTTGCTGTTTACACCTGTTACATAAATCCTTGGCATTGAGCTGTTTTTCTCAGCTGTGGAGACATGTTGGTGTGGAATTCACGAGCAAGGAGTGTAATGCAGTAACAGGACTCTGCTCTTAATGCCATCTAGCCAAGGGTCTCCCAAGGGATGAAGAGACCGGGGCTCACAGCCACGGTGGTCGCTGCCACTGATTGCTGTATATTTCTGGGGCTGTTGTTGCATAAGAAAGGTATTAGATATTTGTTCATTTCTTTATGTAAATAAAACTCCAGCTTAATTCTGAGCATTGTGAGTCTGCAGATCAGGGAGAAATGCTTGGCCCCATGTTCTGCAGGCCCCCGAGGCTTTCTTTTTAGTCTTGATACTGTGCAGTGCTCATCCATTTGAGAGCAGTGGCTCCAAAGAGGGGCAGCAGAAATGTTCCTGGGTTGAAGCTCTTAGGTCTCTCTCCAGTGCCTTGTATGCAGTATCAAGCAATTCTTTTGCTTTGACTACTTGGATTTTCATTTCCTACTTTTTCTTACTCCTTTTTTATCTTTTTTTTTTTTTTTTTTTTTTTTTAACATTCATTATGGGCCTCAACCTGTGTGCTGTGTAACAGATAAGAACTCTCCTACATCTTCTGCTTTAGAGAGATGTAATGGGATGGGAGAGACAGAATATTTGGGGTCAAGTTTCTGTTTGCTCATCAATGGCAGCTTTGTAGCAGCAGTGTAAGTAGTGGTAGCTTTCCTTGCGGATCTGCTGGGCATGAAAGAAGAGAGGAGAGATCCTGGGAAAAAGCTTCAATTTCTGTTCTGCTGTCTGGGCTGCTTTGGTCTCTGCATAAATCATGTCATACACAGTTGTTGATAAATTTACTTAAAGGTCTTTAAACAAGAAAGAGCCAGAAATCTAGTCATACTGAACATTTGTAGCTCGCCGAGGACACCGGTGGACATCAGCTAACAAGATGGAGAAAGTAAAGATCCTGGATTCGGCCCTGAGACTGTGGCGTATGCTGACCTGAGGTTACCCTCTGGCCTCTGTGCTGCAGCCAGTGCTTAAACCAGAATTGGTCTTCATTTGATGGAGAAGTAGAAAAGGTCTGTACCTAAGGTGGGAAGTGACATGACTGGTTTTTTTTGCTTTGTGCAATTAATTTAAATAACTTTTGACATGAAATTTTTGGGCTTGTAACCGTGTTCATTTTGTGTGACGAAATATGGCCCATCCAAGAGACATTTGCTCACTTTCAGAATTTTTTTTGTGATCCACTTAACTTAAATGGAGAGGGGTTTGGTTACTTTCCCATAAGATGATAAGCAAGGGTACATCTCAGCTTCAGAGGTCCTGTCCCTGGCTGCTGTCACCAGCCTCCTGACTGCCGGAGGGCTGGGGCTGAGCATGAGGTACCCTCTGCTCTGCGATTCTGCAGAGGAGCAGAAATCCTCCTTCTCACTCGTAAGTCAGACAGTGCACAACCCAAAAGCCATTTCATTCCCCGTACTGTGCAACAAAGGTTGGGTCAGGGTCAGTTAAGGTTCTGTCTGCAATTTGAGTGCTGAAGATTTTTGGAATTGCTTCAGTGATGATATGATTGATGCTTCTCTGACAGGGTGGTGGCAAGGGATTTACAGTGTTTATCTGGTGTCTGGAGATGGATTTGGCAGGGCTGGTCTTTCCAGATCTGAGGAGCATTTCAGAAGTGCAGATGTAGGCTTTCAGGTCCCACTGTTCGGTTCTGGCTGACTGTTCTGGTTGTACTGTTTCCAAAAAGGTTTAGAAATGGCTGAACAGCACTGTTGATGTAGAATAGTGCCCGAATCAAGTACAGATAGAGCATCTGCGATCCCACCCTCCAGCCACAATCATGCTTTCTCTCAAGGAACTGTTAGTTATGTTGTTTGTTGATTTGATTCCACTTGTAATGGTACAGCACAATGTTCCTCAGGCGAGGTTTGCTCGGGCTGGCACACCTGCCAGTTGGAGTGCGGGGATGCTGGCCATTAGCTCTGTGCAGCGAGCAGTCTGAAGCCCAACACGTTTGTAGGTTCAGCAAAGTTAGATCTGATGGCTTCAGACGGTGTTTCAGCCCTGCGAGCTTCTTGCCATGTTTTATAAATATTTTAGAGAAGCGATTGCAATGGGACAGCTTGGGATGGGATGGAGCAGGCCATGGTTACTGAACAATTGAACATCCGCACCAGTGCCCTCCTGAGTCACCTCCTCCGCTGGTTTGACCTTTGAGATCTGGACTGACTTCTTTGTTGGAAGATACATGCTAAAAGAAGTGTTTGTCCACAGCTGGCACCGTACTGTATTTTCAGACAGCCGAGGACATACCTATGTGCTTTGTCATGGTCTTTTGGCATGAAGCTCCACAGACGAGAACGCCACTGAGCATTGTGCTCCCTCTACCTTGTTTTCCTTTGCTATTTCAGCTGACCAAGGTCTTCTTCACTTCCTGCTGCAGGCTGTTCTGTTGTGTGTCTAGCCATTGTTCGATGTCTATCAGATCTCCACTGAGTGGGATGATTCCCGAGTCTACAGACCTCGGGATTTCTTTGAGAGAAGGCATAATTCACATCCCAGATATTATTGTTCTCCTGTGTGTGTGTTGTTAGAGCTCCGTTCCTTTTCGTCTTCCTTTTTATGCACTGCCCTTGTGGATAATTGTCCTTGACTAATTGGCTGTGACAGGCAAGATGAAGTCTAGGAAGACACTATAGTTTTAAAATGAATGTACCTATCTGGAAATTGGAAATAACTGAATGATCTGGACCTTAGTTATTCCCATGCTACAGAGAAATTCATGAGATTTTTCTTTTTTCTTTTTTCTTTTTTCTTTTTTTTTAAATGGAGGTTGCTTGCTCTTTTTCAGTATGCCTTCTGGTCTTTGAAAATGAAGGATTCAACAGTTGTACATTTTAAGCAAAGCTAATGTACCTTTTATTTTAACTTACATAAATGAAAACCGATTGTCTTAAGCTGCTTCTTCCAAGCCAGAAGCAAGCGGTTTTGCCTAAAAGGCTAAATATCATGAGATCCAAAGTTGCAATAAAATGAGAATGGGAGAAGTGGGGGGAATTTAGCAATACCCAAGATATTGTTTAGTTCAAAGCCCCATTGAAATAAAGCAAGCCTTTCCAGACTTCATGAGGAATGTGATCTGGCCCATATGTAGGTAACAGATACATAAATTACATTAAAATAATTTCTTACACTGAAAAAAAAGAAAGATCCTGTCATGTTGTGAAATCATCTAAAGCTTTAACTTTATTTTAGATATTCTATGATTCCATGATTCTAGTCTAATTTGATGTTATTTCATGGGTAAATTAACACTGTATAATTAATATCTCACTTAGAAAAAAATACCTTGAATTCAAGTAATTTTTAGTGATTTTGTTTTGAAAACATATTATGCAGAAATTGGTAAGGATCACACATGGTTTTAAAATAAACTATAATTCCTGCCTCTGCTTTTGTTTGGTTTTGTTTTGTTTTTAAAGGGTAAGCATGGTTGATGAGTTCAGACACCAGAACAAAAGACTTTCTGCTAATCTTTAGTTAGGAAAAATCACCAGTGTTGGTTTTGATTCTGTTTTTAATAAACACAAATGTTGATGACAGCTTTGTTTGGTTTTCAAGATTGTCTGTCTGTTTCTGGTGCTTTTCCTGCTTGGGCTCAAGGCTCGGGAGCGTTCCTGTGGTGGGCTCCAAGCCCTCCAGAGCCGGCGGGGGCTGCAGCCCCTGCTCTCAGCTTTGCCTGCAGTGCAGTGAACTCGGGCGCTCCTGCAGTCCCTTCAGGAACGGCTTACGTAACTTTGGACATGCCAGCAGTATGCTACGCTGAGAAATAGTCTCTTGCCTGCTTGCTCGCCTTTTTTTTTTCTTTTTTTTTTTTTTTTTTTCCTTCTCTCTCAGAGGGATTGCATCATCTGCCTGTATTTCACAGTTTGGGCAGCAGGGGAAAAGAATGGAATAAATCAACATGTTGCTTTTATCAAGTAAACCTTTGTGATGTGGCCTGGTCAGAAGAATTTTATATTCTCTCTATCTAAGCCGTCGGTAAAGAATGTTTCACTGCCTTTTTCCTCTCAAGGATTTTTTTTTAAGGCTTTCTAAATCACTTTATCAGAATGTGTGATAAGCGAAAAGGCTATGTTTTCAACAGTTTGCAAGACTTAAAGCCCCTTTTCTCAAAACTGAGAGTGTCTAACAGCTAAAATGAAGTAATTTGAAATTCTTCTCATTCTAAAATTGTGGTGGGACCGGTGCCTGTTTCTTCGGCGAGTGCTATCCCTCCAGAACACTACCGCTGGTTTAAGTGCTGTTCATGTGGATTTGGAGGGAGGGGAGGATCTGCCTTAGTACTACCTGAAGCTGCAGGAAGCCAGCTGGGTGCAAGAAGGCCATCAGCTATTAATGGCAGCAAGGGCAACTCTTTCAGAAAAAGTCTTGGGATTATGATGTCAGGTTTTAGCAGGCAAAAATATTTTCAGCTCTTCTAATGTCATAGAACAATGACTACAGTCACAGTTTCAGTTTTCACCAAGGATTACCTCATTCCACTTGTTTGTTACTGCTGTTTTTCGTGTTTTCCACTATCTATCTCTTTATTTATTTTTTCTTCAAGCATCCAGTAAAAAGGAAAGCTCTGCTTGGCTTTCAGGATCACCCTGACTGTTGTCATGTTAATATACATGCTGTATATCGAGTACAGTTGGATCCTTTTGATCCCTTGTTACTGAAAACTCTCACTGGCTTTCCAGATGACAAGATCAGGGATAAGATTTGTTGTTGCTGGGTTTTGTTTCCCCCTTAGGTGGATTGATACATATCAGCTGAAGATCCTAAATCAAAAAGCAAAAAACTTCCTGGCAATCCTTTAAGCTTGAAAATACATTCTGATATTGGAGGGTGAGTAGGTATAGAATTGTTTAATCTCTCAGAGCTGCTTCCGGATCAAACGATTCCATCTACAGAGCTTACAACAAGAACTGCATTTTAGAATAAGTTTACTCTAATGCTTTTGCCTTCCACCAAGCCATTGCTGAAGCTCGCTGGGGGCTGGAGGGAGGATCTATAAAAGGCCATACCTATGGCAAAGAGGAATGAAACCACTGTCTTCTGAGACAGATACCTGCTGGTGCTGCTAAATGTTAGACGTGTCTGTCTGCTATGCTACTGGGCTTTGATGGAAAGAGACTGGCTGTGCAAATAGTCAGCTCCTCTCCTCTCCTCTCCTCTCCTCTCCTCTCCTCTCCTCTCCTCTCCTCTCCTCTCCTCTCCTCTCCTCTCCTCTCCTCTCCTCTCCTCTCCTCTCCTCTCCTCTCCTCTCCTCTCCTCTCCTCTCCTCTCCTCTCCTCTCCTCTCCTCTCCTCTCCTCTCCTCTCCTTTTTTTTTCCCCCACTATAGCCCAGGAGCTCTGGAAGGACAGTGGAAATGAAACTGCCCTTCCGACAGAGAAAAAGGGGTTTAGAAGTAGCCTCTATGGGGATCCCTTTCTTTGAATAGTTCCTGGTATTGCAGGCTTCCACTCTGAGTTATTTGTATTCATGTTCAGGTATGCCCACATTTGATAAACCATTGTCATCTGCAGGCCTGGGCTTGGAGGTCTTGGTTTTGGTTTTGGTTTTGATTTATTCTTACTAAGGAAATTGCAATGCGTTGCAATTGGGATCTCATGTTTGAAGTGTTTTTCAAAAACACAATTCCATGTAGGGTTAATATTTATACTTCATTTAAAAGTCCTTACCTCTGTTATTAAAAAAAGTGTTTTAAAAGATTAAAGCAAATGGTTTCACCTAGTCAATTTACTTGTAGCTTTTGTGGCTTTATTCATTTTTGTTTTCGTACCTCTCAGACTGGCTAATAAAAAGTAGGTGTGCTTTTCTTTTCTGGTAAGCAATTCCATGTTCCTTGTTCGGGACACAAATTCTGTGCTTTAAAAGTTGACTTTTTGAAGAAGAAATCTTTTAATTTTCCTTTATCTCATTGCAAACTGTGTTCTATGGGCCAATTTAACTTGTCAGTGTTATTTTAGATGTAGACTTTGTTAAATATCTACAAGCAAATTAAAGTCATTCATGTAAGTGAGATATTTTCTCAAGAATTTGGCTTTCAGCACCAGAAATACAGGAAAAGAGCGCCAGAGGCTTTGCTGTGTTGGAAGGAGAACACTGAAGTGCCAGTGAAGTAGAAGATACCTTTATATAAAATAAAATACTAGAAAAAAAACTTTCAGCAGTATCCTTTGCATTTGGTTCACTTTGCTGAGAAAGGAAGTGTTTACTTGAGAAAACATCTGGGTTTTATTGTTTTTTAATTCATTGTGGACAGCCTGATGGAGTCTGGAACCACTTAGAATGTCACAACCTTTCATTGTCACATGCAATGTGGAAACGAAATAAAGAGAGATCCAAATTGCAGACTATGTAGCCCGAGTTGTTAAGTTTGCTATGTTCTTCCTTCATAAGAGAGCCCTTTTGGAACAAATACAAATTTGTAGTGACAGTCCTTAAAATGCCTTTTTGTTCTTCTGAGTACTCCTCAGTAAGCCCCAGTCAGGTTTCTCAGGACTAGGGAAACATGACCAAACCTGGGGGGAAAGAAGAAAGCGCAGAACCCAATGTGCCCCAGTGTCCCTTCTCTCATGAAGGCAGATGAGGAGAGGGAACCGGCTACGGAGCAGAGGAGACTGTGTTCACTCTGTTGTTTTTTGGTTGTTTGTTTGTTTTGTTTTGTTTTGTTTTTCCCCATGTGGTTCTGGTCATTTCTGTCTACTCCAAGAAGTGAGACCCCAGGAAATTAACCCATTTACAAGATCAGCCCAACTTTGCAGGCTGAAGTCTGAATTATTTAAATTAAGCTTCATGATTTTTAGAATCATGTCTGAATTTTTTGGACTTCCACAAAATGAACCTTCCCATTTCTAATGACTCATTTATAAGAAAATGAGATTAATATAGGCAAGCTGATCGATCTGGAGCTAGCTGAATCCAATAATTTCAATTTATTTCTTATTTTCAGTTGTAAAGGTAATTTGCCCACCTACATGAGTGTGGTGACCAGATAATGCATTTCCAGAGCAGGTAGTTTGATTCTCACTCCTCCTCTGAAGCCTGTGAGGTTACATCAGAAAATAATTTGGACAAGTGCATCCATTATATCCTTTTTTTTGATAAATATCTGCAAAAGAATTCGGTATTGCCCTTCTCCTCATGTTCCCATTCTTTCCCCTCTCTGTTGCTTTTTAAAATAACACTTCTTTGTATCAGTTTGTTGCTAAATCTGGTGTTCTTGTCTGCGGTAACACTTTCTGATGGCAAACCCTCTGCATATTAATGCACAAAAATCTTTGTTTTGAAACAGCTATGTTGTATGTTTGTGTGTATATAGCAACCCTAATGGCCCTAAGCCACGAAAGCATAAAAATCAAAAGCTGGTGTACATGCAGCATTGCTGACACAGGACCAAAGAAAAGGAAGAATCTGGAAAACGAAGGCAGTGCATACCTTCCACCCACATGTCCAGCCCTCACCGTTATTGCAAAGCCTGTGCACTTAATTAGCAGAGAGCAAGCTTGCCCTTCTGCACTCTCTTCCCCAGCTCCTGCTCCTTCCCCACACAAGACACGGGCAGTGGCAGGTATTGGCTACAGCGTTTAGTCAGAGCAGGAGCAATGGGTAATCAGAGTGATGCTGCTGTCGGGCAGAACTGAGGCTAGGATTCGTGGTGTGTGATTTGTGATGCTTGTGTTCATAGCAAAGTACCCTCGTGTAGGTGGCAGACCAGGAAGCGTGCTTTGGTTAGGTGGGCACGATAGCAATACTGAAGACCCTGTGACTGTAGTTTCACGGTGCACGTTAATTGCCTGGTTTTATTGAAAGGCAGACCAGCGAAAAGGGTTCAGTCAGGCAGAGATTTCCCACTAGCAGGAGCAGAGGTGGGAGGGGAGCTTCGTCTCCCTAGTTAGCACGGGCCCTTGGAGTGAGACCTTAATGTGATGCAATCCTGAACAGCACAGTCAGTTCCCTCCCTTCCCACCCTGTCTCCTGCTGAGGATGGTGCAGGATCTGCTCCAGGTCAAGTTAGGGAGTGGGGATAAAGCAGAGTTAGTAATAAAAATGCAGATTACCCTGTATCTTCCCTTATTGGAAGATAATTGGATCAAAAATATATATACTGTATTTGAATTAGGACAAAAAAAATTGTAAGTACAACCTTCCTTTGAAGCCATTGTAGAAAGTCTGCTCTGTCAGGATCTATGAGTTTTCTGTCTTTCTATGAGGTTCCTCCTGGAGCAGGGTGGAAGACACAGTATAGTTTTTCTTTTATTTTTTACTGTAGGGAGAGAAGGCAGCAAATTGTGAGGCTGAGGAGCTGCAAAATGCAGGTTACCAAAGGAAGCTCAGCACCTAGAGACCAGACGGGAAGGTGCCATATGAAAAAATATGAATAGAAGAGAACAAAAGGAATTGCTCTATCCAGCAGCCTGGCTGTATCTTGATATAAAACATGGGTGCTGAATCCACATGTGAAAGGCACTTGTGTTTTGGCAGTGGTATGATGCATGAAAGATGAATATGTAAAACTCATTACAGTGTTATGGCTGCAGGTCCTAATTCAGCATGGGTCTGAGGCAAAAGCCCACCTTTCAGCATGAGCATAGTCCCCGTGGGCTTCATGGGTCCCTGTGTGCATACAGGGTGAACGTGACCCTGGCTGCTTTGTGGGGTATCAGTCTAGTTCCTTGTGAAATGTGCATATCTTGCTTCCCCATGGCTAAACCACAGCACCATCCTACCATGTACAGGTGAGTTGTAGATGATGAAGGCCAAAAGAGTTCTGTGCTTGTCTAATCCAGCTTCCTACCGAGGAGACTGAAGCATGCTTTCAGATCAAGATGCAACCTATGAACTCTAAAACCATAGCAAGAGTCTGCAGCGTAAGTGAAATATTTTGGTTCTGTCTGTGGAGGAAGGACTGAGGACTGTGCCTGTGTGTGTGGTGCTTGCAGAACTGTACACAGCCACAGGTCATGGGCTTTGCATTTCTGTGTATTTTCTTATGAAAAAACAAAATCAAAAACAGTTCTGCACAGTGAGCAATTGGCCTTTTTAATTGTAAACTCCTGTTTACTTTTGCCATGGGTGTTTTTCCTGTTTGAGCAGTAGTTTAATGGTTCAGGAATCTCTCACAGGTTACAATCTGATTGCTTGCTGTTGAATTGGAGACTTGAGTCTGCCTCTTTGCCTCTGGTGTGACACTACTGCAGCCTGTGTCAGCGGGCGCTGCTCGCCCATGTGACAGACTGGTGATTCCAAGGCTGATTTTTATTTTCTTCCGTCAGTGGAAAAAAGTAATTGCATGTTTAGCTGCCTTCAGGAATGGTAGATTCCTTTCTCACAGAACTGTTTGGAGGTTTTAGACTGAATTTTAAATGCTATTGGGAAAGTCGCTCAATATGCAAGCAGATTATTTTGTGAGCCAGGCTTGATATTGGTTTTGTTCTTAACAACTTTTCTGGGAAAGCATTCTGTCTTATGAGGGGGCAAAATTGATTAGCATGCTGCCCCTGTGGCAGCCTAACTCATCAACAGGATTATAAACTGCAGCTCCTGCTAGTTCTCATCCTAGGTAGTAAATAAGTATGAAGTAGTTAATGGTAATGGGCAAGCACTAAAGAAAGTTCAACACTTCAAACTTCACTGGTGACGTAGCTCCTTGGTACTGAAGTTTTGTGTCCTGTTTTAAAGAAATGAACTTTCCTTCTGGAGGTGCAGACTCGATGTGGTTTGGAGCAGCAGCAGTGAAAAGTCTTCTGGCAGATTAAAAGAAACAGCAGCAAGAGAGTTTAATATGATCTTCAGTGAACTGAAAGCAAGAGAGTTTTCAGACTCTTCCATGCAGCCCCGTTCCCATAGCGATGGTACTGATGCTGTATACCGACTGATGCAGTCTCTGACCAGTCCAACTTGGATTCAGCGTTGGATAAGATTTCTAGTGGCTTTGCTGAAAGACTGGTGTCTATTGTTGTCTGTGGATGTGTATAGGAAGCTCCCACCCAAGGAGCAACACAAGGATGCTTGTTTTTAAACGTAAGCCACCAGTGATGCCCATCGTCATCTAGAGTCAGCTGGGCATCCTAATAGCTGATGGGGAGCAGCAGGTAGGGAAGGCATATAAAATTTTGTTTAGGGGATTTGTTTGCTTCCCCATCTTCAAATGAGGACAGTGTTCCCCTCCCTGCCTCCTCAGATGTCCACGAATATCTGTATTTAGGATGCGGGGGCACCAACGATGCTGCATTTCTCCATGCTGGCCCCAAGTCCTGGTGGCACACACTGTGCCAGCAGAGCTGCAGTGCTTGCTTCCTCCTGAGCAGGCTGCACAGCACCGTGCCTCCTGAGAGCCCTCTCAACAGCCAGGGCCAGGCAGCAACGTGGGGACAAAGCTTTCAGACAAAGGAGGAGGCAGAAAAGCTCTGCTCCTAGCAATAGGTGAGACTTATAGTCTTTGTTCTTGTTACTCACTTTCTTCATTCTTGGTACTTTTTTTCTTCATCCTTGTTTATAGTTGCAATTTTGACTCGCAGTAAAATTCTTTGTTTCAGAAGGCATTCGCCTTGAACTGCCCTGATCGGGAGTGAAATGGGCGAGTCAAACTGGTCTGTGACTGCCAGATGTGGTGTAGCGAACGCCATCACAAACCCTTTTCTGCTCAGTTTTGTTTGTTGCGTTTGGGGTTTTGCTTTGGAGTTTTTATTAGGCTGCGGAAGATGACTAAGGTTTTTAATGCTCCCACTTTTCCAAACCCTCAACAGAAGTTTAGAACACACTTAAAAATGTTTCTGCACATTCAGTCCCTAGGAGTTAAATAAATAAGTTGGGCTAACCACTATTTAACTTTCTTCTCTCTCTCTCTCTCTTTTTTTTAACTGGAAGCCTATGACTGAAAACTCTTTCAAAGTTCAGTGTTGTCATTTTTTGTTTCTCTGTAGAATGGCCCTGTGAGGTAGTGAGTCACGCTATAGAGAAACTCTCCATTTTATTGTGCTGTTTGGGAAATGTGGCAGTGCATTACTAGAAAAACTTACTTGTCTCAAGAAGCAAAAACAACCAGACTCCCCAAACTAGCTATTCTGCTGAACCAGACAATAAGGAAATGAAAAGAGTTGCCTGTGAAAGGGAGCTGGCAGAGCAGAAGAACTGGCTGGGATGAGAAGCGTGTGCACTGGCTCCTCAAAAGGGGTGTCTCGGGGTGAGGGATGGAGGGGATTGGGGTCTCAGGGCAGCCAGCCGCATCCCTCTCATGCACAGAAGCAGGGAAGGGATGAACATGGGGATGTGCAGCCCTGGCAGCCCCACAGCCTCCTCTTGACAAAGGAGATGTGGAATAGTGGTTGGTGTGGTTTAATGGAGGGTATGCCTTTAAGACCATGATCCAAATACTGCGAGCCCAGGTGAACGTTAAAAGTCAAGAGGTTAGGAGTTGCTCCTGTGTAGAATATAGGCCACCTGCAATTTCATCCATTGTGGGAATGGAGAATATAGACCCCCAAATCCAGAAGTGTCCAGACTAGATGTTTTGGGATTTTCATTTATTTATTTATTTTGTCATTGTTATGGGAAAGCTCTGATTTCTGCAGTATTTTATTTGTTTCATTCCTTGATAAAATGTTTGCTGCCAATGTTTAATAATGATACTCTTATGACCACTAAACTGAATGAAACCTGTTTAGACTCTGTATATTGAAAGTATGGGAATCCAAAAGCAATCACCTGAGATTCAGAGCCGATGCAAAGGGATTGTAGGGCTTGCTTTGCTTTTTTAACACCGTACCTGTAAAGGAGATAGTTGCATGTATTTACTGGCAGTTGGCACTCGTTAAGGAAGTTGCTGAGTCTCCCCATCATTACAAAATCTAAGTATCATGTGAATTGCTTCTGAAAAACTTTAAAACTTGCCACTTCTAACAATATGATTTATCTACTTGATGAAGGTGGTGAAATCACCTAATGATGATGCAGGGGAAATGGAAGTGCTGACGTGATAAATACATGTGGGAATAAAGCTGGAAGATCTTCTCCCAAGCTCACAGCTGACAATTAGAACAAGGACATGTATAGTGCTGCTCCATCTGCACCACGTCTGGGCTGCAGAGCACCTAAAAAACATTGAAGTCTGCTGTATGTGGCTGTCCACATTACTGCTCGTGCCTGTGTGGCCAGAGTATGGGTAGCTATCGCTATGGGCTTTGGCTGACTGTTGAGTTATTATGTACCGATGAAGAGAAGATAACTCGTTGTGCCTTTACAAAATCAAATTATATTACCTTTATCTAACCTTCTGTTGTTGTCTCACCTGTGTGTGTGTGTGTTCAAATGGTGGGCCGTGTTTTTTCCCACTCCTGTAACAGGACAGTGTGTATGAGCCCTAATGGGAGTTCAGGGAATGTAGATGATCTTTTGTGCGTTTCACCAGGAATATCATCTTTGAATGTGCTTGTCTTTTGCAGGCTGAGCCAGAACATTCATCTTTTAACCCAGTTCACTGCAACAAAAATATGCAGAGGAATTGAAAACACAGAATAGTCTCCCCACAGCTCTTTATTAATAAACACAGAGGTCTCAAGTGGTTTGCCTTAATTTGTTTAATAGTTTTGAGATAATTCTGGTGTCTTCTGATGACTGCACATGCAAATACCTTAGGGATCCTTTGCGGAAGTTGCTTTTGAATGGTGTTGGTTTAGTAATGTGTGGGGGCTTAACTACCTTCTAGTCTGCGACTATTGCTTACAACTTTCTCATTCTGTTGAGAGCAGTGATTGTGAAGGCATAAGAAAATACAGCACCAGCTTATTTGGGGCCTAGCGTTTAGTTGTTGAGTTTAATTTAGAACCTTGCTTTACAAAATTGGTCTGAAGCAAGCTATTTTCCAGCCTTCATTTTTCAGGGAACGAGGGGAGGGCCAGAAAGTAGATTTTAAAACTTACAAAATGTTCCATTTCATCTTGCTAAGCCAAACACAGGAGTACTGTGCTGATGCCTCATAGCCAGAGAGTAAAATGAGCCATCCACAGCAAGTCAAAGTGTCTAGAGCATCTCTGGAAGAAAAACCGCAGAAACTCTGCCATGTAAAATACCCTAGAGGCCGGGCTGGGTGGCAGAGCAGAGCAAAAATTGGTAAATCCACAAGGAAGGCTTTTTGTCTGTGTGTTTCCTGTGAGTGCATCCTCTTGATGCACATTGTATTGTCCTCCAGTTTTTGTATAAAAAGCTTGCTGCCATTTTGCTAGGAAAGTCAGCTTCAATTATTCACAGACTGATGTAAAATAATAGTGTTGTGTGTGTGTGTGTGTGTAGAGTTTCATTCAGTTTATATCCAAAGTTCCTGCCTTGTGCTCTGGATGGCTTCCTTCAGATCACCAAGTTTAACATGATTTTAAAACTTGACTAATTTGTTTTCAGGCTTCAGCTCAAGCACCCTTACTTTAAAATAATAAAATGTTCTGGGTGGAACATTTCTGTATGTGTTTATGGTCAAAAGGAAAAAAGAAGAATGCATAAGTGTATAGCAACCACTATCAACTGCATTAAATGAAGAAACCGAACAATAACTGAATTCTTTGGGCAGTCGTTTTGTTCTGACTTGCTGTATTGAGTGCAAAAGTTTTGAATGGAAACATGTAAAGAGCTGAAATAGCCCTTGTCTTGTTTAGATATTTCATATACCTTCATTTTTGAAAGCAGACAGCCGCAGCACAATGTGATTGGATACTAGTTCCATTTCCCTCTTTCAAGGGCTTGGATTTATAAAGCATGCTCTCTGTGTTGCAAACAAGTACCTGCTAGCCTTCTTTAATGTTGTTCTGCTCTGAACAGAGAACAGGAGGCAGCACCTGCAAGGATGATCAGGGACTGACTGATGGAAGGAGATGAAAAGATGGGTGAGCACAGGGAATACAGGAGCAGAGATGAGTATTTCTGAAGATAAGAATAAAATCACATGATTTTTCCCATTAAAAGGAGCTAGAAGCACAGGAGGGATTCAGGGAAGAAATTCTGCTGCTGCAGAGTAGGAATGATGCTAGCAACAGCACTAAGCATGATCTTTATAGTCATGAGCACCTCTTTGAAATCTGCTGATGGTTTGTGCACATCATTTTCATTGGCCAAACTGTGACTACTGCCCCAGCACAAATCCAAACACTTGCTGTGTAACTTGAGGTAAAGCACCAAGCCTTTCCCTGCTCCTGGTGCCTGTGTGTGCATCCACCTTTGGAAAAGTGCTGGTAGAGCCTTGTCTGGAGAGTGCAGCACAAGGGACGGTGAAGTTCTAGCTGATGTAGGTGCTCAGTGATGGATGATGGTAGAGCCCTCTCAGTGCTCTCCTGCTGTCCAGCTCCAGAGCAGGATACAAACCCTCCACATCTAGGTTTCCACCTCCTTGCTCCCATTCTTAAAATAGAAAACTTTCCCAGTGGTGATAATCTATGGGCTTTCTAGCGTGCCGACTACAGAATCAGGCTCATTTCTTAAAATTACTGTTAATGAATGAAGTGGATTATTCAGCAGTCCAGTCCACATGGAACCTGATTAAAAGACAAATATCCCTGAATATTTGCTAGGTTGGATCTCTTGGTTCCTCACCTGAATCAAGACCAACAGCTACTGCATAAAAATGAATCTGACCTGATTTACGCCTCATAATTCTGTAGTGACTCACTAATTAAATTTCACATTTCCGAGTGCACCCCCTGGCTACTCATAAATATCTCAAAGGGCTTTAAAAAATGTAGGTGTTAGCCTTTTAGGAAGATAATGTCAACCTATCTTCTAGAATCTTTATTTGCTAAATGCTGGAACTATGGTGTCTGTTTCCAAATACTTGGAAAATACTTCTACAAATAGTGAATGAGTCATGTTTTTCATCTTTCATCTCTAGGTAACTCATGCTGACACAATGCTTCATCTCCCTATATCCATAAAATATGCTTACTTACCCCTCGTTCACTACTAGTTTTCTGCTCCTTTGCCCTTGTTAGTCCACATAAAAATGTTGTCAGCATTGTTAATATTTATTTCCTCACATATGGAATAAACTGGCTTATTCTTCCTCCCTTTCAAATTAATGCTTGCTTTGTTGTCTCTTGAGCCGAGTTTGCTCTCTTATTTTCCAGTTTTCTGCTATGTTTATTTCTCATGCTACCGTAATCTCAGTGGGCTTAGTCTACCTTGTTTTAAGTTCTTTGTTAGAAGTTCCTTCTGCTGCTGCTGGACAGGAAATGTTGGATAGGGATGGAAAGAGAGGCAGGGAATTTATAACATGATTGTACCTCTGAGTGTGATATTTGAAAACATCTATCCTGTAAATCTCCCGTGTAGCGTGCAGGAGTCGGAAGGTGGCAGATTTACTTGGAATTGAAACAGTGCTGTGTTTTCATACTTCATCTTTCCATCCTGTTGTCCTCCTCCATTTCCTTTCTGGAAGACATCCTGGTGTTAAAATAAAGTCTCATGCTCCAGGGCTTCAGCTGGCTGCCCACAGGGTTTAGGCAGGATATTTACCTCTGATGCACAGTTAGCAAGATACGTACTGGGGGTGTTTTTCACCTTCTGTTGGCTCCTCAAAGACAGGCCACAGCTGTGGATGAGAGAGCAGATAGGGTAGATAGTAGAGGGAGTTCTCATTTTAAGATACCTGCCTAGTGTCTCACAGTCTCATACCTCATGTGAAAATGCTGATCAGATTTGGATCATACAGGGTTAAAAACGATTCTCCTGGTCATTCACCTGAGTCTTGGGAAGCATTCTGATTTCCTCTCCAGGAGGGTATGTGGATCACCTACAAGTGATGTGTGGTCTTACCATACCTGTGGTTGCAAGGATTTGAGCTCCTTCTTCCCTTCCTGCCTGTGGTCTTGAAGCATGCAGATAGCGCTGCTGACTGAAGAATGAATTGCTTTATTATAACCAAAATCGTTATTCTTAACAGAAAGGCCAGTAGTGAAATTTAATGGCCAGTGATAAACAGGAGGTCACAGCAGATCAACTTGTGGGCTCTTCTAGCTTTAAACACTATGAAATCTCCCTCCAAAACTGATGCCATTATTACTCCATAGGTTAGCTGGCAAGGCGAGGATTTCAAGGCAAGCATCCAGCACCCACCCACAGATTGTGTTGGCTCAGAGCCTGGCAGCTTGAGTCCCTTCCAAAATGTATCCAGGATCTTCTAGTTAGGAATGCAGCATATTGCTGGTTGTGACACAGATACAGCTGAGTTTACTCCGTGTCTTATCTGTAACCTTTTAACGTTTTCATATGGCTTACTTATTTGCAGAAGCTTTTGTAAACCTGAAAACAGAAAACAGCATGGGCTTTGTACAGCTACTGCTGTTTTCTCTGATTTAAGATATTCCCGGTCTTGCCTCTGGGTATCCTTCATGTTACTTTCAAACCTCCAAGGGTCTGCTGTTGTTGCTTTCTGGCCCGCACCCTTCATTTTTCTGGGCAAACCTCCCTCTAGCCTGTTGATGTCGTTCCTAATTGCCCAAAGGAATCATTGCTGAGCAATGCAAGGCATTTCCTTCCCTCTTATTAAAAGCACCAGAATAAAACTTAGTCTTTCACAGCAGTGGCTAAACCCACCACATCTTAAAATTGTGTTATGGCTACAGGATTTTGGACTATTACTGTGAAGTAACAAGGTGTTTTAAAGCAGGTTTTCATTAATCTCTCCAGCTCCCTGGCATTCACCCACACTGTGTACATGGTTGGGGGATCAGGACAGTCTTTCTCTACCGTGGTATTCCACTGGCAAAAATTGCTTGTGCCAATATCTTGTGTCTGTGGCATTGTAGATGCTGTAAGGAGATTGCTGTGCTACTGTTTGCATCCCAGTGACAGAGGTTGGTCCTAAGTGCAGAAAAGAAAGGTCAACTGAAAATGGTGATTCTAAGGTGCTCTGTATCCCCTGTACTGATCACTTGCTATTTTTTTCTTCCAGAATTACCTTGGACTAATCCAGAACAGAGGCCTGTCATGCTAGTTTGTCATACTGCTTCAAAGTAGATTGTCCCTGCTTCAAAGCCTTGACAAGCAAACTGGTAAATACATAGTCTAAATGCAATCTAAAACAAAACAAAACAAAACATGTAAAGCTAGATACATATAACTTCTATTTCATAGCCCTACAACTCAAGATTAGTCTTAATGAAGGAGAAAAAATATTGCAGTAAAATGCTGGTGACATTTTAAAGAAATGTACAGCGACTGCTGACCATAGTCTGCTCTCATCACTCCGTCAAACTCCAGGACAGTCCCTGGGGTTCTACTGGCACAACAGAGATAAAAGCTCAGGAATGAATTGTTGGGCTATTACTATAGATTTCTCTAGTATTGTTGAAAAGGCGTATGAGGATTTACAACCATTTACAACCATTTACAAGCCATTCCAGGTGTGGAAACTCCAGCTGCTCCTCACTGTTACTTTTGAGACTGGCAGACCTGGACTGAGATTTAGGCACAGAAGCAATATTGTCACCCTGTTTTCTTCCACTCTGGCTGGAAGGACTCTTATAAATGAATGGAGTTAAGTCTGCAAGCCAATTCAGCCCCGAGTTTCTTCCAGTGAAACTACTGAGAAGGCTTGCTAATAATTTTTCATTTTAGAAATGCGTTTTGAAGTGTGGTTGTCCTGCCTTTTATAGAAATGTATTGCAACCATTAATGCCCTCCAGGCAATGAGAAAGCCATCAGAGCACAGAGAAAGGTTTTAGCTGTGGATGACAGAAGCTTCCTGTTTCATTTCCTGTGAATGAAACAAGACCCCCTTTTCTGAAGGGGTGAGGAGTGCTGTATTGAGTCTTAGGACATCACTAACTGCAATAATAATCTGGTCAGCCTCAAGGTGAAATGCTGTTACTAACATCAGCCTCCTGAGATACCCATTCCCCTCTGGTTTTGTACCACTGCATTGATTCTGGTGTTCTACCCTGCAAAAGAAGTTGTTTTGGTATCTTTTCACTTCTCCTTTGTTGTTAATGAAGAAATTAATTGAGTAATACATTGCCAACATGCAAAAACATGCTGCTTTTTATGTTTGATGCTAGACTACTATGTTGATGCAACCCATTATGAAATAATTGCTTGATTTTAAATTGCCATTGGGGACTGCTCAAGAAATAGGCAGGAGAGTGAATGATGCCTCTGTCACAGTATTGGTCCTTTACCCCTTCACAGCAGGTCAGGAGCCATCCTTGCCCCTTGTTGTTGTCTCAGGCTCTGCACCTTCCTTGTCCTCCTGCCCAGGGTGCTTTTCCCAGTAGTATAATTGCCTCCACTAGGAAGATACTAAGAGGATTTGGGTGACAGTCACCAGAGTAAGGGTTTTGCAGTGTCTAGGTCCCCACAAGACCTCCTGAAAATTATAGTAATACAAATAATTGAGCAATATATGCATCTAAATCACTTTTGTAAGTTAGGAGGGAAAAAAATAATCTTCACAGCCCATTTTTGGGTATATATGCATTATCTCCAGCATGGACTGGAGAAAGTGGGCCAGGCAGATGTGGTTACCTCCTTTAAAACTTGGGCAGCACAGCACTTGTTGCTCGAGTTAGACCTGAAATTCAGTGCTTGGCATTTGTAGGAGAGGAAGGCCAGATCTGGCATGAATGTGGGGAGAACGCAAAATGCAGTCACTCTGAGTTTTGAAAAGAGACATTTGCTGCAGGTCTGGTCTGCTGCTCCCATGTGCTGAAAGACGGCGAGAAGTTCCTGGGCAGACTCTTGCCTTCAGTCGGAAAGGCAAAATGCCAGGTGTTGTCATAGACAGGGCTGTTACACTTTACCTCAGGAAATCACTCCTTGACACTTGCAAAATCCCTAATTTCTCCACTCACCCTTTCTGGCTGGCGTTTGTTAAGAAAGCTCAGACGTAGCATCTCCTGCAGTACCAAGAGTTAGGGGGACATTTTGGTTCCATTCAGCTCCATCCTCTCGTTCATCAATATGCATGGCACTTTCCCATCGAGATAAAGATGCCCTGAAAAGCTTCCAGCCCAAGTTCAATGGAAAACAAACAGGAGGGAAGGGCAATGGGGAGGGGGGTGAGAGGGAAGAGGGGAGAAAGTGAATGAAGGCAAGACCAGCCTGATTATTGGAAAAACTCATTCAGATGACTGGAGCCTGTGAGTTTTCCAGAACAATGTGACTACATTTAAAAGAACTATGAATGTGGCAGAGTCCACTGTTTAAGTCTCATTGAAGATAATTTTGTGAAAGGATATAAGGTGGGAGGAAGAGAGAGCAAATGCCTGCCAGAAGGGGTTTAAGACGAGAAATCCGGGCACAGTGGCAGCGTGAAAAGAGCCTGCAAGCAGGCATGTGAGGGGAACACAAAAGGGCTGGAGGCAGGGGGCGAGTGGTGACAGGGGAGGCCCAGGCTGAGCAGATGGAGGCAGCGAGAAGGAGGATGGGGGTTGGGGAAGGAGACTGACTTGAAAAGAGCCCCTGGAAAGTGAAAATAAGGAGTTTGGTGTTGGCTGAGGTCAGGGAAGAGGGAGCCCCTGGGTGCTGGTGCGGAGCTCAGCACCACAGGCTGAGTTTGGGGGGTCAGGAGGGGAGTACAGCTTGTGTCAGGGGCCAGAGCCTGCTCGGCCACCCAGGAGACCAAGGCCTCACTCCAGAGTTGTGGTAGGTGCACGGAGAGGAAGGTCAAAGTGTTCAGAGGTACAGCGAGTGGGATTCATCTAAGCCCTTTCTGAGGAGCCTTTCATTGTGCTGCTCAGCATCGCAGCTGTAATTCAAGCACAGTCGCAGCACTGTTAACATGAAACAAGGCACCAGCTCCTAGAGATTCAAACATGCAAAAACTGTCAAGGGGCTGACTTAGAAGGAAGAGAAGAAAGCACTCCGTGTACAAAGACATGAAAGTGAAGGAGATAAAAATGAGCTCAGTGATGTTCATACTTGCAGAAATGGAGAGCAGGCATACCTGAAAGGTTCTCAACATAAAAACAAGGTGTAAGGGATTTCCATCACCTCCTGCTGAGGAACAACAACTGAGTTATGGTGCAGGCGATGTCTCCCTGCCTGACTTAATTGCGGATAAACAATTCAAATTGAAAGCAGCATCGTAACTGGGGCTGTCAGTTTTGCCTCATCACTGCAATCGATTACTGAATACGGTGTAGGGAAGGAGGCAAAACTGCCAGCAGGTTGATGGGTAGGTAAAATTCAACAGTCCTTCTGGCAGCAGAGAGTGAGTTACACATGGAATGTCCTCTAGGGGCTGAATGAGGTGGACGGGCAACAGAGAGAAATTCCTGCCCTATAGAGTGGAAGATAGGCTGTTGGTGGATCAGCAATTTCTGGAGCAGAGTGTCATCCCCTCTGTCCCCTGGGTATGCTTTCCTACCCCATCCACCCCGCCAGAGAGGCCTGCTCCTCTACTTGGAGAGAAAGTTGTGTGGTTTTTGTTTGTTGGTATTGTTTTTTTGTTTGTTTGTTTGTTTCATTTTGAACCCATTTTGTGAAATCAAAATCAGAAAAACTGATGCCTATGTTGAGATGTACCTAGATGTCATAAAAATATCTGCCCACACGACTATGAAGTACAGGATCTTGAACATCAAGACAGTCATTAATGGTTAAAATCTCGGGAGATTTTGGGGAACTTTGTGTGTCTGTATCCATGTATCCCTCTCAGTCTCTTCTTTACGTGTTATTATTCCAGACAACTTAAAAAACAAACAAACAAACAAACAAAAAAAAACTTTTTCATTTTTGGAAAAAAGATTCATTTTGAGGCAGAAATTGAGGGGGAAAAACAGCTGAAATTTCTCAAAGGTGGAGTGCTTCTCCCAAGTGAGCTCAGCTGGCCTTGGTGGCCAGGGCTGCCTGGTGGTAACACGCAGCTCCTTGTGCCTCAGCCACGTAGATGTTGTTTGCAATCACCGCATCAAGCGCATTGTTGCTCGGGGAATTACCTTTTGGATGAGTGTTGGGGTGATTCAGAGTGCATTCAGTTTTGTGATTCATGGAGCTGAGAAGGAAAACTGATTTATTGGGGGTGGGGGAAGAAGTGAGACAGTGAAGCAGGAAATTGGTGTCCAGAAGGCATTTGGGAACAGGCACATTTCAAAGTTTCTAACAATATGGGACAGAGACATTTGGCAACCGCTACAGCTATGCTGCTTGCTTTGCTCTCTACTTTCTGACAATATTTTAATGTTTTGCAAAAACACTATTGCTAACATATGAACACTAATATTTTTAGATCACTTCCTACTCCTAGGTACTGTTATATCACACAGAGCAAGTTAAACCAACTGTTCAGCCAGGTACCATTTTGGAGTGCAGTCTGTTCGTCAGGCTATAATCTGAAATCCTCATTCAACTTTTATTCAGCCAAGTTTATTTTTTTCATGTCAAATGTTCTATTGCTTTGGCTAAACCATGCATCCTCCTTTCTCCCAGTATTTGTTGTTGTTGTTTGTGTGTATTTTTTTGCCCAGAATCTAGGTTTACTAGAGACATAAGAGAGGCCAATACAGATAACTCTGCCTCATTGTCATGTCCTGCTCTGAGAGGGTCTGCTCATAGAAATTTTGGGAGAATCTGGAAGAAATCTTAGTGAAGGCACCTGAGGAATGAACTGTTCATGGGAGAGGATTTTTCCTAGCGTTATTCACTGAACTGCCAGCCCCCATTCTGAAACTTAAGTGAACTTCTTTTTCAGTTTCTAGCTTAACCTTGTTAGCTGTGTATAAACATTTCATTTTTAAAATACCAATGATTCCAGCAGCATAGTTGCACATTACATATTCTAAACTCTTTTAACCAGTTATACCGTTTTAGCATTTCTGGAAAAGAAGTGAACCCTTTTTATTATTAACTACTCCACGTATCCTGACTGCTCGACTTTCTGAAAACAACCAGGTACAGTCACTGTGCACAAGCGCTTGGTTACACCTCAGTATTTAGTGTTAATTATTTAGATAATTCAGTGTGCTTAGCCGATTGTATGTACCGAGTGTTCACAGAGTCCTTAAACACACAAGAACAAAATGTTCCAAGGATTAAACGTGGGCTGAAATGACCTGTCAGACGAGGATGATCAGTGTTTGCGCTTGGAATATGCAAACCTCTGACAAAAGTGTGATCATAAATGTGTACCAGTAGAGTTAAAAGCCCATTCCATTGGGATGTTAGGGGAAATACAGTAAAAAAAAGACGCCAAAAGTAAAATTCAAAAAAGCTTTTTGCAACCAAACAAAATATTTCCCAAACAGCAGGATATAATAGTTTTGAAGATGTTTGCAAGGTCATAATTATCCCCATTGTAACTAGTGGTGTTACCTAATCAGACAGGGACACCAGGGAATAACTAACCTTAAACAATTTTTTCAATGTATTAAGTACAAACTGGCTTTCATATAGCATCTCTTCATTTTGTTCCACCTGTTTTGCTTTCAGAAAGAAAAGAACTCTAAAGAAATCCCTTTCATTCAACAGTTAACACGGGGCTTGAAAAATTTACCTTAGGCAGTGAAGACTGAGTCTAACAATGTGGGTAGTTTGTTTTGCTCTCATGTGTGAAAAGCCCAGTTGTAATTCTGCTTTCCCTGGCTTTCTAAAGATTTTGTTTTGTTTTGTTTTCAAACATGCTTGGAAGGCACATGTTGAAGAATCAGCAAAATATGACAGTCGTGCTAGCTTTGTAAGTAGTTTTCCATCTGGTAGATTCATCTAATTGGAGTGGTGGGCTTGAAATTGTTCACTGCTGCTCATTTCACACAATTCTAACCCTGGTACCTGTATGGGGGCTCCTGAAGTCTTCCCCCACTCCCCAGCATTCAACAGGCAACGTATCTAGTTCTTTTCCCATGTAACTGCAGCAAGTACTTACCTGCAGCATAGTGCTTAGATAACTTGCAGTGGTTTTTGCCCTAGAAAGAGAGAGAACTTCATCTCAGCCAGATCCCTGTGAGCCACGGTTGGAGAGGCTTTGAAACTGAAAAGAAGAGAGTAGTACAAAGAGTGAAAAAGGTAGGCAGGCAAGGGATGGGATGGAAGGAAAGGCCAAAACCAGGTGGTCTGACTCTTTTATTGCGGTAGCAATAACTGAATCAATTGAAGTCCGTGGCTTTATGCTGGCTCAAAGCAGAAAGGAAGCAGGCACGGGGGTTTCAGACACAGTGAAGACACAGTCTTTTTCATGGATAAGTGAGTGAATTATCACTGTTCAGCTTGAACTTCTCATCAAGAAGACTGTTTTATGGGTTAGCTAGTAAGAACATGAAGGGTCCATTAAAACAATCCTATTTCTGATTGCCTGAATCTACTGCAAGGGTGTGGTAGGATTTACAATAACTGCAAGCTAAACAGGTATAAAAATTGTTCTGTATTTTTAAATAAAGATGGTGCGTCCTTTTCCAGGGCTCCTCCAAAGGGGATAGTGACCCCACTTGCTTTTCCATTACCTTTCTCTACATTCCCCTTCCTCCTGAATTTTAACCTGCCATCTGATAACACTGCTGTTTTTTCCTTTCTCCTTTGTATACTTTCATACATCAAATTTCTAGATCTCTTACACTCCTTCCTACATTTATTCTTGCATTTCCTTAAGGTACTGTAGAGAGTGGGGGAAGTAGTATGGGCTATAAAATGAGGTCCCTTTTCTATAGAGAAATATTTTTGTTGAAACATAGCTATTCTGATTTTCATGGAAGAGTGATAGTGTGAATTACCTTGTTGTTGTTAGGCAAAACAACAGCTATTTCAAAATGTCTTGAAAAACCCCATCTGACACAGTGTACACAGAAGTAGCAGCTGTGTTAAATCCTGCCATGGTTGGGTCAGTTGTGTCCCAAAATGGAGTGCAGGTCAGTACAACTGTATCAGCTGCTGCCCTGTCAGTTACATTCACATTGCTGCCTGAAACCCAAATATTAGAAAAGTCTAAGAGAAACTTTGGAAGCACATCAGACTGTGCGCCATGCTTCCACGCAGCTCATGTGGATCAAATATTTTCACTTGGCAGCGTAAGGCAGCAATCTCATGAAAGCTGTTAATATTGACACTAATCTCTAGTGTGAATCTTCCTTCTGTGCTCAGGACAGGACAGGTATCTAATGGCAGAAAACAAGCTCTCACTTACAAGAAGGTATGTATCACCAAAGGAGATGGGGAGGTGGAGGCTTTATAGCTCCCTACGAACAAGCAAACGAACCAAGAGGTTTTTACAACAGTTTGGTTACTGTTGCTTGGAGTTTCTAAATTTCTTCTCAGATTAAATTGAGTTAAATTTATGTTCTTTGTAATTTAATGTTCTGTAGAGGCATCTTGCACACAAGGCTGGTGGTTCACAGCTGAGGAGGGATGGTTTGATCTCAGCACTGAATGTGGATTTGAAAAATTAGACTTTTGTTAGATCTGAGGGTTTGCTTTAAAAACTGTTTAGTGTCACGTATAACACAGAAAAACGGCCATGGGAAGAGGGAAAACAAAGGAGAGCACAAATTTGTTTTCCTTGAAAAAGAATGACAGCAGGCAGTAAGGACAAGCCACGCATTGTGATCATACCCTCAGCGGCTGAAACAGCAGGAGGCTTTTAAGGCAGGGCTGGAGCTGCGCTCCTTGGGTGGCTACCCTGCTTGCAGAGCTCGTCTGCTCGCCTTCCTGGAAGGGCAGAGCAGGCAGCCAGGTGCCCTCTGGCAGTCTGCGGATCTGCTTACTTTGCCTCTGCCTAAAGCCAGCCCCAGCGTGGGCTCCTTCCTCATACGTGTGATGGATGAGAAAATAAGAGAGTGATGTTGCAGACAGAGGAGAAGAGGGGGAACCAGGACACTTCTGTCTCATTCTTTCGGCTCTCTTTCAGAGCTCTTTTTTAAATCTTCCTGCGCAACTTCAGGGAAAAACTGCTGTTTTTCCCTTTGCAAGACAGCATTCTTGAATAATACTTCCCTGTTCTGCAGGGGTCTCAGGCTATGCTTTGAGTGTTTGTCAAGTCTGCAGAAGCTTTGGGTGCTTTAGACTACCTGTGAATAAAGTTAAGTGCTTACAGCTAAAGGGAGGACAATTGCAACACTGGCATAAGGAAGGTTATGAGTTGAATTTAGCAAGATTCTGGGGGGGGACTGAGCTGTTTTCATATTTTATTTCCTGCATGCACGTAAGGGTGTGCTAGCAGAGTTTATTGATTATAAAATTTGAGAGCCCATTGTCTGCACAGAGGGGAACTGAAGCAGATTTTGGAATGATTCAGGGAACTCTGAAGTCTGTACTAATAGAAACAAGCTGAAACGTAGCAGTACAAAGTGCAAAATCATTCACCTGGGGACCTCTAAGAATTTTGCCTCTGAGCTCATCAGTTAGAAACAAACAAGAAGAAAGCCCTCATGACTGCTCGTCACAAAATGACTTGGGTAACAATGACTACCCCCCACACTATTGCAACCACAATGTACCAGGCAAAAGTTTTTCCAGAAGAACTGGGGAAGTGCTTAAGCCGTCTGTAAAACCTTAATGAGAGCTCACTGCAGTGAGTCTTGTTGTAGTCACCTGTGGAGAGGAATGATGAATTCCAGGTGGAAAAGGTGTGGTGAAGGGCTCATAAGATGATCAGGAGACTGGGAGCTATTATTTCTTGAGGGAACTAAAAGAGTTTGCCTTGATTAATCAAAGAAAATGAAGTCTGAGGAAGATATTACTGCTCCTTTTAAATACCAAATGTCAAGGAGACAGAGGAGATATTGAAAGCCAGAAGAAAAAGCTGATCCAAGACAAATGACCATACGTTTGTTCTGGCTGGAAATGAGGAGGAAGAGCAAGACTCTGAATGATCGCTTTGCTGGTGTATTGGAAGCAGTGTGGCCAATGTGTGACCAATCCATGACAGCAAGGACTGACCTCAGTGATTTGGGGATTGCTGTCAGGCCACTGGTTCAGAGCTTTACTGATCTGGAACAGAGGATGAGCTCCATGCAGCAGCACCCTCAGCCCAGCCACAAGGCAGGGAGGTGCTGGGTTTGCTTCCATAGCTTGCCCTGCTTCCTCCCAGTGAAATTCTGCCTGGTTGTCTCCTTTTTGTTTCCTTCCTGCTTAAAGGCTCCTGTGGTTCCCCTACGCTCTCAGTTAAAGCCTTGTTCTATGGATCAGTTAAAGCTGGGCTGAAGGTAGTCTGCTATTTTGGAGCTCGAAGGGGCTGAAATAGGTAGGAATTCAACTCCGATAGTTTTGTAGGCAAGGGAAATGACATCCACGTTTGTGTCTGTGTTGTGCAAAACCATGGGTAGGACAAGGGCTGACAGGCAATGAAAGCTACTGACACCAGAATTTCTGCTTTTCTAACAAAATCCTTTAGATTTTGTTTAGTGAAGCCATATCCAGCTAAACCACAACTTAGGTTAGAGTAACCATGGGTGAAAAACCCCACATAGAGCTTTAGGTTAAATGGGAGGTTTGCGGTCTCACAAAGGAACCCTTTCTCCAGAAATAAAGGCAGAGTTGCTCCTGCATTAATGGCTTGTTTAGTCTGGATGTCAATCTGTACTTAAAAAAAATATGTAATGATAGATAATTATATCTTCGTGTGCATGAGCCAAGATCAGATGCAGAAACAGTCTGATGTAACTCGGGTGTTGGGACTACTGTATGATTTACTTCTGCTTTTAGAAACTGTGAACTAGAGGGTTGCCAAAAGTTTTCTCAGTTTTGGGATTCTGATTTCTGTGATCAGGTGGGAACCTCATCACTGCTTTGTCTTGGAAACAGTCAGACAGGTGCAGCATTTCCATCTCTGCAGGCTGTATCCAGCAAGAGAAACCTGAGCTAGGGATGGTGTAGAGTGGGTAACACTGTGCTTTCTCTTCTGCTTTTATTTTCAGGTGCAGGGGATTTGCAGGAAAATAAGGAAAACAAACAAACAAAACCTTAAATGATCAGTTCAAACAAACTATTTGTAAAAATCTGCTAGATATCCAGGTCTGTTCTGTCCAAAAGTAGTTGCAATATTTTGCACTCTACTACTCTGTTTAATTTCTACATAATAAAGCAATATATTTTAAAATCCCAAACCTGGGTGGCTAACAGGACTAACAAGCTTCCTAGCCTGAACAGTACTGCAGTCAGGTATACCTACTGAATTTAATTTATATTTTTTAAAGAAAATTCATAAAGAAATAATTTGTGCTGCTTTCATTCCATGGCAGTTTTGGAGTTGCTGCTGATCCTGTATTATCCTGTGGGGTAGGACGTGTCCTGTTTATTATTCTGCTTGAGCTCCATGACTTCTACTCGGTCTCCCAGTCTTTTGTTCAGGTAACCCATGTCCAGCAGGAGAGATGTCTCTGTGTGTCTCTGTGACCAGACCAACTGAGATAACAGCACTTTTGTTCTACCATCCTAACACCTCCATAGGCAGCCCTGGGCTTCTGGAGGAGCACAAGCAGCCTCTGTCCTTTCTCTACCTCTGCCTTAGCAGCTGCCCCAAGGCTTGAGAAGAGTCTCCATGCCTTAGTCAGGGCCAGGGCTCCCCACAGAGCCCTGCCAGCAGAGGGGCAGGAGGAAGAGCCTCTGCTGGGGAAAGACTTGGGAAGCCACAAAAAGAAGGCAGATGAAGAGCTGCCAGCGTGAAATTTGCTTGCTGAGATGGGGCACTGTGGGGAGAAATGGTGAACTGGAGCGAGGGTCCTTGCACAGGGAATAGAAATCTCTCAGTAAAAGGATCTGCTGGATCATGGCAAAAGAGATAATGGGGAATAAGTAGACAAGCAGATAAAAGAGAATGAATAAAAGTGCACGGCAGTGGTGTCTTTTTCTGGAGGAGAATTGTATTGAATCAAATAAAGCTTGTCTGCAGTGGTCAGGGGTTGCACGTGTGAGACAGTATTTGTTCAGGGATAATGGCAGTAATACCCCAGCTTTCTACATGGTTTCATGGTTTTGTTTTGTTTTATTTTTCATGTTGATCTTAAAACATTTTCCACAGGAAATCTCTACCATTATAGTGATTCTGCGGCTAGAGAAATACTGGCTCTGTGTTTCTGAGAGAAAGAGAAAAAGAAGAGGGACAGAGAGAACCTACAGGTGTAACAACAGGAAAGAAAAATATAGGAAGTATGTCCTAGGTTGGGATATAAAGACAGCAGGGATATAGTCACAGTGTTATCATGGGTGCTGCTGTAGGGAGGTAAGTTGGGTTGAATTTGTTGATTGTTAAAAGGAGGATGAGATAGATAAAAGTTACTTAAAGACTAAACTTTTCTCAATGTTACTAGTCTGACTGTAGTGTTGGATGAATGCATGTTACAGTGCCACCAGCCTGAGTGCACACTGGAGAGCTGTGGGCTGCACCACAAACTTGAGGAATCCAAGCTTTCATTTCAAAGTCAAGGGCTCTAGTTTTCAGGATGGCAAGGGTATGTTTCTACCAAGAAACAGGGCAAGGATTGAAACAAAAATGCTTTAGAAAACAAGTTAAATAGCCCATGGTTTCTAGAAGTATGCATTTCTTCGTACTTTTTGTCTCATCAGAGTGTTAACTCTGAAGGATAATGACTACATTTAACTATCAGCAGACACAGTTCCAGGATTGACCTTTTTAACAGATGGGGAGGGAGCAATAGTCCTGTTCTTCCCAGAAGGGAACACGTTAGTTACTGAGAGAAATGGGATTTGTCAGAAAGTGGAAAACAAAGGAGAAATTAAAATGAAAAGGAGGGACTATTGTTCTAAAAAGAGAAACTTGCTTCCCTCGGAGTGATGCTCACAACAGGGTACTTGAATTCAACATAAATTTTGCTTCTCTCCGTAGGTAATTCTAAAGTCTGGGTTAAGTCTATTCATTTATTTTTGCACCTGCTGTTAATATCAAAGAGGAGTCAGCTGTAGGTTTAGGCTAGAACAAAGCCTTACTCTTAAGCTTATTGCTGACACTACAAGTTCTATCAGTTTGCCAATGACGGGGCAGTAGGATTTCTTGTGAACTGTGCAAACTGTGTCAGGGAAAAGTCTGCTTATTTTTAGCAGTTGGAAATTTTGGGGAAGATGAAGAGGGGAGTTTCAAGACAGGGCTATGTGGGAACGTTGGCATCTCTGTTGCAACAATAGCAGCATCTGCTCTGTGTTACGTGCTAGCGCATCTCAAAGTGGGGGGAGCAAAAGATAGGGCATTATTAACATTTTATTTCTTTTGGATTTTTCTTAAGTTTGTTACTTATCAAGAAACTCTAAAGCAACTTTAATTCATGTAAAGGCTAGAATTTGTATGTACTAATTAAGCAGATAATTGAAATAACTTCTTTCTCTAGCAGATTGGAAATTATAACAATGTTCTTCAGTCATACGTCAACTCTAGAAGATTTATATATGGAAATAGAAAATTACAAAAATCCTGATAACCTTATTTATTTTCGTTGCAATAAAATTTGTTATTCTGCTAGTGTTAGGTAACAAAGCGATGTTGCCTACCAAGCCAACTGTTATGTTGTTTGCTGCTTGTGTTTCATTACTACCTAAGAGGCCCTGGTCTCAAGCCAGTAGTATCCTGTTGTGCTAGACGTGGTTCAAAAGATGGTCTTTATAGCAAAAAGCTTACACTGTTTATGGTGCTTTTGGTTTATCTGTAAAGCATCTGTAAAGATAGCTACTGTTGAAGTTTTAATTTATTTAGAAAATGCTTTTGTTTTTCTTTTTCTTTTTTCTTTTTTCCTTGTGCTTTAACAAAGTAGTTTAAACAACTGTTTGCTTTACTGAACAGCCTATAATAAAACCCATAAATATCTGATCTTTGTACTGCGTTGGACAGCAAAAGATGGTAGATGGCAAGATGGCTTTCTTTAGCTACTCAAGTAGTCTTGTAAAGGAAACAAATCCACAGTACAATGCATCGTTTGTGCAGGATGCACAAAGCTAACACTAGCTTTTTATTTCTTTTAAAATTAATCTTCTGCATTTCCTAACAATATAATATGTAGCATTATATCTACCTGAAAATTTTCAGATTAAAATATCCTTGCACATGAAGTACCTTTTTTTTTTTTTTCCCCATAAAGACTTGGATTTTTTTTCCCTAAAAAAAAAAAATACTGGAAATTTTGCATAGTTTTGATTGTTTCTAAAAGGAAAAAAATATGCCAGGAAAAGACATCGTCTTCACAGCTTTAATAACTGAGGTACTAACCCTCGTACATCACATACTGTGTCACTTGTAGAGAAACTTGTATTACTTATGGTTCTAGCTGTATAACCTTTCAGTTGTCACCTTGCAGAGCAGAAAATGAAGCAATGTAAGCAGAGCTGAACAAACTACTGAAAGTAAACAATATATTTACTTTTCGTTTTTTCTTTTTCCATATGTCAGTTATCTCCGAACAGACCTGGACGTCTTAAAAACTGTGTTGTTTTGATTTGCTGAACGAATTGCAGTTCATGTTGGATCTCAGAGTATTTCTTTTGCTTCTGGACTAGGTAATTCCCAACTCCACAAAGCGCTCCCAAGATGGCTGCTGGCACGCACAGCAGTGTGACCCCACGTTTGCATGATGTCAGCACTCAGTTAATATTCTTGTGGAAAAGCAGTGACTTATATAAGTGCTGGTAGGAATCAGAGAAAACGACTGACACATAGCCTTTAAACAAGTTTACTCCTTGCATTCGTACAATGTTTGAGAAGAATCCTTTGTAAAAACAATCCCCTGTGAAATAAGGTTCTGTATAAATTGCTCTAAAGGTTTACAGAATAAGACTAGAGAACAATGTCTTTCCTGTAGGTTTCTCATTTGTGACAGCAATTCAGTAGCTGGGTAATAATTACTGTATTCTGTAAGATCATTTAGCTGAAAATACCTAGGAAAAAATGCAGTTATTTTATTAACTTGCACAGGACTTTTCCATAAGGGATTTAATTTGGGGCTCACTTTACTCAGCCCTGGAGCTTGGGTTTTAGCTGCATTTATCCTTTGCTCCCTCCCCAGTTTGCAGCCCCCCCCCCCCCCCACCTTTCCAGCAGGTTGCCTTCTGTGTATTTCATTGCTGCTGCTCCTGCCTCACTCACCTTCAGGTGGCTGGTTCAGTCAGCTGCTGTACTGCTGCCACACTGGATCTTTCTAAACTCTCTTTCCCCATCATGTGTCTTATCCCATTTCTTTTTTTCTTCCAAGGAATTGATCATGCATCATAGAGGGGGCTCTAAGAATATAAGGATGATGAGTGAGATAAGGTAATTTACGAGGCAAAAGAGTGGGACCAGATAAAAGATGAGTCACTGTCATTGGTGAAATGTAGCAGACAGATCTGGAAGGAAAAGGTGTTTGTTTTTAAGCTGGATTTAATACCCCCCCCCCCCCCCCCCAAAAAAAAAAAAAAAAAACATTATGGGAAAAAAATCAAATTGAATTATAACAATGTTTTCCTGTAAGTATTTTGATTAGTATTGCCAAATTATTGCCAAACAGACTTATTTGCTGCTTTCTAAACAGGCCTTTTCCTGTAAGTACAATGTGCGCTAAAAAGACTGACAGCCTCAGTGGGAGCTCCAGCTTCCAAACTTTTGTGAAAATGCATTTAAACATGCAAATACAACCAAAGATTTTTGCCCACAGTTCTCCTGACCCAACACATTGATAACAGAGCCCTTGCATCTAATGCAAGTGGATGCATGAGAGTTCTAATTTGCATTTATTTGTGTTTCAGAGTTTAAAAAATCCTTTTATGGGATGATATAGCAAACCTTACTGTTCCAGATCAAAACTTCCTATTGGAGTCGCTGAGACTTCTCTGGCAAACGAAGTGGACACATGGTTAGTACCACAGCTGCATCAGTGGCATCGTTGCTCTGGCAATGCAAATTATTATGCTCTGAACAATGAAAACTCAGATTTACAGATATATGGGGGAACGGGGGAACAAGCAAATACGATTCATTGCTTATTTATTGCCAAATATTTAGATGAAAACCAAGCATATTTGTCTGTCTGCAAATCAGTATATTTTACAAATCCATATGTATTTATCTTGAAAATTAATTTTCATTGTCATCCAATGTTTCTTCTATAATTGCTTTTGCCTGCCTTGCCAAGAAGCAGGTGACCAATCAGGTATGTATTGCCAATGGCTAATGAATAATAATCAAATGAACAGTTTGCAAATAACCCTTAACCTGAAAGCTGTTTGTCTAGAAGATTTGATTTCTTACAAATCAAAATGTATTTTGCCTACTTTGTTGAATATGCACATGCATATTTATGTATGCAAAATTCACATTCCTAATATAAATACTCAGATATCCAGTTTCAGGCAGTGATATTTGAACAACTGTAGTTTGGATGACCAACAATAGAGGAATTCAGCATAAATTAGCATAGTCAAACAAGATTTCTACGATTATAAATTGACAATGTAGTTTCAGTAATTTGGTATTGACAGAAGAACAATTTGGGGCTAATCTGTGTAAAGGAGCACCTTTCACTTTTTCAGGTGAATGCTCAGTCATTTCAATTTCATTCTCCCTTCCAATTTCAATAATTTGTCATTACAGATTTTCTAATACTAACAAAATACAATTTGTTAATTGCTAAGCAAACGGACTGCAACAACCAAGCACAATTCACTGAAGTTTTGTTTCCATTCGCTAAGCCTTTTTTCTCAGAGAATTTAGATAGTTGCTGGCTCCCCAGCCATCCTCCAGCAGTTCCGAGAGGAAAGCTGTCTATGCAAAGCAGGTAAATAATGGCTGGTTTTAAAGAAATAAAAGCACCTCGCACGAATAGATACCTGAAATTGAAGTTATTAAACTGTACTGTTAAAGTCAAGTATACTGCAGGAAAATGTATCGCAGAAGCAGATGCATCTTTCTGTATTTCGGTTCAGGATTTTTAAGCAGCAGCAGGTTTCAAGAACCATACAGATGAAAGCAGTTCAGTAAAACCTGCCCCTCTGTGAGTTGTTTCGCTCTGTTTTTTTCTTTTTAAATGAATCTTTAATCTGGTTTGGCGTTTGAACCCCTTTGCGAACTCCGGGGATTGTTTCCCGCTGGCAGCTAACGTTCAGCGAGCTGCACGCACGATTTAATTTGAAAGCGTTATTATTTGTAGAGAAACGCCTTACGCCGCGTGCTGCCGGATGACCATATCGCGTATCTGCCCCCCGACGTGGAAACTCGTCCGTTTTCGAACGTTAACAGAAGTCCTGAAACCGCGCGGCTAAACCGCGGCAAGACTTTGAAATCGAGACGAGGAGCACAGGTTGGTGGCGTGTCTGAAGCAGGGGCGAGGAGGGGAGACGGGACCCTCCTGCCCCGGGTCGGGACGGTGGCGGGGGCTCTCGGGAGCGGAGCGGAGCGGCCGCCGCCGGGATGGCGGGGGCGCGGGGAAACGGAGCTCTGCCGGCGACAGCCGGGGAGAGGAACGCCTGCGAGGGGAACACACCTGCGGCGGGCGGGGAGGGAGGGAAGGAGAAGAGGGAGGGATGGAGGGAGAGCCCCGGCCGGGCGGGGCGCACAGGTGAGCGCCGCCGCCGGGTAGCGGGGCGGGCACGGGGAGCCCCGTTAGCGGGCCGCCGGCTTCCCGTGTCGCATCCTCTGCTCCCCGTGTCACCTCTTCTGCTCCCCGCGTCGCCCCCTCGGCCCAGCCCGGGGGGCGGCCGGTCTGAGCGCACCTCCGTCGGGCTCCGAGCTCCGTCTCCCCTCAGCTGCGCCCGGCGCTCAGCGGGTTCAGGGCGACAACGAAATCTGCGCCGCGGGGGCTCCGAGCGCTGCCCTCGGCCCCGCTCCGTTTCGGGGTCCCCCCCGGCTTGCCCTGGGGCCGGCCTCTCCCGGGGGTGCCGCCTGCGGGACGCCTGAGCGCGGCCGGGGCTCCGCGCTACCGGCCCGGGAGGGCTGAACCGGGGCGGCCCCGGGCAGTGCTGGGCGGCCCCTTCCCGGTCCCTGTCCCCGTCCCCATCCCCGTCCCGGTCCTGTCGGGACGGCGCGGCGGGCGGGCGGGCGGCTCCTGCGGCGTCCCGGGACCCCTCCGGGCGGGCGGCTCGCCAGGGCCTGCTCCGGAGCGGCAGGCACCGGGCGCCGGGGAGCGGGGTCAGGGCACGGGGGTGCTGCAGCCCCCGGGGCCGGCTCCCAGGTAGACCGCGGGGAGCCGGGGGGGCGGCTCGGGGGGCTGAGAGACACGGGGCTGGGGGCTGCCGGCTCCCGGTGGAGAGCGGGAGGGGGCCAGGGCACAGGCGTGGGGCGTCGGGGGGAGCGGCCCGAGCCTGTCCCCGGGGAGCGGGGGGCGATGCTCCGCGGGCACCCAGGGTTCGCTCCCCGGCGGCTTCGTGCCAGGCGCCGCAGGGCGCCCGCCTTTCGCCCGGGGCGGCTGGAAATCGCCGCTTCGGGTACCGAGGCCGCATAGGGAGGGTCTTTTCCTCGCGTCTCTGCCTGCGTTCCCTTTAGGTAAGCGCTGTGCCGTGGCTCCTGGGTGTGCGGCTGGGAGCGGGAGGAAGGGAGGCAGCTTGGGAAGCGATCGCTCCGCCAGTGGGCGTTTTCTGGCGGCCGGGCTCGGTATTGGAAGCGGCACTGCAGTGATTTTATCTGCCTCTTTGCAGACGCGCACGCACATACGGGGCAATATTTGCGTTGCTGGAAGAAAATACGGCTTGTTAGCGTTTTCTCGCTGTGAAGGCGAGGCGGGAGCACGAGGAGAAGCGGACTTTAAAAGGGGATCGGAGCCGCTCGGCGGTCGGTAGCGCCGCGTCCCCCTCCGGCCTAAAGGGGGACCGGGAATGTGAGGATTTCGGGACGGAGGGGACCGGGGTGCACGGGCGGTGCTGGCCGGGGGCTGCCGGAGGGAGCGAAGGACCGGACCGCGGTCGCCTCTCGTTTTGCTCCGTCCTTGCGCGGCTTCCCCTCTCTGCCTACTCCGGTGTCTCTGCTAGACGTCCTGCCTTAAACTACGGCGAAAGGGAGGGAAGAGCGGAAGCATGTCCAACCCGGAGAAGCGGCTCTTAGCCCGCCCCTCGGCCCCCCTGGCTGCGGCACCCGGGGAAAAGCCCGGCTCCGGCAGCCGCCCGCTCCACTCCCATGGCCAGAGCGGCGGAGGTGGAGGCAGCGGCGGGTCTCCTCCTCCTCCCCCCGCTCCCGGAGGCGGCTCGGCTGCCTGCAGCTCCCTCTCTCTCCTCCTAACAACCAGCAGCAGCAGCGGGAGCCGCGCTGCAGGGACAGCCTCCTCCGCCGCCTCCGCCAGCATCGTCCCCAGAGCGGCGGCGGCTCCTTTCCTCGCTCCAATCCCCTCCTTCTCCTCCGCTTCTCCATCTTCTTTTTACTTCTTGCCGCCGCCTCCTCGTTTCCCCTCCTCGTCTTCCTTTAACCTCACGAGTCTCCAAGGGAGGGAAGGAGGAGGAGGAGGAGGAAGAGATGTTGGCGGAGCAGCGGCAGCAGCAGCTCACTTGATCGCCCATCCAGGCGGCAGCGGCAGGAGGAGACTCTTCTCTTCTTCCTCCATCCAGGGCTTGCTGCTCCGCTCCACGGCCGGCGGCCCCCGGCAGCACCACTCCCGGCTCCTCCTCCCCCCGGCCGCCTCTCGCCCGTGGTCCTGCGATTCCCTCGGGGCTGCAGCGGCAGCAGCCCGCGGCGACGGGATCCGAGGAGGCGACGGCCCCGGCAGGAGCGGGACTCCGAGGCGGCAGCAGCGGCAGAGAGGCGCCTTCTTCTTCTCCTCCTCCTCGGCTCCCCTGCTCCTAGGGCCAGACATGGAAGATGGATCTAATTCTGCCAGCTGCTTTAGGAGGTTTACGGACTGTTTCTTGAACACAAGTAGGTACCGCCCGGCGGAGAGGATGGGGGGATGCGAAGGGCCGTGTCCGAGGCTGGGTGCATGCGGCGAGGAAAGGCAAGGGCATCGCTTTCTTTGTGAGCGGGGGGGAGGCGAGCACACAAAGGGGCTGCGTGCGCGGGGCGTGCGTGGACGCATGGAGGAGCGGCGAGGATGCACGGACAAAGGGGATGCTCGGCGTGCCAGAGCGCTTTGTGGCGGCCGTCTCCGCATCGCTCCGTAACGCCGCGGGTGTGCGTGTCAGCAGCCTGCTACCCGGTGCTGCTCAATTCCCTCGCCAACGGCACCGGGGGAGCGGAGGCTGCCCCCCTGCTCGCTCCGAGGGGCGGTGAGGAAGCCTCGCGGTCTCGGCAGCCGGCAGAAAAGCGGCTGAGGAGGACGAGGAGGAGGAGGAGGAGGAGGACCGAGCGGGGCGCAGCGCCGCGCATCCTCCCGCACCTCCCGGCGGGTCTGCCACACGCGGGGGGCTCGGGGCTCCCCAGCCGGCCTCGCCACCGGCTGCCCCTTTCCTCGGCCGGGGCTGCGCTGCGGGGCCGCCGGGGGAGGCGGCGCCGCCGGGGCACGGCAGCTCTCGCCGTGTGCCGCCGGAGCGCCCCGAGCCTCCCCGGGGCCGGCGATCCCCGTTCGGGGGGTATCTCGGGGGGGCGCCTCCCCTCGGCCCTAGTCTCGGGGTCCCCGGTCTACGGCGGAGCCGCGGGAGCGAAGGGCTTCGGGGCGCACGGTGCTTTCGGGCTGAAACGCTGCTTCATCGGACACCGCCGGTCGCCTAGCGGTACGGTTTTAGGGTGGCTTCCACCAGCTGTGGCTGGTGTGACTTTTTTTTTTCTTTTTTTTTTTTTTTCTCCCGACTGTCTATTAAGTCACAGATTTATGCCTTAAGGTGTCCCCAAACTCGTAATTTGGTATCTTGGCACACTTTCACTTTTGTTGGGTAGCTTTTCAGATACAGGTACATAGTATTTAGTTCACGCGTGTACATATTTCTGGAGGATGTGAGAAGAGCTATAGAGATGTCAGCTGAAACCTCCTTATTGCCTAACAGTTCTCTTTATCAAGCGTGGTAGTACTTGTTCCATTATATGGTAGAGGTGTATAAAGGCCACTATATACGTGTCCCATTGTCCTTTTGAAACTTTATGCAATATTTCATTATGCTACAGAACCATATACTTGCTCAGTTTTAAGGCCTGAAGAGATTCTTAAGCTCTTCTAGTTTTTATTTTCTCCATGTTTGAGAGGGGTGGAGTGCTAGTCGTGCAAGTAGCACAACTCTGATGCTTTAAAATAAGTAGACTTGGGAGCAAGGGAGCGAGCTGGGGGACGTGTGTCATGTAGGGCAGTTCTCTCTTAAGCTAGACCAAGAGAAAGAAGGCATGGAAAACATCAGCTCTATTCAAAACAACATTTTAAAAGGAACGATGAATTCAATTTAAGCTATTTTGTGAACACTTGAACGGAAGAAACTTGGTCATCTTTGACTGGTTGTGACCTTTGAAGATTTTCCTGCAGGCAGGAAAGGGGCAGAATGGTTCTTTTCCCTGAGAGTTTTCTGACATCTAATAAGACATGCAGCCTGTCTCTCTGGGGAGACACTTTTCTGTGCTCTGCAGCCTGCTCTCATGAAACTTTCAGGAACCTAAATGCGTGATATCTCGACTCCTCTCTTGAAAGTGGTTGAAACTGGCCAATGGGCTCAAAAGATATTAGTGAGGTCAGGCAGACAGACATTCACGTGTGTGCATGCATACATATCTGTACAGTGCTCCCCAGCCCTCACCATCCCCCCAAGTGTTTGCATAAATCTGATTTCCCTTGGAAACCAGGCTGAAGAAAGAGGAGCAGAGGGAAGTCAAACAAGATACTCTTTTATTCGGTTATGATGCGGCTATTGCAAAGACCACTCGTCCAACTGTTTGGAGTACTGCACGCAGTCCTGCTTACAGTACGGCAGGAAAAATAATTTTTGTACTTAAGAGGGTGAGATGATATAGGATAATGAAGGTTATGTGCTGCATCTCATGGGCTGTGTTTCTTGAATTGTATTTTAAGTTCTAAATCATACACATATACATACATACACTCTTTGACGCTCAAGACAAAAAAGTCTAAATATTTTTTTACAGAGGGAAACTGGTGAGTTCTGTAGGGAAGAGAATTGAGATGCGCTCTTTGGGTGGGAGACTTAAAAGTGACCAAACAGAATCTTCAAGACCAAAAATCAATGAAATTGCTGAAGATGTGTTCTTCTTGTCTGACCTCTTTTGATGTGTATGCACTCCTATCAGGATTTCGTTAGAAGTTACTGATTTTATTGAAAGATTAGATCCTGTAATATTCAGTTTGTTCCATATTTGACTATTTTTAAGACTCTGATTAAAGCACTGGACTGAAGAGGCTTATATGGACTGCATATGGCATGTGTTCTGAATTTTTTTAAATCTGTAACTTGGTGCATAACATAGTGTTTTGGGAGATGTATAATATCTACCATCCTGGATCAATTCTCTGTTGGTGTTCTGCTGTTTTTAAGATACTGCCCATTGCCAGGCATTCCAGGTTCTTGTGAAATGTCTTACCTGCAGGGGAATGTCCCATGTTCCTTCTACACGAGAGGTCTCTCAAGCTGTGCACGTGTAGTATATTTCATCCATGTCCCATAAATCAGGTATGAATATTTTACAGTGTGGGAGCTTTCTGCTTGGTGCGAGTATTACCAGTGTATGGATATTTTATGTGGAGTTGTTTTATCTGCTCGTTCTGTGATGCGGCAAGTTTATCCTGCACCTACATGTGACAGATGTCAAGACTTTCAGATAACAAAGAGTAGATGCAATAAGGTCTGTAATTGTGGGAGAAAATAATAATTAAGGTTTAAATAAAGTTAGAAATATTCCGTATTCCCATTACCTGTGCTGGTGGGAAAGTTAATCTTGTCTTGACTCTCCCTCTCTCTCTTTTTTTTTTTTTTTTCTCTGGTCTGTCTCTTCATTACTTGTAGTCAGGGTTTTGTAAACCAAATGCTGATCTTCAGCAATGAATCTCATGCATACAGGTGGACAGAGTTTGCTTTTGCACTTAAACCATCCTTAACATGTAGGTGCTAATGTAGAAAACAGAATTATCCCTGGTTTTCACCCCAGGGATTCTGGCTCCACATTGGTTAGAGAAACAGAATTGTGGCCAAAGCTGTGTGCAGTTATGATGATAAGTGGTGTCATTCAACAGTTCCCATCAGGACGGGGCATCATAATACCCCGGTTTGCATTATTGTATAGTCCCACCATGCATCCTGCTCAGAAGCACTCTGTTCTGTTCGGAGAGAAAGAGGGAACAAGCTTACAGCATAGAAAGGGAATGCACCCAGTTAACAGTGAAGGAGTGTTTGTCTGAGTTAAGCAGCCGTTTGTAAAAATACCTATAAAGCACACAGTTTACTTTTGAAATAACTAATCCACAGTCCCTTTGCCTCCTCAGCTCTGCTGTCCACATTTGCCTCATGGCTTATGGGCACATAGTGCTCGTAGGCCTTGAGAAAGTAGGTAAAGCCTTTCTAGTTAGTTCAGTAAGCTTGTCCCTTGTTTCAGAAGGACCATGGAAGGAATAATTATGCACAGTGCAAATGCTTTGGGAGATGGTGTCTCTGTCACTTTTGAGAGTAGGGTGGCAGATGATCCAAAGTTCTTAAACTGAAGTTTTTAAACTGGAGCTGATGGCTTCAGTCACCCCTGTTCATGTCCTTCCTCTGGTTGGTGTTTAAGCCGGATATGGTGAGAATCTGAAAGTGTAAAGGGTGTTTATTTCAGCATATATGTGACTCTGTGGCTTTTGAAACAGTCATGCAAATGCTCATTTCCATGTATGATCTGGGGCATGTACTTGGCTTAATCTCTGTAAAATCCTTCTGTTGTACGGATCGGTACAACAGTACCTTTTTGTTCACTTCTAAGATTTTGTGCTGCATTCTAATACAAATACATCATACCTTCTATTCTCTCAATTCTTGAAACATGAATTTGGTTTTGGATTCATAAACTAAGAATGAGAGTCTCTTTGTCTCTGGGTTTACAACTTGGAACTGGCTTATGCAGCTTTTTGATCGATATTTAACCCTGTCTGTGATTTAAAATTGTCATTCAGTTTGGCAGAGCTTATATGAGCAAAAATTTTTAGTGCTACTTTGAAACGTTATCGTTTCTAGTCATTATGATTAATGCTTTAAAATGATACATTTTTAAATATTTTTTTTGTGCTTTTTGCATTATTCTAAAAGAAACCTAACATTGTAAGTAAAACAAAATATAAAAAGAAAAAAAGCATTTGCATTTTTTTGTTTCGTTTTTATACTCCCTCTGCTGGCTGTTTCAATTACAAGTACCTGTACTCAAACTTTGTTACTAAATCTGCTCTTCCTTTACTGCTTCATCAAATGAGCAGTAATGTGCATTGACTTGAATCTGTTTTTAGAATACAAAAAAAAAGTCTATAATTGTTAAATGAAGAAAGACTATTTGGAGGAAAAGAAAATTTGACACCTGTTTTATGGAACGATGTTTTCATTTTTATCATATCTTGTATTGATTTGAACTCTAAAAACAATTGAATCTTTAGGTGCGCGGGCTACATTTTCACTAGTATATATTGCAGGAGTAGCAATACATGTATTGTTCCAAAAGATTTAGTCATATGTTCTACTTATTGTAATGAACTTGCTGGACAGCATTGAAAAACATTTGTGGCAAAATCTAAATAATTATGCTGCATTTTTATTATGTTAAAATATCTTTTTATCATTCACCAGTTTGATTTCTATCCACATAATTGGCTATAAGACTGCGCCCAGGGTGTTCTGTGCAAATGTAATGGAGAATTTTGTGAAGTACTGGTTTTAGTACTCCGGTATACAGCAACATTCATCCAAAATGTTTACAGCATTCAAAAGCTATAATTCCTAGGAACTTTGGAGACTAGATACAAGGATTGCTGTCTATAGTATTGAAACGAAGCCATTGCATTCCCCATGGATGTCAGGTATGGTTAGGATTGCTCATTATTTCTTGTTCATATTTCTCCTAAAGATCCAGACTTTTCTGTGCAATGTGTCTTCACTTGTGCTGGTACCTGGCTTCCTACTGGCAGAGCTCGAAGAGTGCCACCTACTGATTGACAGCTCCTTCCAGTACTTTGTCTTTTCCCATCTGCAGCCTCTCACAGCTCAGCCTTGCTTTTCTTGTGGGATGTGGCAAGTTGATGTGGTTAAATGTGTCAATTGAGTTAAATCAAGCCTCGGCCTTGACCTCCTCCATTAAATGAAGTGCTTTTTTTTTTTTTTTTTTTTTTCCTCCTAATTTGTTTCAAGGTGAGGAAACAGGATTTTCAGCTGGGAGGTGGACTTTTTTTTTTTTCTTCCCCTTCTTCTTCTTCTGGTCCCTTTTTAAAAGCTGTTAAAAAGAAGCATGTTTGTGTTGTTTCATCACCATTTCTTGTCAAACTGTTATAATTAGTGTGGGAGGAACCATTAGCTTGGCTGATGTTAATAAAAGAGTTTGGCTTTTGTTGTGCCAGACAATGTACTGATGTGTTGCACACATGAATTAGTTCAAAAAGCAGGTAACAGGTTCAAAGTCATGATTTTGTTAACAAATTGACATTCCAAAGTGCTCACGATGTGTTTGTTTTTGCAGAGGAGACGGATATTCTGATTAACAAGTTCCAAATTTTCATGGTAAATTGTTGAATCGATCTTTACTGTTACTGCACACTGAGAATTCTTTCTTCCAACTTAAAAGTATGCTAATTATGTTCTTAGGGGAAGAAAGCTTGGCAAGAGTATGAATTACTTCAGAAAAGTGTATTATCGACATATTTACAAGGAATTCCTTTATTTTGGAGTTAAGTAATTTTTATATATCATTTTTCCAGTGATTTATCACCATAGAAAGCTTTCTAAATTCCCAAATCCTGAGTGTAATAGGTGGCAGAAAGGAGAAATTTTTTTTTATTTTGTTTCCAAATTTCATATTCTCTCAGAAAAGACATTGATAGCAAGTTTTAATCTGTGCGAGTGAGACTGTTGACAATAAAATTTCTAAATCTTACGGCTTGATAGGACTGGAATTGGGGTTCCTGTATCATTTGGAGGCTTTTCAAAGTAGTTCTGTCTCAAGAATTAAAAAAAGAGAAGGCTTTTTGATAGTACTTGCTGCCTTGAGAGAATTTATACTCGCTTTGGTGGTTTCTAATTAAAATAATAATAAAAACCATCAACATAAAGGCAATGGTAGTAATCTGACCTTATTGGTTGGATGTTGGGACCTGAGGAAGAGACTGTCAGGATCTATGAGACCAGTTAATCCACCTTCCATATGGAAAATGAAGATTTAATGCTTTCATTAGCACTTATTGATCTGATTCCTTGTTTCTGTATTATCAACAAACTCCTCTGCAGTTGAGCTGTACATCTCTTAACAACGTTTATTCAGCTGTTAATAATTCCAGCATTCTTCCTTCCTCTTACACTTCCACTTGCATTGAAAAAAGTCCCCTGAAGTCAAGCCAGAAATGGTTCCTAAAGGAAAGATTTTTTTTTTTCATCCTAAGTTCTAATAGCTTTATACAGAAAGCTTGCATCTGTAATTATCTTGATTCATCTTGAACTACACTCTCAAAATAACATTAATTTTTAGCTGCTGACAAACATTGCTATGTCCACCTTAATAATACAGTTTACTTTGCTTCACCCTGTGGGGAAACTTTATAATTGCTAGAAGAGATGCCTCTTTCTTTGCCCTAGGTGTCTTAGTAGCCCTTCTGCAACGCCAGGGTGTTCTGCTGGTTCAGACAATAAGATGCTGAGCTGGAACTATGGTGGATAAGTATGTGTCTGTTCATTCTTTTGTAGTTTTCTTCACTGCCTGTTTTCTATTTCCCCATTATATTTCTTCTCTAGTGTCTTACTTACTTCCAGACCAGGTAAAGCTGCTACCCTTTGTTCTAATTGTTTTCAACTATTCCTAAAAATATTTATGTGCCGCAGTATTCCACTAGTGCTTTTTATTTTTTTTTCTAATACATTGCAGCTAAGTTTATAAGAAATCATTCTTATGCTTATGTGTGTGTGTGTTTATATTTTGGTTTTCTTTCATGCATATAAAGATATATTGGAAACTTGTCCAGAGTGAATTCTTTCTGGGAGCATAGCTCTGTTGGCTGTGCTTTCTTTGCATCATTTTCTTTTTCTTTCATTTGTATCTGTTTTTTCGGCTTAATATTATTTCCTCCTTGTCTACCCATCAGCTTATTTTAGCTGATGTTTCCTTCTTGATTGCTGAATTGTGTTGCTCTTGTTCCTTCCTGCAGCCTGCCTATGTCTTACCCTGTCGTTTTTACAATGTTCTTATTTTCCCCAGCTGTCTCGTTTATTTGAAGGCAGACCGCCGCTCTTACTCTAGTTGTGGTGTAGTTCACTTTGGCTGTGTTGCCTTTTTTTTTTCTTTTTGTAACGCTAGATTTTGCACAGCAGTTTTAAAACTGCATGTGTTCTGTATTTGCAGTGACTCATGGTATTTCCTAATCTGCCACTTTCTGCCCAGCCCTAAGTGTGATGTCAGTAGAGTTTTTTTCTATTTTTTTAAGTGAACGTAGGACTGATGAAAGTTACTGTTTGAGGTAACAGGAAACTGAACTAATTTGTTCTCAAAACAGGCACTGCCTTAGCCAGTACACTCAGGTTTCATCCTGCCAGCCTCTTGTGTCTCATGCTTGTGAGCAAATTGCTTTTTTTCTGGATGTGCCTCACTGTTCTGTTTCTTCAGGCATCAGTTTTCTCTGGTAAAGACACCTGAGAGAACTGCCCTTTGGACACCGCCTTTTCATGAGTCTCATCTTAGCTGTAGCTTTGTGGCCTTCAGTTCATAATTATGAATACAAGAGGGTCTTAGGACCAGAGGTGTCCTTTTAAGAAGTGCTTTCAAGAGGAGAGTGAGTATAGGTGACCTGCAGTTTCGACTGTTTAGAGAACAACTCATTCCCCTTACAACTCTTGGCATAGCTCTTGTTGTGGTAGAGAACAGGATAGTCTGGCATGTTGTAGGGACGTTCATAGGCTGGTTGTGAGTAGGAATGTGCTCGTAGATTGCTCTTTTCTTTCAAACCTTTTTTGGACTTTTGTTGGAGCTATATGCAGTGCTTATACTTTCAAGCAGAGAGAGGGCTAAAGCTCTATCCCTGTCCATCTACTTAATTTTCAGTGTGCTCCCTGGTCCAGTCCTGACCTGTGCCTAACTGTCTTCCTGAGAGCTGGGAGAAAGCAAAGGGTGACAGTTCCCAAGGGGCAGTGGGGATAGTGCTTGTCGCTCCTGACATCCTGTATGGAGAAGTGTTTATCTACATGGACGCAAGCTGTATCATTCCCCTTTACTTTGTGGCTGAACAATGGGCTCTGGTACGTTTTATTTACTTGTATAGGGACATAGCCATATGGACAGCAGAGTACAGCTTTATACAGCTTGTGGCAGCAGGGCAGACCTTGTTTCTATGGACCTTTTTCTTGGGACTCAGCCACAGGTTCTACAGAGTCCTGAATGAAAGATGCATCCAGTGAATTGGGGGTCATTGCTGGAGGACATGGCTTGCTGCCTAACTGCAAGTATTTAGCTTGTCAGTGTTTTTCTTCAACTTGCTGCTTTGGAGGACATCTTAAAAGTTGTGGTGGAAATTTCTAAATGAGTGCTCACAGGGTAAGGAGGAGACAAAGTCTTCTGACAAAGTCAGTTAACAAGGATGGCTGAAGTGTGTGTGGTGTTAGCACATATCTCATGTTGAAGAAAAATAGTGGAGGCTTATCCATCTATGGCAGCATCATCTAAGGGGTAGAAATCAAAAAAAGAAAATTGGAATGGTAAGTTTAAGATTTTCATTGCTTGAAGGAATGTGATTACAACAGAAGGAAATGTTCATCCTTATAGGGAAAGCTATTTCTAAACTCTGAGAGGTTTCTTTTGGGATAGATGAAAACTTGCTATGTAAATATCTCTCAGCAAATTGTCTGATTTTGAAGAAATCTTTTCAGCGGTGTACAAGATTTCATTAAAATGTAAGATTTAGGTTTTTTTTTTTTAACGTATGAGTTATCTTTTTAATGTCAAAAATGTTTTCTTTCTGCTTAACTATTTTTTAAATTGCTTTTCCCCCTCCATTCAGTAACAACATAAAGTTGAATCTTATGTATTTAATGAATGTATTTACAGATAACCTTTTAATGTATTCCTTCACTTTTTGTGGTCTACTGTTATCTTCACTGATCAACTAAGTGCCGATCAACAATCTCAGGCCATGTCTTTTACCGTTGTTTTCCTATGTCACTCTGAAACTTTTAGTGTTCTACCCTGTGTTTTATTGTAAGCGTGATTTGTATCTTATCTACCTTGTTCATGTTTGGTCCCCCCTCTCTCAACATTTTATTAAAGCAGAAATCTGTCTACATTCAGTGCATGTCCTTTCTCTGGGTCTCTTAACATGAATAGTCTCGGATGGCTCGAGCCATGACTGTTGTGAGTACAGCCAGCATCAATGTGGCTGGCTGCTTTTGATGATGGTGATCTTGTCTGTGACAAGCCTTGATTCTTGTTGACAAGATGATGTTGCGGTTATTACTTTCTGATTTGGCTGCAAGAGTAACTTTTTGTTTGTTTTCATTCAGCTATGTGTGCTTTTAAAAATGTATTGAATCACTTTTGTAGCACTATTCAGCATCTTGTTTAATAACCTTGTGTCTGAATGAAAGCATTTAGCCATTCTGTGGTGCCAAGAAACAGGTCTTCCCTTGCACTTGTAAAAGGAGGTTTTTGTTTTTCTTGTTTGATAACAGTTCTTCTGGTGCTTATGAAGCTGAAAGGAGGAATGGTAAGGAAGTTGAAATCTGCTATATATACCATAATTGAAAAGAGAACTTAAGAACAGCTACCCAATTATATTGGGAAAATATTAAGAAATTCTTTTGTTAAAACACTAAGTGGTAGTGGCTTAAGCTTTGTTTAAATATAGAGATGTCCTGTGCTGAACTGCATGTTACTGAAGAATGCAGAAGGGATTTGACATGCGTACAAGAATATTCACTAGTTTAAGGTACGTCAGTAATTGGAGATAATCTGAAATAATGGCAACATTGCTTTAGTGATCCAAGCAGAAAGTTGCCGTGGCTTCCAAGGACTTCATTTGCTGTTGTGAGTGTTTATCCTTCTCCACAACCAGGTTCCAGGCACTGGGAAGCCAGGACCTTTGAATGAAAATTATAATGGTGCATTGTTCAGCTCAGGGCCATCAGTGAAATGAATTTAAATGTGCTTGTATTAAAACCACAAAGTGATGTAATGACCAGTTTTGATTAGAACTACTGCTGCCACTTCTCTAAGATAAATTCCCATTGAGAAAAGAATCGCTGTTTTGCATTGTATTTGGGAGAAACATCAAGAAAAATGAAGTCAACAGGTCTACCTTACCAGGGGCCAATGGGGAGGAGAAAAAAATGTAGGAGTAAACAGAGAAGAGACGATACCCTTCAAATACTTTTAAACTGTATTTGTAATTCATAGTTTTCTGGGCATTTACCATTTTCTGTCTCTTGTCTGTATTAAGCATTAGAATTTGCAGCTATTTTACTTCACCTTTTAATATTGATTTAGCTACAGAAGCAACATAACTTCTTCCTTCTTTTTAGTTACTGGACTAGTCACAGGTAATTGTGCTGCAGCCAGTACTCTTGCTTAAGAAGTGAGGTGTTACGCCATACTGAAGGAAAATTTCTGTTCTGTCAAGATGCTTTTCATAGATGTTTTCATCAAACTCAAACCTGCATCTTTACTTCAGTTGAGAAATCTTTGTGACGTTACTTCAGAGCTATTAACCTTTAAAATGATTGTTAGCCCTTTGGGAGGAGTGTCAGTAAAAGGTGAAAATAAGGAGAAATAGATGAGCATGTTTAAAATTGTATAGTAATTATGAGGTAATATATCTTCAGTCTGTATGATGGTTACCGATCCCTTTCTATGGTGTTATTCAGAATGTGCACTCCCATTTACATGTGAAAGCATGAGTATCAGAGGCTTCCTATCTTTTAATGCTACATTATATATGTTCCTTTACTGGTATTTGTCTTTTTATGTTGTTTGGCTGTGAAATTCTGTGTATCAAGGTTTAGTCCTTCAGAATTATCACCTCAAATAACAGCTGATGCACAGTTCAATGAGCCTTTTGAAATCAGTTTTGGAATTTTTTACATTTATTTTTTAGCAGGCTATTACTATCCCACTCTTGTTTGGTAATAACGCTGTACTAAAAACAAAACAAAACAATTAGCTATGTCATAATGAATTATTTTTGTAAAACACTGTAATACAGATACTGTAATCTTAGTGCTGTAATACTTTCTTTTTTGGAGCAATACATAATTTGGGTACCACCCAAGCACTGCCGTCCTATTTTATGCCTTCATATCTTCAGCTACTTTGCAGGGTTTTTCTGCTGAAACATTGGGAATCTACTCATCTATGCACCTGTGACAGAACAGTTTAAATTAAATAAGGCAGAGGCCAATAACCTCTGAAAGCCAAACAGGTCAGTGGTTACTAGTTCTTCTGACATCTAGATGTTCCTGGAGCTTTTTCTTCTCTCTTCATTTCTTCCACTCATTTTTTTTCTGCCTAGTCGTTGTGCTCTGTGGAATCCCTGCTGTCAAATAAGGTGGACAGAGCTCCTGTTGTCTTTCAGTGGCCACTCATTCATGAGTCACTGGTCTTTGTAGCTGCTGATTTTCATGAACTCATCTGATACAAGTATTATCGAGTCAAATTTGACTGGAAGTGATCATAAGGTCAAAATGTATTAGTAGGGACATATTTTGTAGTGGAAAAGCCAGTAAGATAATAACATATCTTTCTTTTGACTTTCCAAAGACTTCGTGGGGGGTGGGGGTGTTGCATCTTTATTAGTTCTCTTGGTAGCACTGAGGTTATATTAATGATGGCTCTAATTTCTTTGGATTCCCAAAACTTTGTTCCACTGTGGCAAAGATACATTGCTTCTGGGGGAGAGGTCAACGCTGTTTTCAGTAGCTTCTTCCTTCTCTAGTATAAATTACCAAAGGACTCTGCAATCAAGTCATTGTGATGGGAAGTGCATCTCAACTGATGTAATGCATTTGTGTTTCCTGGAAACAGAATAAAATTGCAGCTCCGCTTGGTTTAATGCAAGATTTGTCATTGATTTCAGTTGCCATGATATTTACTTCTGTCATTTGATCTTTTCATTGTAACTGGTGGTTCATGCTTTGTGAATCTGATTTCCTGACATCAGTCCCTCACAGCAGTGTTGAAAGTTTTAATTCATGAAGAGTATTTTACAAAAACAGAGAGATTTTATTTTGAAATATGTCAAAGACAAATCTGATTTTTAACAAAACTTCTACTCTCTTCCTCTGTAGACAATGCTAAGAAGGGGAGTCAACTTAATTGATACAGCAAAGGGGACTAAATGCATAAAACTGCATGAATTTGATAGATGGGTCTTCAGATGAATTAAATATTTATCTGATATGTATTACTACTAGCAGTGGTAAATTTTCTGATGAAGATATGTTGTTTTCTCTCAGTCCATCTTGGAAACTGACATGCTTTAACTTGAAACAGCATCACCTTGATCCTGTATGCTGCTACAGTGCTTTACACAAGCCTGTTATATATCAGCTATTTTGTCTAAAACTCATTTAATCTGAAGCAGGAACACATTGCATTTCATCACTTGCAGAACTGTTGCACATTCCTGAAAGAATCAAAACAGTAATGTCCAGTGACTTTTGAATTTTATTTTAAGACTGCAAAAAAAGATGACTTTTAAAATAATTTGCTAATTATTTGAAGTAGCTTTCTCTCTGACCTCAGAAAGTCATGTTAATAGATGGTATAACATAAGCTCCTTGTTATTGAAATAGCTGGTCTGACTGATTGGGGTGTCCAAATGTTTTCTCTGGTTGCAGTCCTCAGAACACAATGGACAGAAACTTACCTTAGAAATAACTCATGGAGCGAGCAATAATAGGTAAAGGATTTGTGACCCGAAAATCTTTGGGAACACTACAAAGGAACTTTTTTTTTCTTTTTTCTTTTTATTTTTTTCTTTTAGTGATTCAGGTTTATCTTTAATTTGGATGGGTATCATTGCCGTGGAGTACAGGACAGGCTGGCACTCAGTTACTTTTTCTGATTTTTGTTGTATTAAAGACAATGGTAGGATGGGGGAGTAGGAATGCGTACAGCCAATAAGAAATATATATATATATAAAACAAAAAAGCCTGTACTTTGTAGAGACACTTCCATTACAGAGATGTTTTTAGAATTCAGACAGACCTGTGGGATGATGTTCTTTAGAACTTACCTTTTTTAAGCACTTCATTTTATCAGATACTTACAGATGCAGATAGGGGAGCAGAAATGACTAGTTGCAAGGGTTATGTTCCCAACTTTTTCCATCATAATGGCTTTCTGATGGATCTTGATTATTAAAAAAAATGGTAATTATTCGTGTTATTGGTAATTCCTCATGTTGCCTGTATAGCCTGTGAAGGAAGTTTGCAAGCTACTGAATGAACCTTTTGTCAGACTTGACAGGAAGGGAATGGTAACTAGACAGACAGTTGTTTTTACTGTATGCCATAGGGCAAAACACTAAATGGTCAAGTTTTTGTGTTTAACAGCATAAATCTTGCTGGAGAAAACTTCTAAAAACAGTAGGATAAAATTAGTATTATTATTATTTAAAATAAAACAAAGTATGTTTTGGTAACAGCTTGAAGATATTTATTCTGTTTATGGTCATTTCATGCTTATTAATTTTTCTATGCCAAAAATGTATTTGCAACTCAAATTCCTTCAAAACTCCCTAAAAGAGTGACATTCACAGATAAGAATGGAGCGTGCACATGCACACACAAATATATACACACATAAATTTCAAATAGTTTTTTTTTTTTAAACTGCGGTGATATCCCTCTAGCTACATTAATGAATTAAATGGAGACGGGCTTAGTTTTGGATTTCAGGAAAATAAACTTCAAAGGATGCTATCAGGTGGTTTGAACTAATGAATGTTTCATACCAATAGCATGTTCAACTGGTGAAAGCTTTGTTCTTAATCACAGCCTGTTTTCGGATGTTGGTGCACTCTGTTTCTACTTCATATAAATCTCATCTAAAACAACTGTCATCCTGTTAGTTACTTTTGTGTCATTTAAAAACACATTAAACCATTAAGTTTTTCACATGGCCTTTCTGTAGAATTATAAGTTGTTACAAGTGTAAGGGCATGAACAACTTTTTGTGTTTATAAAGTAAATGGACATCAAGGGAAAGGAGGATGTTACAAGTGCTCTTGGGTTCTTCTAATGAAACTTTTGTACAGCTCTGCTGCTCATCTTTCCTTATGTGCGTGTCTGATAGAAAATGGAGAACAACTCTTCTTCACCACCTCCCCCCATGATAAAAAATAGCCATATTTTCCTTGCTGGCCAGCAGACTGGGGTGCAGGGGGTAGCAACGTAAGTTTCCGGCCCCTCTCTGCAAGAAAGACATCGAAGCCCTGGAGCGTGTACAGAGAAGGGCTACAAAGTTGGTGAAAGGCCTGGAACACAAGTCCTGTGAGGAGTGGCTGAGGGAACTGGGGTTGTTTAGTCTGGAGAAGAGGAGGCTCAGGGGAGACCATATTGCTCTCTACAGCTACCTGAAAGGAAGACATGGGGAGCTGCGGGTCAGCCTCTTCTCGCAGGTAACTAGTGATAGGACTAGAGGGAATGGCCTCAAGTTGCACCTGAGGAGGTTTAGGTTGGAAATGAGGAGACATTTCTTCTCAGAAAGAGCAGTCAGGCATTGGAACAGGTTGCCCAGGGAGATGGTGGAGTGACCGTCCCTGGGGGTGTTCAAGGAAAGGTTGGACATAGTGCTTAGGAGCATGGTCTAGTGGGTGATAATGGTGGTAGGGTGATGGTTGAACCAGATGATCTTGGAGGTCTTTTCCAACCTTAATGATTCTAGGATATATATATATATGTAATTATTTATAACAAAGATTATGATGTTTTTATGGCAATTGCTAAAAAAAACCCAACACATTAAGTAGCTGTTATAAACAAGGGCAGCAAACATAAAATACATTAGAGGTGCTCTTCTGAATCATAACTTGTATTGTGGGCTTACAACAGGCTTTTTATTCCCTCAGTGTTTGTGGCAAGTATTAAAAATGAATTAAGAACAGTGCTGATACTATAGCATTTGGAACATTATAGCATAGAGATGGCTTTTCAATCAGGTGCTACAGATAGCCAACTCCCTGCTTGCCTTTGAACGAACTTGCAGTGTTCCGGACTGGTTCATATATGCATATGTTTTAAGTAGCCATCTTATTTATTGTCTTGACTAATTCTGGCAACATAAATAGCTGCTTGACTCTACTGCGAAGTGTACTTTGAAATATTAACATGTGCCGGATGCCTTAATAGGAGGAAAACGGAAGAGAGCAAGAAAGCATGTAAAAGAAACAAGATAGAATTTCATAGCTTCCTTGCCAATCAGAAAATAAACAAAGCTGAAAAGACAATTGGGACATCAAAAAATGGAAGGGGCAATAAGGAATTTTCTGGCAAAAGGAGATTAAAAACAAAACAGAAAAAACAACAAAACAAAAATAGAGCATGACACATCAGTTCATATTTTTCCATTGAAGAGATACAGTCCCACCTACTCGAGTTTCTGAAAGAAATTCTGCCAGTAGCTGAAATATCAACTTTTGTTCACATTTCTTGTGATGCTGTTTTTTTTTTTTTTTTTTTTTTATGTACGTTAAGAGGACAGTGGGACTGTGGTGGTGTGGATTTTTTTTTCCTTTGTGTGTGTGTGTGTGTGTAAATAAGGCACATTCTTTATTGCAAATAGCAGCTAGTTTTCTGGTACATGCTTTTTATGGTGCACTTAGGTTTTAATGCTTCCTTAATCATTTCCTTTGTTGCAGCTTAAAAAGGCATAGGTTTGCCTGCCACTAAGTTTCTAGGCAGCTGAGCTGACGCAGTGGAAGGGGTTTCTTTGCAGGATTTTCAGTGCAAAAGGAAGATGGTATTTCTTGGTCTACTTAGGAAGTTTTTACCTATTTGGACCTTAAATCTGTTTTTGAGAGCTTTTAAGATATAGATTCCACATATAGATGTGTTCTTACTGAAGAAAGTGAGCTCAACTGCTGGTTGAGTGTGAAAGGGCAAAAGAACTTTATAGACAGCCAAGTATCAGAGGGCACAATGTTTCATACCGATAGCATTCTTCACACTTTATTTTATACAGTATTGCACTTAAATATTAGCAATGGTATAGGTATGTCTGAGGCTTTACTGAATAACAGAGAAGGTATTTGATTTCTTCCTGTTTCCCCTCTTTGTATTGCTGAATTTATTGTTTTGTGATTCTTGTTTTAACTTTTTCCCTCTGCCAAACAGTAGTAGATGCAGTTGTCTGCTATGTACCTTCAACTGTCATCATTAGCACTGTTGCCTCAGGTGGCGTCATGAGGGCTTTAATCTTATATAAAACTGGTTGTGGTGTTTGCTGCTAAAACTGTAAAGGAAAAGCATCCATTCACCTTTGTGTGAAACTGGATGTCTGACAAACTTGTGAATGTTTCCTCTCGGCTCTGACTAGAGTAAGTAAAGCAGAGTACCTCAGGCAGTCTAATTTCCTGGCTTGATAATAGACTGGGAAAAGAGCCATTTGTTGTTTTCAGGGTTGTCCATATATGGACAAATCTTTTGCCGGGCTGAGTAAAACCAGTCATCTTTCAGAAAAGAATAGAATGTTACAGGATTTTGGAAAGTGAAGGTTTTATAAGCAGAGGTCTAGATTTAAATAATGGATGGTTTTTTGCTTCAACACGTTTCAAAACAGCACAGGTTCAGGGTTGTATCCTGGAAGTGTGTTGGATAAGAATTGCAACTATAGATGTTAAGCATGTAAGTGTGTTTATTCTTACACTAGTTATTTGGCAGTCCTTGTGAAGGACCAATGCTGATTCTAGACTAGACCTGGAGCCTTTCACTGCCTTTTTATTTAGTTTTGGATTAACGACCAGGAAGACATTTAAGGTGAAGTTAAATACAAGAAAGATTATTTCAGTCTTTGACCATCTGTGGCTCAGTCGTACACTTGTTTATCATTTTATGAAGACCTTTAATAGTATTCCTTGATGATTTGGGGGATTAAGCTAAGCATTATCACATAGGAGATCCAAGAACAACTAGACAAATTTTGAGTTGACTGCAGAAAACTGTTAGATTGCTTTGAAAGCTTACTTAGAGTTGTTGTACTGATGGTCCTGAAGGTAATGACGTTTTGGGGCAAATTAAAGCCTGGAGCAGTTTTGTTTTTTCTCTTCCTACCTGTTGTCTTCGGGCAGAGAAGGTAGATAAGAGAAAGTAGGTAAGATATATGCATTTATAATTGCATATATATTTATATAAAGGGTGGTTGGAACAAGCAGTTGATTGCTTTAGGCATCACTGAAAATTCCAGCTGAATTTCTTACACAGAAATAAAGCAGATTGCTTAGATTTGACAGATGTTTGAAACTGAATGGTGACTCTCTTTGATGACAGCAGTCTTCCCAAAAGAGGTGAAATAAGCTCAAATATATTTTTGTTGTTTTAGAGGTTGGGTCAAAAAAGGTTATCAAAATACCTTTGGCTGCCGAAAGTATTGAAGTTTCAAGAGAGGGAGGGGGAAGTGGATATTGAGGAAGAGAGCACTTGTCCTGTTTTTGAGACCAGGGTGTTATGGTATGGTGCCCAGACTGACTGTGTTATCAGACTAAACTTCAAATAATGCAGTTTTTTTGCTCTGTCTATAAATGTTTGGGATTCTGCAAGCTTAACTGTCCTTGACAAAGAGAAAATTGATGTGGGTTGAACTCATCATCTCTGGTCTAAATTTTAATTATTTTTTTTTCCATGCAGTGGGGGAAGTGGTTTGCTTCTGCAAGGTTTTTACACACAGATTCTGAGTAATTTTTGATTTGTGTTTTGTTTTGTGATTTTTTTTTTATTGTAAAAGAACTCTCTCTTTTCTGGTTTGCCTATTAAATTTAGCAGTGAGTGTCTAAGTTTCTTTTTCGTCTTATAGTGCGTTCATCTTGCAGAGCTGATTTAGGATCTTTTAACAGATCTTCGACTGTAAGAACTATTATTGCCTTCTCTTGTGTTGCATTTTAAATTGAGCATGTTTAAGCCTTTTCGTATTTTCACTGTTACACCTTTTGTGGAAAGCAGAAGACAATACAGAAAAGTGGTATCTTATTACTACCACCTGCTTTCAGAAATACCTAATCACCTTTTGAAAAGAAAATCCCTGTCTGCTCATAGTTTTGTAGCAAACATTGGATCACTTTTTCTTTAGGGGGAAAGCTGATGTTAGGCTTTGTTCAGCTATCAAAAAGCAACTGGGCCCAATAAAATCAAATATTTTTTTCCCCCTTTTACACAAGTGTTTATCGGAGGGGAAACTTACTGTAATAGCTTATTTTTTTAAAAGAGAATGAATATGATGACATACATAAATAAAAATAAGGTGTGTATTTATCTTTGCCACTCTTAAAATTTATACATTACATCTTTATGCTTTTTTTCCCATACATTGCACCAACGGGTTATATAAAGTAGCTCAATTAAACGATGTATTAACTATTGCTGAGCAAAAGGTTGACTGTATTCCACCTCCAGCCCAATCTCTTTTCTAAACTGAAAATTATGTGACATGTTTGTGGGAAGCATTTGTTAAAAAATAGCTAGAGTATGTTAGGGTTTTTCAATGGAAAAAAAAAAAAGTAGACGTAAGAATTATCTGCATCTGTTCTCTATATATTGTCTCACTTGTTTCCACATTGTGTGTAGTACTTTCTAGGATCTGTTTTTGTTCTGTCCCCAGCAACTTAACTCTATTGTGTCGATTTCTCTCTCTCCTTACATCTCTTTTTGAATGTCCTCCTTCTAGCGATCTTCTTACTCAAATGTAATGACATTCATTCACTCAGCAGTCCTATAGGAATCCTTGATGGTGGTGGTGACGGAAGGGGGGACCTGATGTGTGTATCTGCATTGACTGATACTTTGCTTGCATGTAAGTGTCTGAAAAATGACATGAAGATCAGGGCCTGCTAAACACCTTTGGCAAAGTGTGGTGGAAATAATGGAGAGTTTTGCTTTAAGAATATTTCATCAACTATTGAAAGAAATCAGATGGATGCAGATGAAGAATCACTTTACCATGGGCCTATTCAATCTGTTCATGATAAATGTGTCTGTAAAATATAGCTAAGATTTATATATTACGCTGTTTTGAGATGCTATCTTGGGTCTTGGTTATTTATTAATGTTATAAATTTGATCCTGCTGAACTGAGCCTACTTGCAAAGACAACCAGAATTTTTATTTCATGAGAAAAGGATTATGGGCTGTCGGATATAGTTATGGAAAGATAGGATAAGTGTGGTTATGAAATGCTATGATTCTGAAATAGGATCTAAAAAATAAATCCAATATACTTTCAAAACACAAATGACAAGAGAGGAATATTACATTCTTTCCCATGCTTAAATAATAGTGGGTCATTCAGTGTTCTTGTTGGCTTATAACTGATTTTGTAGACTGAACTACTAATCCTGTTTTGTGCAGTTTTTTTTTTTAATTTTTATTTATACCAGTATTGAATCTGTTAGAAGAGTCTTAATTTAAACCGTATAACGAGAGTTTTAACGACAGAAAATTATGATTTTTTGAAAATCTTCTTCCCTATATTTAGTCAACTGCATTTTTTCCCTAGCCTTATAATGGTTAACAGACACACCTTTGCCTTCTTCACTATCTAACCTAGTTAGAAATAACATAACCTTAGTCAGAAAAGACTGAAGAATACATATGTTTGTGATCTATGTGATCTAGATCATGAGCTGCTACTTCTCACATATAGAGTACTTCCAGTGAACATGTTCTCCATTTCCAGTGATGTGACACAATTTATAATTGATCCTTTCTGTTCATCTTCAAACTGTCCTTTGTTAGTATAAATATGCTTTGCTTTGTGTTCACTGCTTGTTACTTTATTGTTGTTTCTTGCTAGATAAGCTAAATGAGAATCATCCAAAGCTTGCCTGGTTCTTAAAGCAGCCATTGGAAGAAAGAGCATGGTGTTCAATGTGTTGTGTAGCTTGATCGTTATCAGAACTTACTGTTTCCATGTTTCTAAGCAGAAAAGCAAAAGGCCAATTCAGAGCTTTAAACCTGGCTTCCCACTTGGCAGTGCAGTGTCACCAGCAGGCCATAGGAACCATCCATATTTGCAAAAATAAATAAAACTGAACATCGCATCCTCTGCTGGGGGCTATGCCGGTACAATTTTAATTAGATTTGAGTTTGTGTTAAGACCAGTCTGATTTGAAATCTCATGCCATTGATTAGTGTAACATTATAATTATAACTGGAATTTATATTTACTGTCAAGAATGGGCATGTATAGCAAAAAAAAAAAGGGCAAACAAACAAAAAAACCCACAACACAACAACAACAAAAACCACCACAGAACCAATATTATAATAAGCAAGAGCTATACTTTACTCTCACTGTAACTTCATGGTGAAGCTTTCACTGGCTGCTGGGAGCTAGGATGAATCCCTTGATGGCTACATCCAGGTCTGATACAGACTGCCTCTCTATGGCATGGTAAGAAGTTTGTGGGGTGGTGTTAGCTGCTATCTTGCTGGGGTTTAATAATTTGTGTTTCAGAGAGAAGCATTTTTTTGTTTTTTTTTACATTTGCTGGAATGCCGTGTAAGACAAAATAATAAAAATCATGTCTGTATTGCAATTGATTTTACTCCTAAATAGTTTTTCTCTTTTCTTTTTTTTCTCTCAGTAAATCACTGTTTCTACCTTCAGCAGGTGCAGTGTGTTCTGATGCTGATGGTTTGTGTAACCATAGTTATTTACATGTAACAGTTATTTACAAGTGTTCTGCTGTTGACTGATAACAAATCACTATTCCATCTTGTAATTTTATGTATTCCATTATTAACACTATAAAGTCTAGTGCAAGCACTGCACTGATAAAAATGTATTGAAACTTGGTGTTATCTCACTTTTTCCTGGAGTAGTTAAGTAGAGAATTCATGAAGTATCACGTACACTGGCAGATATTTCAATTAGGTGTTTGGTGCTATTAACATTAATGAATTCTGTTTCCTTCTTTTTTTTAAAAAAAACAGGCAGTTTATTAATAGTTTTTGATATCCAGATACTCTGCTGTGAAGTTACTTTAAAGTGTTGTGAACTCTACAACCTATTGTGAGCTTCTACAGCTAAGCATTTACTACAGTTATCCAAGGCTGCCTTTGACTCCCACAGTATAGGCTAACTGTTACAAAGGCAGTAATCACTGAAATCATGGAATCACAGAATTATTTAGGTTGGAAAAGACCTTCAAGATTGTCAAGCATCAACCTGACTGATAGAATCCCATCACTAAACCTTACTACCACATCTACATGTCTCTTAAATACCTCTCCATGGATGGGATTCCACCACTTCCCTGGGCAGCCCATTCCAATGCTTGACCACCCTCTCCATTAAAAAATTCTTTCTGATATCCTGTCTAAATCTCCTTGGTGTAACTTGAGACCTTTTCTTCACATCTTTTCATTTGTCACCTGAGAAAAGAGACTGATACCCTTCTTGCTGCAACCTCCTTTACTATCTAAGCCTTTTCCCACCATTTTGGGGGGTGTGGGGAGGGAGGCAATGTTGCCTAAAGAGCCTGAAGATGATATTTTACTCAATTCACTGTGACTTGGGGTCTTGTCTGTTACTCATGACCTGCTTTTGAAACAGGTTTCCTTGAACTTGCATGAATGATGCAGTACTAAAAATACACATAATTCACTGTAATGTGAAGATTTTAGTTTGCATATAGTCTTGCTGATTTATATACTTCAAAATTCAGTGTACTTTCTAATTCTGAAAGTGTGTAGTGCTTAGGTGCTTGCCATCTTCACAAGATCTGAAAGTTCCAGCTGTGATAAAGGACTTTCTTTTCAATACCATTTCTTCTGACAGAAGTTAGGAAGCATACAGCTATAAACTTTTCAAACAAAAGGAAGACTGCAGTGTTCATTAATGGCACCATATATAAAATCAACATTATACGTAAATTAAAGAGAAAATAATGATTCCATATTCTTTGTATTAACTGCTGTGTCATATGTACTGAGATCACAGTTTCACGGAGGTTAAAAAGAGTGCAGAGTTTTCTCTTTCCACAAGAAACTTACGCTTTGTGTGCCCACTAAGATAGAGGTCCTTAGGATAGTGTGGTACATGCTTATGTAATTAAAAATGATAACGATGACATAGGCACAGAAAAGTGGGGTAAGGTTGGAATGATGAGTCTGAAGTTGGTGTGTCCTAAATTTTAAATTTTGGCATTGCACAACTGAGCAGTGATGACATAGATGAGTTTTTGTTGTTGTTGTTGTTTTGTATTAAGCTTCCCTTTGTAAAAATAAATTAAAAAAAAGAAAAAAAGAAAACTGAAGAATGAGCACAATTTAATTATATGGCTGCTATAACAAATACTCATATTCCATTCATAAAAAGGGGCCTCTTAAGCTAGCAGCACATGGCATTGTTTGTTAACAGAGGTTGTGGGGTGAAACTTCAACCCAAGAGAGCATGAGGGGAAGTTGAGCTGGACATTGTAACATGGATTTTAAAGAGAACTTGTTCTACTGTGCTGTGAGACTAACAAGCGCATAAAATGCAGGGCTACCAAGTTTACTATGATTTTGCTGAAACTGGGTGTATTTCATGAGAACTTGGGAACGTACATTATGCACATGGAACATCAAGGAGTTTTGGGGACAAGTGTTGAAGATAGGAGCATAGTCAACTAAGAATTTCTGTGGGGTGTTTAACCGTATTTGGTCAAGTCTTAATGCATAGCTATGTATCCTTCTGACTTCTCTTGTGATTCCCGTTCCTATTTTTAAGCCCTTGAGACATCGGAACTAATTAGACATACATATGAATGAACAGAATTTACTGAACACGGGCAAGTTTGTTTGTTTTCTACCATTTCTATTCATTATTTATTTATTAATTTCTTTTGAAAATCATGAGAAACAATGTTGTTTTGTGATGAGGTAAATGGCAATTTCTGTCCTTTTACACATTCTGAACAATATCTCTGTACCTCTTCCCCAGCATAATGCTTTTGGTCTTCTCCTGTGTCTCCAAATACTCTCCTGCCATGTCCCTAACAGCTGTGAGAAGATGTAGCACGTGGCAGGACTGAATGTGTGGGCTGCTTGGCTGCATCTGTGCTGATTGACTGAATCCTGGGCAGGCAAGAGAAAATCTGCAGCTTTTTAACCACAGCACTCCAGTTTATCCATTGGCCTTAAAACTATCAGGAATGTAGTTGTCCTTGATATCTCTGGTCTGGCATTGGCTATAGTTGAAATTGGCTAATGAGCCAGAAGTTATTAAGGAACAAAAGTGGTGAGGCTGCTAATCTGGTCAGTCAGATAGGAACTGAGCTGAAGGTGTGAATAATGTGGAGCCTGGGTGTCTCCTCCTCTTGACTCCTCCAGGGGCTCTGGCTTGCACAGGATCCTTCCGGACTTGCCTAAGTCTCATGTGGCAAATGGAGATTCATTCTTTCTTGCCTCCACTCCACACTCCTATGTTTTGGCATTTGTGTCCCTGATCTCAGGCCACAGGGCAGCATGGAGTTGCTGCTTTCCTGCCTGAGGATGACTGGCACCAAATGCTGCAGTTCAGCAGACAGACTGCACCTGTGATGCAGAGTGGATGTGAGAGTGTTGCAGTGTAACTAGTTAAAATCTGCTTATCCTCTCCTATTGCATGACCCGGTGTACAGAGAGGCATGCCTAATACGTGACTCCAAGGACTTGTGTTTCACATGATTAAATGGACTGGAAATCTGTTAGCTTCAGAGGTACTCCATCTGTAATCTTGTTTTCAGTCCCTATCCACAATATTTGTTTCAGTGCTTTTTCCATTAAAGATGTGGTTGGATATTAGGAGAAATTTCTTCACTGAAAGGGTTGTGTGATATTGGAATAGGCTGCCCAGGGAAGTGGTTGAGTCACCATCCCTGGAGGTTTTCAAGAAATTTGTAGATGTAGAACATAGTAGCATGGCTCATTGGTGGACTTGTCAGTACTAGGTTAAAGGTTGGACTAGATGATCTCAGGTCTTTTCCAACCTGAATGATTCTATGATTCTATTACATAAAATGCTGTTTCAGGCAAGAGCTGGATGTGCAAGGCTTCCCAATATATTGGTGGAGGATGGGAATTGGTGCTCAGCAGTCATGTGGTCAAGTGCCTGGGGTATGTGTTACAGGGAAGGAGATGTGGAAAATAGAGCAAGTACTGTGATGAGAAGTGGAATTGTAGGGCAAAACAGTTTGTGCTAACGATTCACCACTGATCCTACATGTCTTGGTGGGTTTACTTTGGTATGGCTGCATGATAACAGTCTGGGGACTCCTGGAGTGTGTCTTCCCATGTAGCTCAGCCTGAAGGGAGCCTCCATTCATATCCTCTGAGATGGCTCCATGTTATGAACCAAAGGGTAGTAAGTGCAAAGTGTCTGCATTGATGGGTTGCAGGGATGGTGGCGCTGGGCCCAACTGCATGAGCGCTAGGCTGAAAAGAGTTTGCAAAGGCCTGCAGTGAGGGCTTCCAGAGTCACAGTGGGTTGGACGCCTGTGGCATGGGCAGTGCCCCGCACCAGCGCTGGCTGGCAGCAGGCAAGGCCTGGGCCTTGCAGCTCCGCGTTGCTGCTCAACCGAATCCCTCACACACTTTCTGCCGGCTGAGTGGCCTGAGTGCAGCTCCAGCCCTGTGTGCTGTGATGATGCCCTCAACCCCTGATCCACCACCAGCGTGGCATAAAGCAGCATGCAGAAGGGATCAGAAGGTGATATCCAGACCCATTGGTGGGTAGGTGGGGAAGCTTGGGTAAGAAACAATGAGTTGAAGCCAGGGTGTGTGGGCAGCACTAAGTGGGCATGGGTGTCTTGAAGAAAAAAATGATGGAAATTCAGTCCTTTTGAAGGAGAAAACAGGGAAGAAAGCTCTTACATATTGAAGTTCAGGGCTGTTTTTTGTTTTATATGCATCTGTTGCCTGAGTGGACAGGCATAACTGCATTTCAAGTTCTTTCAGCCATTGTGGTTGGTTAATTGTAAAATTAATGTTTGCCACTGATGAGAAGACAGTTCAAAAGCCTATTAGCTGAAATAAATACATACTTTCTCTCTGCTTTCTATTTTCAGGAGGCTCTCTAGGTCCTAAGTTACCTCTGTGGATTTAAAAGAAACTACTTTTCACTTGTCTGCTTTTAAATCGTTTAAAAAAAAAAAAAAAAGTTCCAAGGTTTGGTAACTGTGAGGATGCCAAAGATCAGTGCAGTGGCATTGGCAGTTAGCCCTCAGTAGCAAAGTTGGTGGACGCATCTCAAACAAGAAGTACTTCAACCAATGACAGGTTTTGGCAGGTATTTGCAGACCACCAGATGATACAAAGACAAAAGCAGGGCAAAGTGAGGTGTGACTGAGAGAAAGCTCATGAGAATTGAAAGAAGAAAACATAGAGCCAGCCAGATCTTGGTAGATGGAAAAATGAATATTTTTTGTGAGGAGAAAAGAGCTGTTGCTGAGTAACTCCATTCAGAGCCTTGGCTTCCTATAGGGAAGTTAGCAAGCTTTATGGTGAGAGGGAAGGTGTTAGCTCCTTTGGGGGAGAAAGGTAGCATTGGTCAGCTGAATGGGATGAATTATTCGCTTATCTAGGATTAAAAACTTTGGCATTTTGTTTAGAGAGCGTGGGACTTAAAGTAATAAGCCTTTGCTAATAAGCATGCCTGGCTGGTTCAGTTGTGACTGACTTTTTTTTTTTTTTTTTTTGCCTGAAGAAGGTTCAGTTCATGTTCTCTGCAGAAGTCAGTTCAATGGCTTTAAACTTCATAAGTGTTACTATTTCAATTTCCAAAAGGAAAGGTGTGTTTTGTAATTTGGTGTTCCAGGTTTGTTTGTTCTTTTTTTTTTTTTTTTTTTCCTGTTCCTATTTAAACTTTATTTGCCTTTCAGACTTTTTAATTAAGCAAAAGGGAAAGCCTTCAAACTTTTTTACTCTGAAAGGGGTTTCTGTCCCTGAACCCTCTTCTTCCTCCTGCCTCTGGACAAGATATAGTTTGCATATGTGCTTGACTGACTTGTCACTTCTACCACTGCCAATTGCCTGCTATTGCATGGAGATTAATAAATAATTTATTTCTTCCATCAAATGTGAAAATTTTTGAGCTGCAAAGGACAGTATCAGCTTGTAGTCATATACAGCTTTTGAGCAGGGAAAGTCTTGCAACACCAAAGAAAAAAGGTCTCCAGCTGAAATCCAGTATGTTGCTGGAACTGGTTTGGCCAGTGCCTGGCTTTCTTTCTGTGGGTCTGTAAAGAAGTATTATCTTAGCACAATATTAAAGGCTAGTGTGCTGTTGAATATTGAAGTCGTTAAGATGAAACCAAGGGCTCGGTCAATTTTTTAATAAATATTCATATGAGTTTGCAAGTAAGTGTTCGCATGTTACTAGCCTGCAGAAAACAGTTGTCTTTTGGGTGGTTTCTAGTCTGTTCTATGTACAGCACATGTATTCCTATGTTGAGAACCCCAGGGAAACTGTGTATCTGTGCTGTCTCTGTGGTGAAAACACCTCTGTGTCACTGAGCTTGAACAAGCTACTTTCTTTTTCCAATTAGAGATGGTTGCTTGTTAGCAAGTAATTCTACTTTGCACGGCAGTTTAGTATGATGCACAATGCAGGAACAGTAAAGAAATGCAAGGAGGGTGGTATTCTGAAGTTAAAGTCAGAATAAAGTCTCTAAGAAATAGCAGGAATGACGATATGGAGGAGGAAGGAAAAGTTGTAGAGGGCTACAGAGCTCAGAAAGCAGGATAGCTTGTTTATATTTTTGGAGTGAATCTTGACGAAAGGAAAGGAAGAAATTAGGATGTGTGATGTTTGTAATCCAAACAGAAAAAGTCAATAAGAGTTGGAGGAATGGAAAGTTAGTGGTGTTTTATTTTATTTCATTCTATTTTTTTTATTATTATTTTTGTAAGGATTCCCATCTGAAACTAATATATGAGAGAGAAAACGACAATAGCTATCAGTGAAATGTTAAACATTGAATAGTCACTTTCCATAAGCTCTGGGGCTCTGCCAAGGGAACTTCATCTGACTAAATAAATCTTTGTTAAACAAAACTAATTCCAATTTGGACTGCTTAAATTGGGCAATGTTTTGGCTGTTTGCCCATCAAAATGCAGCATTTCCTAATGTTTATGGTTGCACCTGTTACATGCAGCTGCAAATATGTAGCGCAGTAGCTCATGGATTTCATTTAAGTAAAGATGTTTGAAATAAGAAAGACTTTCTTGTTTCCAAGTTTTTGGCATTAACAAAAATGATAGATGAGAGCAGTAACACGCAGTGGTTATCTTCAGATATAATTCATGATCTTTTTTTTTTTTCAAAAGCATTTTAGTATAGAGTATCTATAAAAAGTAGACCTTGCCAGATTGTATTCACATGCTAGGTAAGAATTATGGATAACTTTTCAAAGGCTAAATGAGAAATATTATTTTGATGAGGATAAAAAACAAAACAAAAAAGTGGTTTTTTTTTAAAACACTTTTAACTTGTATGTCTTAAATCTCAAGCAGGCCTAACCCTGCATTTTGGCCAAAGAAGTCTGATCAGGGCAGGACCAGATGAGTAATGTTTGTGGTGGTTCAAATCCCCAGCGAACCATTCTGAGCAGCTGCAATTTCTAGTTATTGGAAAACTCAGGTTTTGACTAAGACAACAGCTGGGGTCTGGCAGGTTAGGAATAATAAAACAAACTAGCATTATCAGCTTGACAATGGCAACAACTTTGTATGTTGACTAAGAAATTCTTAATTCCTTATTCCAGTTCTGCTTCTCTGCTAAAGGCAGAAAAAAAAATGGCAGAAAAAGAAATCCTTTGGATACAATTCACCATTCATTGTGTGGTGTTCAGGAGTAACACAGTAGAATTAACTGGTATTTTTTGTATTAAAGCAAAGAAACAATTTGTGTGTGTTTGTATGCGTTTTTCTTAGGTCTGTCCAATCCACAGAGTTTTGTGCATGCTTTCTTCTGAAAGCCTTGCCCTCAGACTAATGTTATATGCTTTATAGAAATGCCTAAGGAGTTGCTCTACTAAACTTCCGGGGTAGGTGGTAGAATATAACGCAAACCCAGCTTTGAAAAGAAACCCTCCTGCTCGTTATTTTAAACTGTTCTAATCCAAAACATCTGGTAATTAAGAGAATCATGTAACATTATTTTGAAATCAATAAATTAGTAAACAAGCAACAATGAAAACAACCAAAAAACCCATACTGCTGTTTAAAAATGAATACTGCTTGTGTTTTACTATATAATACTATATTTCATAAACTTCTAGCAACAGTATCAAATATAAGAAGAGGCATATAACGGATATGGGAAAGCGTGTAGACAGGGTGGTATTTCAAAGGCCAGATCAAAAACAAATCTTGAAGCTTTTGGGTGTTATTCCTGAGGTTTCATAGTATTTTCATATACTCACCTTCTGTATGCACATGTGCAAGAACAGAAGGGAAAGTTTATTTAAAAACAAACAAAAACTTTTCCAGAACATAAAATAGTTTGCTTTCGGAAATGCACTTGAAAATATATAATTCCTGCCAGCACTGTAGATGTAACTTCATGTATTTCTCAGATACTGGAAGGACTGCACACAATGTTGAGACAAGATTTCCCATTCCTGTGCTTCGCTTACTGATATAAATTGTGGTCAGAGCAGTATGGGCTGGGCTGGAAGGACAAGCAGGACTACCTGTGTCTAATCTTAATGTCTTCCGCTTTAAGTAACAGAGTAATAACAGAGGAATACTTTGTTCTATGTCTCATGTCATTTTTCAGCTGTGGTCACATTTTTCTTTTCTGTTGGGCTATCAGAATTTGAGTGCTATGAGCAATATAATGGCTCTACTACTACTGCTGCAACAACAGTTATCCTAATGGCTCCTAAAAGGATAGTGGACTTCATGGGGCTGCAAGAGGAACAAACAACATGGCATGTATTGACAGACTAGCAGTGAGAAGAAAATAGTTTGTACTGTGCTGAAGTAACACGTGGAGGACACATGAGGCTATAGAGGCTATATACATGCTTTTAGTTTTTCCTGGTTACACTGTGCTAACTGTCTAAATACTTCTAGACATTGCCACTAAGACTGCACATCAAACTATGGGCTCAGTAAGGAGCCCTACTGCAAACCTAATCTGATGCAAGGGTACTGGTAGGTCTTTCTTTACCAGCAGATGCATCTGTAGAAGTTCTTTAGATTTCAATATTATGTGTACTGGAGTTTATAGCAATAATAATAAAGTAGTGCTACTGCATAGTGTTAAATAATGGGTATGATTTGACCAATCAATGTCAAGTAATGTTTTTCTAAGCCTTACTAACAAGAGTAGTAATACACGGTCTGCATAAGCATAAGTTTTACTTGGAGTGCATTTTGTGCTGTTGAATCTATGACTGGAGAGGAACAACTGTAAGTGGCAAGTATTTGTAATTGGGCTCCTCTGGTTATCTGGATTTACTGCACTAGGTGTGCTTATGAAACTACCTTCTTGTTTTCTTTTCCCTGTTGGGTTGTGTTATTCTATCTTTTTTTGTGAAATCTTGGAGAGAATCTTACCTACTTTCCATTTCAAAGGACTACTTTAAGGTTTAATTGATACATATATCTGTAAAAACTAAATCCTCATGCTTAATTCAGTGCTTGTTAGAGAAGAGGACTAGTCTACCAGTTAGAGTCCCAGCTTTTGTCCAGCATGATCTTGTCTAGCTAGCACTTCTCAGGACTCCTAATACAGTTTGTTAGTCTACGTCTTTGTTCAAGTGTCTTGGAATGTGCTTTTGTGAGCCTATGATGCTTTCTCTGGGTCCTGATAACTGCACAGTAACACCCTCGTGACTGTGTATTGTGTTATTTAATTTTCCTTCATGTTTTCAAACTCTGTACAGTGATACTTCCATGCAGTTTTTTGAAGCATTAATGCCACAATATACTCCTACAGCATTGCTAAATGAAATTAATTACAGGTGACAACAGAACTATTCATTAGGCCAAAGAAATTAAAGTGAAGCATAAATCCAGTTGATTCTCTGTTCTTAGTTATATGTTAATCTCAAGAGTTTTTAACAGATGTGTCATTACATAAATGTTGCTTCTTTTCAGTTACCAAGTGTACAGTCTAGCAGGTTAGAAACAGGCTTTGGTAATCATAGTTTTTTTGTTGTTGTTGGTTTGCTTGTTTTTGTAAAAGCTAACAGCCCCCAGAATACAGCTCAGAATAAAAATCATACCAATGTTATGCATTTTGTAAGCTGTGCAATGAGTGAACAGAGCAGACACTTTACATATTTTTATTAATGCTTTTGTATTAAATATTCTTAAGTAACCTAACATTTCAGGAATTTGGGCAGTTCTGATTCTGGTCTTTCATTATTACTATTATTCATAACAATCAAATGTTTGGGTCTAGTTAGCTTTTAAAAAAGTATAGGGGAAGATAACCTTAATTAAAGTAAAATATGTATTTAAAAAGTTCTTATTTAGTATCTATAGAATCTGAACCAAGCTTGCAGCTTTTATGACACCAATTCATCAGTGCTGTACCACAGCAGCAGTTGATCATTGGCTACTTATCAAAACATTTTAGCTTTAAAAGGCTAAAGATTTTTAAAAATAAGATCAAAACAAAGCATTGAAGTCTTTGCAATGAAATTAATTCAACTTACTTAACTCTATGATTCTTTTTTTCCTTGCATCCTGACTCAGTACAACTTATTTGATGATTCTGACTGAAAAAACAAGACTTTTGTTTTCATATTCTTGCTTGGTTGATTGACTAATGGAATTATTCACCATAGATTAATCACTGTATTCAGCAGCCACTCCTCCATGTGAAAGAGTTCCAAGAAAAATTCTAAAAATAAGTGAATGGCAGTGAAGATCATAACTGTCTTTTGGTTTGCCATACACATTTTTCTGGTCGAGCTCCTTACTGTAGTCTTTTATACAATGGCCACTTTACAGGAGGGAATTGAGAGATTTAGGCCTGTATTCTGATACGTAGCCATACATTTTACATTCCTCTGTGCTGGAACGCCCCTCCTGACTATTTTGGTGTATATATATGTGTGTGTATATACATATATATATATTTAACCACTTTCATAAAACAGAGTGAAACTAAATAGAAAACAAGTTAGCTGTTCCAACAAATGGGCTGAAGAAGTCTTCAGTGGGTACCAGAACGTGACATCTGGAATTGCTGGTTCCTACTGAGTGGTTTGGCCTTTCTAACTTCCTCAACGTCTCATGGGATGATGATGTCAGAAGTGGAAATGGAATTTTGTTCTCTAGAGCAAGTCTATTTTTATTAACAAAAATGTTATAATTAAGGCTTCATCATGGTTTCCACTCAAAGTTCTTGGTTTAGATGCTCATTACTCTCTAGAATTTTGAGCTCTTTAGGTAGCAGTTCCCAGGCTTTTCTTCTGGCTAGGAATGATTATTTTGGGAATTTGCATTAATAGGGTTTCCTGGGAGGGAGGAGAGACAGGGAATAATGACAGTGATTTATTTTTTTTTTAATTAACTCTAAAGCAAAACTCTAAGTCAAATGTTAAAACTTGTACTTACTAAAGAGATACCTTTGGAAGAGTTTCATGTTTTGATTTGACTGCAGTACAAACTTTGAAAACTAATGTATGTGCAGGATTCTCTGAGGCACTCATTTATGAAGTGTATAAAGTGAGTATCTAGAGAGAGTCTGCTGCTTATATGTTTCAGTAACTTTTTAACAGATAAGCATTTTCATGTCTCACATCTCAAGATCAGGTATTGAAAATTATAATGTTATGCTAACATCATCTAAAATTCTATTACATTTTTTTTGACAAGTTAGTTAAAGACGTAAAAATGGAAAAAAATAAAGTAGATGTACATATTCTTATTTTTGAAAGTCTTCCAACATGACCAGATGCAAAACAGATTCTCACCAATGGAGGTCTGTCTTCAAACTAAAATTCAGTTTGTTAATCCCTCAGTTCAGTACTTGAGGTGCTGTTGACAGCTTTTTCTTTCTCTTCACAGAATGGTAAGTATACTTTATTTTACCATTTCTGAAAGTATTAACTTGAACTATTTATCTGTAAGTCTGGTCTCCATGGGTTGTAAATGTTTTGATAAATGTCTTGAACAGTGAAAATTACAATTAACTGAAAATGGCTTTTTTCTGATACATGAGTAATCTTATGAATTGTCAGTTCAGAATCTGATTTGAAGTTAATGAGTTGAAAATAATTTCAGCCCTTCCAAAATAACTTGAGAATGTTGGATCTCCCTGCCAGTTGGGAACTTTGTCTCTCTTTTGTTTTAAATGCTACTTCCTTCTCCTTGTGCTACTGCTCATCCTTGTGAAGGATGTATATGAACCAGTACTGCTGTCTACTTCAAGGAGAAGACTAACAAACTATGGCCAGAGTGGAGCCAAATAGCCACATTATTTTAATTAAATAATGCTGCAGCTTTCAATTTTAAATTTTAATTGAAAGGCTTTTTCCTCAGATGAGCAAAGCCCAAAGGTTTACCATTTTTCTTCTCTTACAGCCGCTGACATCACTCACACCTAAATTATCGGGGAATTGCATTCCTTCTGCTGATTTAGGTTCTTCAATTATAGTAGAGGAAATGCTGAAGCCTGGAAACCTGAATGCAAATACTGGCAACATGTGATGATATAAGTTATTTTAATGTTTTAAATGAGTTTCTTTGCAATATAGTTTCCCCTTATAAACAGAAGCTTAAGCTGGGATCTTGTTTTATGTATGAAATCATTATTGAAAGAACATTCCTGCTCCATTTCTTGTTCTCTTGCGAGAATACTGGTCCCAGTTGGTTGCTGAAGGCAAGAGAGAGATGTTGTCAACATTAGAGAAACAGATTTCAACAGGGAAAGCAGACAGTGTCATTTTCTACAGAATTTAGTGTGAGTTAGGAGAAAGAAAAGCATCTCCTTAGAGAAAAAAAAAAAAAAAAACCTTCTGAAAGAAAAAGACATCATCTTCCTTCTGAAGACATCAGGTTTGATAATGAAATTTGTGTTTGATCTAAACTGTTGATGTTATTCACACTGACAGGAACAGATCACTGTCATGATGTACCAGTGCTCTGCCTCTGAAACAGTTTAAACCTTTGCATTTGAATATAATAATTGCGATACTCTTCTCATGAGAAGTTTATTGTTTTCCCGTGGAGTAGGAGGCTTTGGTTTGACTCCTGTTCATGTGACAAAATAACACAATGCTGGTGTCTATAACCCTGTAGAAAAAGCTAACGTGTTGCCCTTGCGCGCTATGAATATGGAACTAGATCTCATTTGTGGAGTATATTCTGGCTTTCTTTCTTTTTCTCTTTTTTTTTTTTTTTTCCCTTTCTTCCTTGAGTGTGAAGGTGTTTGTCAATGAAAACCTTGTAGCTCAGGTGTGGAGAACTGCTCAAAGAATGCCACCTCACAGATTTCATATCTCTGTCTTGAAGAGGTTTTCCTACCTAGAGGTGCTCAACAGCTGCAGAGGAGGGAGTTTTTTTCAATCAGCAGTTCTTTCCACGCAGGGTGGACTGGCTGTGTTTCTGTATGGAACTGTAGATTTAACCATAACAATTAGAAATCTATGGATCAGAGCAGAAAATACGCTTTGGATTTAAAATGTATAGTTTTCCAGACTTCTTGCAGTCATGGACTACTGATGTATGTAAAGGCTTAGGAACATCAGCTGAAAGGTACTAATGCATTTGTTGAGAAACTGCCAGTGTTCTTTTAAAGAACTTTTTAATACTCCCTCCTAATCCATAGTGTCATACAGCACATGCATACAGTACTGTTGGTGTGTACTCTATGTACCTTGTAAAAATGGATACACTTTGCAATTTTAAATTTTATTAATCTTAATTTATTTTCTGGTAGGAACTTTAATACTCTATTAAAAATAACACTACTGTGTAAGTCATTTTTGTGTGAGAAATTTCACAGGTGTTTAGTGTTGATTATTTCTATAAGACCATACTATATTCATGCTTTCCAGTTGCAGGACAGTTGTTATTAGATTTGGGGATTGAACATTGTGGTGAAGGTAGAATGTGACACAACAAAGTTAAATGTGAGTTGAGGTCGTAATTATTATATACAAAAATGAGTGGAAGAATTCATGGGCATATGGAAAATGTGTGGTGGGGTTTTGTTTGTATGTTTGTTTGGTTTTTGGTGTGTCATTCTTTCCACAATGTAATTTCTTTCAGACATTTAGATAACACTGCTGTCAAGGTGGGCTGCAACTTTGTATTTGTTATATCTTCTTAATTATCCCATTGAATACATGACTTCCAAAATGTATATCCACAAAATAGCACTAATTGGCAAAAAAAAAAAAAAAAAGTTTTAAAAAAGTTTCTAATAGTATTTTTTTCTGAAAAAAGAAAAAATCTTGTTGTGCAAGCATTATCAGTAGAATTTCACAACACTGATTGATACAAGACCTTAAGAATGTAAGCTGAGGTGAAGTGTGTCGAGTATAGGCTAGGTCAAAGTATAACTTTATGTGCTTTTTAATGTTGAAAGAGTCTCCTCTTAATTATTGAAATGCATAAAACCAAATGGTTTTATTTAGGAATAATCTTTGTCTGTTAACACATTGTAGGTGATAATTTTTTGTATGCAAGTGGGAACATTTGTGTAGGAGAAGGTTGATTAAAAGGAACCTAAAAGTGTCTGAGTGTAGTTAAGCACATATGCTTAATACTTAGTGACTTTACATATGTTTAACAAGCAGCTTTTCACTCCTTGCCTGAAGCTGGGGTCAGCCTAGACTTGGAACTGAAACTTATGACTTATATTACATAAGCTCAAGCTGAGCTTTCAAATAGAAGACACTGATTGCAGTACGAGTTATGCACTGACATTTTGTGCTTGGAAAAGCAAGGAGCATACAGTTTGGCCAAGGTTAAATGTTAGTTGTACTTCTTTTTTTTATTTTTTTTTTTCCTCCTGCTTTTAAGAGCCTGGCCCTTGCTTGTACTACATCAGTTAATTCTGTTTGCCTCTTTAAATTCTTGTATTTGCCATGAGGTTTGTTGTATTGATGTGATGTCAAGAAAAGATTTAGAGAATGCTTTCATGTGGCTTCTTACATGACTAAGATCAGCTAAGATAAACCTCAATCAAGTGGGTCATTTTGTCGTCTTTAACATTTTTAGAATCACCCAGGAAATACAATTTATAGTAAACCATTTGAGTGGTATTTGTGAGCAGTTACTGTTGGTGTGTTTCATGTGAAATTACATGGAAGATACTCATGCAAGATGGTTGTTCTGTACAAAACCTACAGGAATCTATCTGGGCTATTTGCTCAGACACGACCTAGCAGGGCTGTACCTGTAGGGCTAGCTTGAAGTCACGAGTAAGTGAGCCGCTCCAGCATAATGGAGAAATGGATGAGATGTACACAGCTGGGTACTGCAGGAATATTGGATATCTCTTCTGGTTCCTCAGTGTTTCTTCTTCTGGTTCCTCAGTGTTTCTGGTCTTGCAATCCATGCCAGACTTTGGCTAGCTTCAGCTGCAGCTATTCAGCTGTATTTGTAGTTTGTTTCACCCTCCTCACCAGGTTCCTCTGTTCGAGCTTTTCGCCATTCCCAAGTATCCAAGCTCCACTTGCCCCATATAGCAGTTAATAATAGATGTGTATCTGTTAAGGAAGGAGGGGAAATAGGGTTTGGAGGATGGGGGAACAAAATGAACATATACAGTGAAGAAAAAAGCAGGCAGTCCAGTTTAGGAACAAGCAAAGGAAATAAACTAAAGGATCAAATGTGCCAAGCATGCAGATAGCTAGGGCTTCAGTGTCTGAAGAGTTAAAAATTCATCTCTTGTATAACAGTCCATTGTAGCATTTATCAGTTCATGGAACTGCTTTGTGTTTTAAGTATGTGTTAACTTGAATCAAATATAGGTCCTGTAATTTTCACACTGAGTATTCTTCTTATTCTTTGTGTTACATTCAAAAAGGAATAACCTAAAAATTAAAGCTTGTCGCTTCTGTAAAATCCTGGGTGTTTGGAGTTGAATCTTGTCATTTTTTAATATACTTTCCACCAATTTATACGGAATTGCTGAGCGCTTCTGTTGAGAAACTTGGCCTGAATTCAACACAACTGCATCTCCATTGTTCAAATGAAATTATTGATAACTCTAGTATTACAAAATCCACTGTTAAGATGCAAGACTAACATTTTTTTTTCCTTTTTCATGTGGTACACCTATATCAGTCTTAGATTTCTTAGCACAGTATATTTTCTGCTATGTAGAGGGCTGTGGTTTTAAAATGGATGAATGAGTTGGTATCTGAAATCAAGGGTGGGACCAGTTTGACGAATTCATTAAAAGTTTATATGAACCTTTGGGGGCTCCTTGGGTCTTGCCACTTGTATGAATATTCTTACAGAGAGGCCTTTGCAATTACTGGCATCTGCTTCCCAGGACTGTTCTGTGAGCATTTGTCTTCACAGACCTGTAAGTTTAGCTGTTACATGCTCCTTTCTCAAGGTTGTCAACACATTTGAAAGGCTCATCTGGACACTCTTCAAATGTTTGTTCCCAGCTACAAACATTTGTGGCTTGCCTTAAAATCCTTTTGGAAAACCACAAGTTCTTGAGCCTAGGATAACTACTTGAGGCATGTGTGACAAATGTGTTGATTACTTCTACCTAATTGACACTCATTTTAAAAACACATGACAAAAACCAACAACCCACAAATCAAAGAGAAACCACTACAATTTTTAAGTCTGGAACACCATGGGTTAGTTTATTTTTTGAAACTGGAAGGCTGACAGGTTTCAGAGCCTGTTGTAGACAAGGCCTTACTGTCTACATGGAGATGCAGAAAGCTAGTATCGCAGTGCAAGAGGAGGAATAACTCTTTATGGCCATCCCTTGGCCCAGCTTTGGATTTTCTCTGCCTGATTTGGGAGGAAAAGCCAACCTTATAAAACCAAATCCAGGAGTGTTGCTCCCCTCTTAGGGAGCTGTTCCTTTAAAAAGAAGCAACACCCAGTGCTATTGCAGGTCTACAGGATACCAGTTATGTGGCTAAATTTCGCTATGTGAAGTTTTTATCTTTTCCACTTTAAAAATACTTAAGAAATGTTGCAAGCTTTTTCAAATCTTCAAGACAGAAAGTCATCTTTGTACAACAATTTTGATCCCTTTCACAATTTCCGTAGTGCTGTAGACATTTGTGTGTGGGAGTTGCTTAAAATTTCTTAGATATATGAATATGCCTACTGAAGTCAGTAATACTTAAAATTGGACATATGCTGACATGTTTGCAGGTTTTATGTTCTAGGTTTCAGAACAGAAAAAATTTTCTTAGCAAAGATTTTATTCTGTAAGCATTTTATGTGCCTCTCCACTCAAAAGTTTGAGTCTGAAAAAAAAAAAAAGCTGTTAGATTTTGCTGGCAAATTTGCTGGGAATTTTATGACCAAACAGAAGCAGTTTTCTAATGTACTAGTTCCGTGAATGTTCATGTACCTGTGTCAGTAAAACCCTTACTCCAGTGACGAACATACAATGTAGTCACCTTGGAGAAATGAATGTTCTAGCTAAATCTTAAACTCTGAAATCTTGAGATTGCTGTGAACAGTACAGTCCCTATCAGTATTTCGAAAAATTAGAGTACACTTTAAAATTATACTTTGCCCCTGAAGTGAGCAGCTTGGTGTCATTTTGAATTGTGATGATATTATCACTGCAGGTGTCCGAAAGGATACTGGATGCACTGCAGTAAGGTAGTGTGGAGCTTCTGGGCAATAGCCTGCAAGTTAAACTGGCATGAAAATTGTACCAGATCAGTCAGCCACTGAGAACTCTTGAGAACAGGTAGTTATAGTCGCCACAGAATGGGATGGTAGTTTATCTAGTTTACAGTGTTGCTTTACCAATGCCAAACAGCTAGCTTGCTTGCTATTCTATTTCTGCAGAGTGAGTGTTTATGGCTTTCTATATTTCACTGTGTTTTACGTATCAAGGAAAAATGAGATGAAAAGGTTCAACAGGTTGAAACAGAGTTTTGTGGAGTTTTACTGCAACCTGCTACAGTTCCCTGCAAGGATGTAATAGTGCTGTGCAGTATGCTGCATCAGCTTTAGCTGTCCTGGGAAAGTTTTCCCCAAAGGGGAAAGTTACCTGGCAGCAAATGGGACGGAAGAGTTCCCACAAACAAGGCCAGACCTCTTCAGCTGTGCTGATCTGATATTGTGAAGACAGCCCAAGCAAAGACAACCAGATGGAAATGTTCTCCTGAAGCACTTAGGTCGCTAGGAAGAGTCTAGTTGAATTTTTGTCAAACGTTCTAGGGTTCACAGGGTCTAAATTTGCAGAAAAATATGATTTGGACATGCAATATGAAGACAGGTAATGCAATGTGTAGGTCTGGAACCAAATCTATTGCTTGACAGTGTTGAAGTAAAGACAGCATTGTTTGATTTGAAAGAGACTTTGTTAAGGTGGAAAAAGTGATTTACCGGAACACTTAATAGCTAATGTTTTGGGTATGAATGCTCATTCAGTCCTTTTAAATTTTCTTGAAGCAAGAACTTTTTAGTTTGTGCTTTTAATGTTATAAACTGTGTTTCTCCCTAAGAAAACAGGAATGGGTGTCCAGGCAATCTGTAATTTTGTATGTTAGAATGAAAAAGAACAGTTATAATTTTCAGCATGTCCGTGGTGTTTCCTTGAAAGTAACCAATTCAGATAACATTAATGATTTTTTTGTGGAGGAATAAGCATTTTGCCTAAACAGCAATTTAGGTAAAGGGTTCTCTGCTACTGTATATGCTTTATAAGATGCTTAGTTTTACAAATGTCATGTGGGGCAGTCTTACTGATTCAATGAAGATTAAAAAAATAATAATACAGATAATACTTAGTGCATAAAATACTTTTGTTTGTGGCATTACTTATTTTTTTTTTATTTCCCCCCCTGTAGATTTCAATGCTTTCAAAATTGTTAAAATAATAGCACAGTAGACTTTTTCTGCTAATTTTGTAGTATTTTCCATGATGGAATGCAAGAAGAGCAAAACATTTGGTAAATCCATATCTTAGGTAGCTTTCATAAGTGATACTTATAACAAATTCAACTTGATCATAATAGACTCATAATTCCTTCTGTGCACAATAATTTTGTCATTTTTGTTCATCCTTACAGCTCTTTATCTTGCCAAAGCTGACCGAGATCTTTGTATGTAAAATATGAAAACTTAAAAGAAAAGTCCCAGATCCACCTTACAGTTCCTAAAAGGAGCCCGAGTTTATACTTTGATTTCTTATGTTGCTCTCCTAATATATTTTGAGCATATCATAGATTTTTTTGTTTAGAAATTATTAGCTTAAGTGCATACCTTTTGTAGTATGATCTTTTAAGGAATCTCAAGCTAAGGACTATTTTAAGAATTTGATATGGTTAAGGAAACGGAGTTTTTCTTCAGTCCCTGCTGAATCATTCTTCTAACTGTGGACATGTCTTATCTTTGGATAAGATAACAATTCATACCACATGGGGTTGTTAACTTTCTCATGGCTCTTAATTAGCTACGTTAAGGTATGGCCATTTTAGCTCACATAATTTTTTTTCCTTTTGACTTACATTCTTTGTGCAGTTTTGGTTTCCTAATGCTTTCCTTTTTACATACGTAAGGCTATTGAACAGAATTACATCAGGATGTCAAAAAAGCAGTGTTACCTCAAGGTCTGATGCAGTTTCTTGACAAGATAGGGAAGTTTGGGGATGGCTTTATCTATCTCACAATTTGAAGATCTCTGGAGAAAACAGTCATGGAAAGTAAAGAGGTCAATAAAAGTGTTTATAAAAGAATGATCAATGAAAATATTTATTTTTGTTAGACTATTATAGAAGATGTGGTCAAGATCAAGGCCTCACTGTGCTAAATGGGATGTTCAACCTGTGCAGAGTACAAACAGAAGTCCTTTTTGTGGACCACAGAAGTAATTATCTTTAAGCATGTGAAGAGATTCTTTTGATATTATCATACTAAATAAATGAATCAAACTAGGATGTATGAGTTGGGATATTACTCAAAGAGAAAGTGATGAATTTTGAATGAGAAAAAATTTCCATTTTACAGGTATATATTTTATATATATATATATATATTATATATTATATATATATATGTAAAATTTCCATTTTACAGGTATATAATACATATGGGTATGTATACAGGTGTGTATATATATATATATGTATATATATACAGGTATATAATAATACATATGGAGTGAAGCAATGTTCTGTAGTCACACACAAGAATTAGGAAATGAAACTTAAGTTTTTTGATTCTCAGGTTGCCAAAGGACTGTTCCTCTTTCAGCTTAGTTTGACTTTGTTGCATGAAACATTCTGTAGTTGAGTAAATAACATGCTCTCCCTGCCCCCATATGGAACTTGTCACATAAATGGAAGAATAAATACCCTGGCTACTCAGTTATAATTTTCATTTGATTTCAGTTACAGAGAATATCATCTGTGCTAATTTGCGATCTGTTTCAAATTTCAGATAAATTAATATGTAACATATCATACAGGTACATTAACATCAGCAATTAAACTGAATTTTTGATCCTTTAAAAAATAACTAAAATGTGTCCTTCCCCCACCAGCTTGAGTGATACTTTTCAACAAATATTGTGAAATTTTTAAATTTTAAAATCACTGATTTTAATCCAGAACTGCCATCACCTTGTGAAATTTGGTAGTAATTCTTCAATGATTGCAGCTACAAGTACTTGTGTTGAAATGCTGGCCATGTCTGAATAAGATTACTAGCTGTACTGTGGCTGCATCTCCAGTACTCCCATTCTGTGTCATTTTGGCGGGTCACGCTCTTATACAGAGGTCCAGATTTTTTTGATTTTTTTTAATATCTTTTTTTCCGGCATTTAGGCCGATGTGTCATCCGGATTTTTTCCTCTGGGATAACATTGTGATTGGCAGAAGTGTATTTCTTCCGCTGACAAGGAATCTGGCCACAGCAAGAAAGGTTTGGCGCAGCCTCCTCCAGAGGACTGTGGTGTCTTTGCAGTGGATTGTGAGACCGGATCCAGAGTTCAAGACCCAAACTGAGCTCTCCAAAAACAAACATTATACCTGTTTTTGTTTCATATTCTGAGATAGAAGTGAGGCATCTGGTTGTTTTATAAACTCAATTACAATACTTCTCTATTTCTATTTTTTGATTTATTTTTCTATTTCGTTTTACTACCAAATAAGCTTTTACAATAGGCTTTATACCAGTTTATGGAGTTTTGTTCACAGGAGAACTACTTGATTATAGTTAGACTGGTGTGAACTGTAACACCTTCCCTGTAAATAACCTGAATTCTAGTTGTTTTCTGTTTTTCCTAGAAAAAATCCTTTGTTTTCTTCCTTTTTTTTCTAATTTTCTCCTTTTTTCCCTGCAGAAAGAAAAAGTAAAAAGAAAAAGAAAATCCCCTAAAATCTGAATACAAACCAAAAATATACTTTAAAACAACAACAGCAGAATTCTTCAACCAACTTCTTTCTTTCTGGCAGGAAGTAAAATCTGAAGCCGAAAATTAAATTGAGTTTCTTCTTTTTAAGTCATCACAATATAAACAGCAGAAGTTCGATGGGCAAGAATGTGCCTGTTGTGATATGAAACCTTTGGTAGACATGACATTTTCATTAATTAGAATTTAAATACAGTCCAAATGAAAAACTAAACAAGTATGCAAGGGGTATCATCTGGCATATTCCTTAAGGCCTAACTTGATTCTACAGGACTTGAGAGAGGTTGAGATAAAGGTGTTATCAAAAAATTGATAGGCTGGATGTCGCTTTGAATTTTTGTTGTTATAAAAGAAATCAGCTTTTGTATTTTGTATCCCAGTCCATATGCACTTCATCCAAGTGCAGAAATCCATCTGTGAAGGTCAGATTGCAGATTAGTTGTAGGAAGATGATGTTTCTTTTCAGGTTTCTGATTGTATTTTTCTCTTCCCATCTACTAAACCTGATAGAACCTGATAGCTTTTTTTTTTTGTCAAACAGGTTGTTATTTTAGATAACGAGTAAGAAAACAGAAAAATAATTCAGAATCATAAAAATCAGGAAAAAAAAAGTCACATTGTAATAATTTTGTAGATTTTCATGGCAAAACAGTGGATATGTAGTATTTCATCCTGTAGCAGTGTTTTAAATGTCAGGATCTTTGATCATAAATTTTTATTTTGTATTTTATGTAAGACTACGTTATTGGTATTTACCTAATAAACACTCAGGTCATATTTGGAGTGGAAAGTGTACTGCTTGTACTAGAAAATTTCCCAAAATACACTAAACTCATAGTGCAGATTTTATTCTCCTACTGGCAATGTTGACAAAGGCTTAGGAAGTGTTTTCATTTAGTTCTTCATTTCTGCTAGTTCATTTGACCATAAAAGTGTATTGCTTCTTCAGAGGAATGATTGTCCCACAAACTACACAGTATTATTATGGTTTAGAAAGCTGACTTAACATGAAGAATGAAACTTCTGAAGCATGGGAAGGCAGTATGCAGCAAAACAACAATTTTTGATGACGCTCTCTGTGAAAACCTAGAACCTTCATTGAAGTGAACCAAATCCATGAGAGAGTGCCCAGTCCTGGTCCTTTGACAAGGAGGTGTGAGTGTTCACAAAGCTCTGCTGAATCCTTAATGAATAAAGTTTCTGTACAAGTGTTGAGTAGTTTGGCTTTGTTGTGTGTTGATGTCAGTCTGGCTTACTGCAGTGTAAGATGAAAAGTTTTTGAAGGGAAATACCTGGAAATAATTAGAAAAAGTGGTCTGGGGTACAAAACCACTAATTTTCACAAATACTTTAACAGCTTCTCATTTTGTCTTGTAATTTATACCTTGTGATGCAGCTTCAGAGGTAGAATAGTGCTTCATTTAAGCAAATTAATCTGAAGGAGGTGACTTGTGCTTTTGCAGTCTGATTCATACATATTGTGTAGGAAGGGCAGGGTAAGACAAATCATATTTTTCTGAGTAATTATATTAATTTTTCAGTGGAATAAACCTTGGAAAGCAGATGTTTTACTTGATTGCCTTCCTGGGTGAATGTTTTTCTAAGTACTAAAAACAAAGGTTCCTTTGTGCAATCAATTTTTAAGCTTGGGATTCTACTTAAACAAGACTTATGATACAGTACCTCCCCAAGAATAATTTGCCTAAGTAATAAATCTTGTTGAAGCTGTGTGTTTGAAGGAATAAACTAGGCCATTTAAATCTTGTTAGTAATAAGCAACTGCACCGGTTCAGAACTTTCCTGGAGGACGTGCTTACCTTGATAAGCTTTTTAATGAGTGTATCGTATTCCCCATTTCTCTGGCAATCCCCTCAGCCAGTTGTGTGTGAAAGGTAGCATTGTCCCCCAGTCTTGCATTGTTCTGCCTTCTCTGAAGCTAAACAAGAAGTCATTCTTCTCCTCTCGAAGTGTATGGGGAAAGTGGGAGAAATCACTGCCGTGTTTTTCTGCAGCAGCAGGCAGCACGGTAGGCCGAAGTGTAATCCAGCCCTATTCTACAGTGCAGCCTGGCTCATGGGTCCCCTTTGGCCTCCTCCCTCGCAGTGACACACACCTTCCTTCCTTCCCCCCCTTTTTATTCTCTCTTTTCTTTTCACACTGCAGTGGATGAAGTGCCAGACCCTGCAGACTGATAAGATAAGGACCACTTGGTGCCTTGCCATGAGCTGGGGTCCCTGCTGGGCCCGCTGACGCACGTGGGCCTCCCCTGATGTCAAACAGCTGATAAGTAGCTCCTTGGCTTAGTGCCCAAAGCTCTCTGCCAAAAGGAAGGAAAAAAAAGGCTCTTTGTCTGGAAAAGGCAGCTCTGTTGAGTGTTTCTTTTTTCTTTCCTTTTTTTTTTTTTTTTTAATCTTGCTGCTTTTCTTGAATTGAGGCCAGAGTTCTGTCTGTTTAAACTATTTAGTATTATTTCTAAATTGTTTGGAGAGAATAAATGTCTGCTCAAAAAAGTGTGTTTAATTCATCAGGCATGATGCAGCATCAGATGTAAAATACCGCGTATAGTGTTTGTAAAACATGGCAGGCAGGCCCAATTTACAATGCTGTTTAAAGCTTATAAGAGATGTGCTTTTCAGGAACATGATACCATACCATGGAGCTGAATGAAAAATAAATAAATAAATAAATAAATAATAGAAATTAAGACAGAATCTATGACAAATAATGAATTAGTTGTCAGAATGAGTCCACAGTAAATACAGAAGACTAGTAGAAGACTAGTACTCTCTCTGAAGCCCTTCACCTTTTTAATTTTTTCTTTTCAGCTTTATAAGTATTATTGTATGGCCTTCGGTATGAAATTGTGAGTTTAGTACTTTGGATTTTGAAAGATGTGCACATACTTTGAAAGCATCATATTTTCTTGTGTTAATTTTGCAGAACGTTAAAACTAAGTGGTATAATGGTGTCATTAACTTACGCAATCTCAAAACTTTTAAGTTTCCTAGTATTTTTAAGGTCTGAAATTGAACATATTTCATAATCACATGCTTTTTTTGTATCTTTGTATAAACCTTTTGTTTTCAAACTTTACATTCATCTGTGTATAAATGTTTCCAAATTTGCATTAAGTAATTTGAATTTTCTTTTTTATGTTTGTTTATTAACACTTCAGTGTACTTGCAGATGTCTTTATAGGTACATGCAGGGAAAATTTTATTTGATTTTACATCACTGTAAAGCCCAATCCATACCAGACGTGCCAAGATGACTGTGTTAATCGCAGGTATCAAGGCATGGGCAACCACTGCAGTGGCTGCTATTGTTGAACTCCTATAAGGCTGTTAGAAATAACCTTAAATTGCTGCTACTGTGGGTAGTGAAGCAGTAGCAGCATGGGCTAAAAATTGAAATTGTTATCCAAAGATTTTTGGGAAGCTTTACAGTCTAAAGCAATACCCAAACAACTGTTAAGGCTCCACTTTTTGTGGTACCTGCATTGGGAAGTGCAGGACTGATGCTAAGATCCAACAGAGTCATTTTAAGTGGTGCCAAAAAGAACATCGGTGAACACGGTATATGTGCAAAGTTACAGGTATTAGTCAGAAGTTATTAAAATATTTGAACTCGTTTGGGGCTTCTTTCTGTATAAGTCTCTGTATCCTGTTTGTCATGTATTTGTAGAATTTAATCCAAGTTTCATAGATTAAAAATACAAAAACAAACTAACAAAAAAAAACACACACTAAGAAGTTGTGTGTGCATGTGGAGAGGTTTCTGTTTGTCTGTACATATTTAAAATGCCAGACATGGAATTCTGATGGGAAAGAGCTTTTCAGAATATCAGGGTAGTGCTAGATCTCAGTATTGCTCATCGCATTGTTGATACAGAAATCACCAAAGTACTGGCTTGTGTATCCCAAAATATTACTTCTCTTGGGGCTCGCCCTCTCCTACTATGTTGGCAATGGTTGCAAAATTCAGCTGAATTTCTAATTGTGAGGAGCTTGCAGGATTTGTGCCCCAGACACTCTGTTGGATTGGATGCACAGCATTTAGGACTAAGACACAAACATGTTTTATTTCTGTTAGGATTAGGTACACAAATGTTTTAGAAACAGTAGGACTCTTGTTATTGGAAGATTATGCAGTCTTTTATTACAATGGCAACATTAGGTATAATATTTGTTGTGAAAGACCATGTTACCTCTCAAGCAAGTAGTTGTCTTAAGAGATACCTAAATTATTCTGAAATGAAATTTGGCACCAAGTGATCCATTATGTATTTCGTTGGCTGTGTAAGAAGCCAGAATGAATAGAATGTGGTTTTAATTATGTACAACTCTGACACGTCTGGGAATTATTATTTAGAAATAAATTACACAGCAAACTTCATTAATACACAGTGTTTTTCTCCTACCTCCTCCGCTCTCTCCCGTTTGACAGTGCGCATTATTTCCTGGTTCTCTGGGAGGATCTCTCTTCACTTTCTTCCTCTTTCAAATTTGATTATAGAACATTCTTCTCAAGGCAATGCCTAAGAAAAAGAGTGTCTAATGGGCCCTTTTTAGGGAAAAGAAGGGAGAGGTTTTATTTTAGCTCTCTGCTGCTTCTGATTTGTAGAGACTGTGTTCCCTGTAGAACACTATTCAAGAAAATGTGTTTTGAAGCATGGCTGCAATGGCTGGTATTGAGGTAAATATTGACAACAAAAATAGTATAAAAAGACGGATCAAAACACTGTGTACATACTTGTATGTTTTTCATAATTGCCACATCTAGAGAGAGCCTTTGTCTGAAAAATCTTCTCTTCTGCTTAAACTTTGCAAGAGGAAGTATACGTTGATACTGTAATGAATAGAGGCCTAATTCCGCCATGCAACTTCCATTGTATGAAGTTTCACCCTATATATTCAAGAACGATTATCCTCTAGATAATTTTTGACAGAATTTGAAGTCAAAAACATTTTGAATCTGCACTCTGAAGCTATCATATATAGTATTACTTTCCAATGTAATGAGATTCTGATTATTTTTACCCACAAAATGTTAATGTTTATAAAGTACAAAATAACTTTTAAAATCTCATTTAAAAAGCATAATTTTATAACAGTGTGAAAACAAAATTGTGTTTTAGTGCAAGTAATTCTACGATTTTCTAGAATCACTGAATGTCTTGGGTTGGAAGGGACCTTGAGGATCATCCGGTTCCAACCTTCCTGCCATGGGCAGGGATGCCACCCATTAGATCAGGTTGCTCAAAGCCCCATTTAATTTGGCCTACGGGCAACCTCTTCCAGTGGCTCACCACCCTCTGAGTGAAGAATTACCTCCTGACATCTAATCTAAACCTCCCCTCTTTTAGTTTGAAATCATTCCTCCCTGTCTTTTCACTATCTGCCCAAGTAAAAAGTCACTCCATCTTTCTAATAAGTCTCCTTTAAGTACTATGAGGTTGCCCCAAAGCCTTCTCTTCTCCAGCTGAACAACCCCAGCTCTCTCAGCACGTAGTCATAGGAGAGGTGCGCCAGCTCTCTGATCATCCTCCTGGTCCTCCTCTCAACCCACTGTCACAGGTCCTCATCTTTTTTTGTGCTGGGGACCCCAAAGCTGGATGCAGCACTCTGGGTGGGGCCTCACAAGGGCAGAGGGAGGACAATCACCTCCACCACACCTCTGTTGATGCAGCCCAGGAAGCAGTTGGTTTTTGGGGCTGTAAGCATACACTGATGACTCACGTTGAACTTTTGTCCACCAGAACCCCCAAGTCCTTCTCTGCAGGGCTGTTCTCAATGAGTTCTTCTCCCAGTCTGTATTCCTGTCTGGGATTGCCTCGACCCAGGTGCAGCACCTTGCGCTTGGACTTGTTAAACCTCTTTAGGTTCACATGGGCCCACTTCTCAAGCTTGTCCAGGTCCCTTTGGATGGCATCCCTTCCATCTGTTGTATCAACTGCACCATTCAGCTTGGTGTCATCTGCAAACTTGCTGAGGTTGCATTTGATCCCACTATCTATGTCATCGATAAAGATATGAAAGAGTGCTGGTCCTAAGGTGGACCCCTAAAAGACACTGCTTGCCACTGGCCTCCACCTGGACATAGAGCCATTGAACACAACTCTCTGGCTGCAGCAATCCAGCCACTTCCTTATCCACCAAACAGTTCACCATTCAGATCCCTCTCTCTCCAATTTGTGATAGAGATGTCATGTGGGACTGTCTCCAAGGCCTTGCAGAAGTCCAGGTAGATGACATTGGTTGGTCTTCCCTCATTAGCTGATGCAGTCACTCCATCATAGAAGGCCATCAGATTGGCCAGGCACGATTTGCTCTTGGTGAAGCCATGCTGGCTGTCCTATATCACCTCCTTGTCTTGCATGTGCCTTGACATTGCTTCCAGGAGTATTTGTTCCATGATCTTCCCAGGCACAGAAGTGAGACTTACCAGCCTGTAGTTCCCCAGGTCTCTGTTCTTACCCTTTTTAAAAACGGGAGTGATGTTTCCCTTTTTCCAGTCACCAGAGATTTCACCTGACTGCCAGGACTTTTCAAATATGATGGAGAGAGGCTTGGCAGCTACATCAGCCAGTTCCCTCAGGACCAGGTTTGTGTCCTTTTGCTGTTTGGAGGCTGAAAAGGATTCCATTAAAGTCAACAGCATGATCTCATTGTCTTTAAGGTAAGCACCAGGTGCTGTATTCTTCTTTTTCTTTTGTTATCATGGTGTTTTTTAATTTTTTTTTCCTATTGCTTATATTACTTCATAGAAATCATGAAATCATTTTTTTTTCCTGAATAAAAACTACTATAAGACAAATACTTAATTTCGCTGATCAAAGCCCTTTTAGAATAACTCCATTATTTAAAAAGACATGATTTTGTGTGAGTGGGTGGTTTAATATTTGACATATTCTTAATATTTAACATATTCTAAATGTTTTATAACATTAATATTGGACATTCATTTGACATGAATGGAGGAATATGGAAGTTAAGTTATGAAGAGTAACTGGAAAAATGTACCACTGTGAGAAGAATTGAAAATAGAGAGAGATGAGTTACAGCTTGTGTGAAACAAAACCCAAGATGTTATGTAGAAAAAGGCAGACAGTGGAGTCAGAGAAAATTCACAGATAAAGTGAGCACTTAGGACTGAAGGAATGACTCTAGAAAGGTTTTCTTTGACCAAACATTAGATAGTTGTATCAATGGTGCATAGTAGGAACACAACAGGCAAAGAATATTTATGGAGCTAGGTGTGGTCCAGGCCGTAGGACTTGATGACATTCCTCTTGATCTTTTTTTGTCCAGGCCCTAATTCTGTATGGGTTACATGTAGTACCCTCCCTTCCAGTCAATACTGGGTTTCGGTAGCCTACCTCCTCCTCTTTGTACCACAGCAAGGGCTGCTCACCTGCAGCTCTGCCTGGGTGTGTTGTATTTCTGTCCTGGGCAGCAAGAGAAGCAGTTTCCCTGTGAGGCAATTGTTTTGCAGCATGGGGACAGTGCCATTGTGTGCTTTCTTGGTGTGCCTTCAGAGAGGCACTCCTAAATTTTCATCCCTCAGGCATTCAGGAGGATAACAACAGTAGCTGTCCGTCATTTCCCTGACTTTTATGTGGCAGTGGACTTTATGATGATAAATTGAATGCTGCTTGTGCCCTGTTTTACTCTCTTCCTCCTATACCATTTCAGGCTTTTCTGCTCTTGGCTTTAAGAGCTGCTGTGGTGACCTACAGAACTTTATCTCAACTTTAATGCCGTTGGGTGCGTTAGCATTATCATAAGTAAAACAGGGAACTCTCGCTTAAGTTGTTATAATGAGATTATTTTACCAACTGAACAAAGTTACTCAAAGAGAAATTATTAGTCACTTGTTCTTGAGCCTGACAGCCAATACAAATCTTCTTTTGGCCTAGGTTTGTTTTATGTCTTTCATGGAAGCAGGAATACATGCACAGAAATCAGTGGATGCTACCAAGCAAGTGAGAATCTTTATCATTTGAAAATCTCAAAACTGGAGTAGTGATTTGCAATGAACAAAGCAAAGTATGATAAATAGTACTAAATACAGTATATGCAAATGTAAAACTAGAAATAGCTAGGTAGAAGTACTACAGAATCAGATATGGGGATAGATTCCTACTGGGCAGCAGAATGAGTAAGTCAACAAAGTATGGTGAAAGTCTTACTTGCAGAAATATTACAGGTGCAATGAGAAATAACATTTCCACTCTATTTACCATTGGTGAGGCTCTAGCTAAACTAACACATATGCTTACACTGGAACGCCAAACTGTGAGGATATAAGTGAGTCAGAATCCAAAGGAAAGCAGCAGAAATTGTAAGAGGTTTACAAGACATAGTAAGCTTTAATTGGTCTAGAAAAGAGAAGATGAAGTGAAGAGGGTGATGTAGAATATGAGTCAATCTGACAGAAATTGTTACATGGAAAAAAACAGTTTTCCATAGGAAGTCACAGTATTACAGGAGAAAATGCAGGATTTTGAACAGGGAGATGCAGATTAAATAGTACGGAATACGTGGACATAAGAGCAATACAAACTGGAAGGCCTACTACTATAGATTTTTCAAAATAGCTTTCAAATAGTATCTGAAGAGGGATACACTTAAAAGTGCTTGTGTGATCTTGCTTCAGATAAGAGAGAAATTCTTTCATGTTCTGTGTTGGTTACTGTGCAATTGAGTTGGGTTTTTTGATCACCTCTATTGTATAACTTCAAATCTATAAAAAATAAGGAATTAAATCCACATATTGTAATAGCAAAAATGGACATTTCAGCTTTATTTTCACTAAATTAAAAAATTAAATAATTTTTAAAAAGACAGTTAAGGAATGATTTGCATTTAAGCCTTTTAGACCCTGCTATGGAGATTGGAAGAAAATGCAAGATATACGAAATTAGAAATCACCTTCTTTTTTTACTTTTACATAAAACAATAGGTTAAACTTCTTTTACAGGTCTTTTGCTTCTTCAAAAACAGAATTTGGTATATGAACGTTATGCTGTTGTTAAATTAATGTAATTAAGCAGTTTGGTTTGCTTTTACTTTCTATCGTTTGTGTCTTCCAAAGTGCATTAGTAGTAATTTAAAATCTAAAAGGAAAGAATTTGGGCAGTATTTAGATAAATGATACTTCAAATAGGAACTTACTGTTTACAGAGGGCACAAACTATTCTTGATGTGTATGTAGACTAAACACAACTGAAAGTTCAGTATCTCAGTCCCCAGTAGTGGAAAACTGCAAGGTGAAGATGAAGGAGGAGCCCAGGTGGAAGATGAAAAATGAGGAGACAGAGATTAGGTGAATGTTTGAATTTCAGAAAGTGAGAATTTGACCATGGAAAGTCCAAAAAACAATATGTCATTTAAAAAATTTCACCCTGACAATGGCTGTAGGAAGTCTGTGGTGGAGAGGGAGAAGAGAGATGATTAAAACAAAACAAAACAAACAAACAAACAAATCACAAACTTAAAAACTAGTATGACAACAGAATATAGCCACAGCATTCAAGCTTTGTGAAAAATGTGTTCATTTAATACTGTATATGGGGAATCACCAAAGTCTGGGCAGGAAACAATTTAGGCGTGAATAAAGTTAACAAGGAGGTCTGATGTGATGGATAATGTAGTGCACACTTACATTGTATTGTTGTTTCTACACTGATACAAAATAATGAATGTAAATGCAAAATGTGAGCTTTGGAGGTAACAGGTATGTTTTTGCGTATGATCTTGGGTTACATGTGCAGTCTGCTTGTGTGTGTCTTTGTTTGTTTGTTTTATCAGTGGTTGACAAAACACATTCTTTCTTCCTTTACTAAATACTGAGGAAAATATTTTGAAACAACAAAACTGGTTAATAGAAGGTTTCATTTCAAAAGAAGGTGTGGGGTTAAAATTAAAGGTGTGCAAGCTCAAATTTCATGGACTGAGGGAATGCAATGAGTGGATTAGAGGGAAGCAGTGACGGGACAGTTGTTGTCTAGAGTCTCTAGCTGTTTTTTTGCACTGCCTGCACATCAAAAAGAAAAGTTTTGGAGGCTCATGATTTAAAATAATTTAAACTGACACTTTTCCTTTTATCACTTGAAGGCCAGAATGTTATTACAGCACTTTATTATAACTGGGTATGAATTATCCAAATATGTACAATTCTTCTCCTCCACTAAGCAGTAGGATTTACGAAAGAATCAAAGCAGGTTGGATGACTGTCATAGAAGTATTTTTTTCTCAGGCTTCTAAAGGATTATATCGTCTTTAAAAAGCTTGGTAAAGCATCTGCCATCTTTAGGTGAGGATATAATCTCCACAAATTTGTCTTGTTGTCTTTTACAGTACTGTTTTAAAGTCTCAAATTAAATTTCTGTTATTGTCATACTACCCTATGCTTCCTGTAATAAGTATAGGGATGCTTTCTTGTGAATGTGACATCTGAGGGAATTCTCCAAAAGCAGTGGTAAGGCTTTTGATTCATCTTCCTTTATCTCATCACAGAAGATGTTTCAGTGAGAATTTATAACTTTCTGCAGGTGTAAAGATCAGTGATGCTTTTTATAGGTGAATTCACAAATTTAGATGCAAACAAGAATTCTTCTGTATCTCTACTCAATATAATACTGTTTTAGAAAGGTTCATATAATCATTGCTGCATTTCAGACTGCCCTAATTTTGTTGGATATACGTCTCTTTTTTTTTGGCTGAAGTGTGAAAACTTGTTGCTGCTCTCAGAATTTATGGGTGATCTGAAAAATCATTAGACGCTGAATATGTTTTTTGTTTGTTTGTTTTGTTTTGTTTTTAAATTATACTGTTTTGGGTTAAGTTGAACTGGGGGGGTGGGGTTGGGGGTTAGGAGGGAAGAAAAAAAAATAAAAAAAGCAAACAGCAGTGGACTGCACATTTAGGACTTGGCAACATTACACGGAGAACTCCCATTGAGTTAAGAGAGAGTTGATAGGAATGCTTTCCAGTTCTGAAGATAGGATAAATTAGATGAGAGTCTTAGGATGCTAGGACCTTAAGTACAAGCCCCCTCACATACTGTTTTTAAAATTGTTCTTCTGATGTTTGAGATGTATTTTCCTGTAATTCTGTGTGTTACTGGGAATTGATGTTCATACTTATAATCTGATTGGTGTTGAGCCCTCAGAATAGATTACTGTGTGCATAGGAATATGGAAAGTAGAAGAAAATGTCCAATAGAAATGTTTGCATTCTATGAGTGGTGTTTTTTTTTATTATTTATTTTTATTTTTTCTTTTTAAATAGAAAGTGAATACCCTGTGCTGGGGGAATTTGAAGTCTTGACTCAGGCTTATCGATATGCTTGCCAGCAAGGCACAGTAAGACCAAAGAATGAAAATTCAACCCTGCCATTCTGAGTGCTATTACAGGTTCTTTTCACCTGGAAGTGAATTCTAGTGAACTTGGAGCTTTTTACTACACTCAAGACTAAGGTCAGCAGCTACCATTTCTGGCTTTGGACAGACTAGGTTGTTGTCACTTTGTCATACAGATGATCACTGAATGCAAAAATATTTCTTCTGACTATATGTTGTCGTCAGTAACAGCATATGATTAAACTAATGGAGATTAGTGTTTATGAGCAGCCAATATTTTATCTATACTATTTTTTGGGGAATATGGAAGAGAAAGAGAGAGAGCCCTTTAGTTGATTAAAGGGACCTGACACAAATTACATCTGAAAATGTTTTTGCAGGGTACGTAGAGCAAAGTCATTGTGTGCACAAGTATATATACTGTTAGGCGGTGTCTAGGAGTTGTAAATAATGGATGTGGTTTCAAGTAAAAGACATATCAATGTTGAAATCAATCTTATTTGATATGAGTGTACAGCAATGACGTTAAGACTAAAATACTATCTTGAGCTCATCTTTCAGTGTCAGGAATATTATCAGTTTTTATCATAGCTTTTCAATATGTTTGAATTTATTCTTTCATAGAATGAAATAGTAGTAATTTGGACTCATCCAAACTTACAAGAAGGCAAAGTGCAGAAATCATTTAACTTCATTCTTTCTTTTATATGATCATAAAATGTATATGCTTGATCATCTGTGATTTCATTATTTAATGTTTATTATACATTGAGGTGATACTTAAATGAAAAGAATCTATTTTGTAGGCAAAGATAGAAATGCCATATTTCAATATTATAAGAGAGGTCAGTGCTTTATTTTGAAATAACAAGTTAGTGACAGTGTCCTATGCTGCTCTGAAGACAGAAAAAAAGGGTGTTACAGAGGTTAGTATACTCTGATAAAACTCCTTTTTAAACAACACGAATCTAATCATCGTCAATAATTCTTAAAGTTTTGTCCTTCTGCATTTCCCACAATTTTACTTCAGAGCAGCATAGGACATACTTATTTCAAAGAAAACCTGATGTTTTGAAGATGCTGCCTCTGATAAGCAAGACATTAAACAGAGAAGACACTTCTATTAATTTCAGTGTCATTGTTCTGAAGTATAAAGCAACTTTCAGCATCAAGATACCATAGCATTAGCTTTTTTTTTTTTTTTTTCTCCTGTGACCATGGGTAGTGCTGTTGTAACTTTTATTTTAATTAAATGGCACATTCATTCATGATGCTATTCAAAGGAAACTGAGACACATGAAAGCCAGGTGAAATCAGTGCTGTAAGTGCCGACACAGAAGTAGAGTGCATGTTTTGGATGCTTTTCCTTTGCTGTTCTATCTGATTTGACAGAAGGAAGAATTTCACTTCTCATGTTCCAACAAAAGCGCCACTATTCTGCTGAGGTTTCTCTATATTCCAAGCAGTCAGAACCAGACTTTAATATACTGGATTCAGTTGTTTAGCTGCTTTCTGATACTCCACAAAATAAGCTGTTTAGTGCCTCATCTAAAATCAAAAGCTCTCTGAAATAGGGACTGTATACAGCTTCCAACTTGTTGCTGTGATTCACAGAAAAAAATCTGTTATCTTAATGTGAATAGACATAGCTCTGATTGTTCTTTCACTTGCCCTGATTTAACCATCACACTGTCCAGCAATATTTCAATTTTTATATTCTTTTTTTTTTTTTCCTTTAAATGGCAGGACAGGTACATATGCCATGCATATGTACTGAATTATATTAATTGTAATTTTTCTGTTAATATTTTTACTTGATAAAATGAAATAAGCTTTATGCATTTTTATAATAAAATAAGCAGATAAATGTATAAAATTATTAAATGGTATGTTAGTTTGGCAAGAATAACTATATACCCTTCCAGTAGGGGCAAAATCCTTGGTAGGATTCTATCAGTTTCATTAAAGCTCCATCAAGGGAGCAGTTGTAGTGTGTGTGTTTGTGGCATGTCTGCACACTAGATATCTATACAGTAACTTTCTAGTAATAATGTCCTCATATAGTGAAAAGTTGGGTTTTATTTATTTTTTTTCATGAGCGGGAGGGGAGGGCGAGATTGAGCACTAGATCCTGAGAGCAAAGTAGTAATATTTTATCACTGGTTTTGAAATGTTTATTTTAACTGCAGAATATCTTTCCAGGATGAGCATTACATTTCTAGTAGGAAAGTGGAAAGTGTAGTCCTTAACTGATACAGCAGTTCAGTACCTCTTCTTGATACATGATGAAATAAAGGCCCAATAAAAAGGTGTATGTGTGTAAAGCATGGATCCCAGATGCTCTAGGAGGCATACTTAAAAGAGCAAAAAAAAAACCCCAATACTCCAAGTTGTTATATTTTATATATAAATTTTACAGTAGAAAGTCTCTATTTGAAAACCAGAAGTAGTTTCAGGAGAACAAAGCTGCCAGCTGAGTGCTGTGGTTGCTGTGCTGGGACACTGATGCTTACTGCAAGTAAGGGTAAGAAAGGAGACCTGGGGAACTACAGGCCAGTGAGCCTCACCTCTGTGCCTGGGAAGATCATGGAACAGATCCTACTGGAAGCAATGTCAAGGCACATGCAAGACAAGGAGTTGATCTGGGACAGCCAGCCATGGCAGGGGCATTGGCACTAGATGATATTTAAGTTCCCTTCCAACCCAAGCCATTCTATTATATGATTCTATTTTAGCTATTTAGAGAGCATAATTGTTTCATGCTGTCTTAGATGTTTAGGTATCCCTTTGCAACCCTCTTGTCTTAGAACCATAAAAGCAGGCAGTAGTGTCCCTTGGAAATTTCTCAAGTGTTGTTTCTTTGATTTAGAGGAAACTGAGATGAGCTGCTATTAGAAGCTTTAGTGTTTCTGTGCGCTGAGCATGAGGAAGAGCAAAGCTCAAACATGTTTTTTCTTAATTTTGTAGAACAAAATTGTTTTCCTGGTTTGGGTATTGAGAGAAATATTTGTCCTCTTTAAATAAGTTCCTAGATGTCTGTCAAGGAATCTCTTAACAGGTGATCTCTTGCAATGGATTTTCTTGTTTTTGGGTTGGTTGGTTGGCATTTGGTGTGTTTTTTGTTTGTTTTTATTTTTAAACTGAAGATGACCACAAAGTAGAAATCTGGTAGATTACTTTGTAGTATTTTTGATAACTTGAATTAATGCCATGTTGGCCATGAATCTACTAAATTATATTTTAAATTCAAAGGCATGCCATGCCACATCAGAGGAATGCAGGATATCATGCTAATGGCTTAGGGTTACAGTTTTGCTCAGTTAAAACTTGATATATTCTTATTGGGAGTACTTTTAACATCAACTGATTTGTTTTACTCTGTGGAAAATTTGCACAAAATATACATTTTATTTACATTTAGGGCTTAAATTATTTGAGATGCAGAAAATGCCTATGTCTTCCAAAGAAGACATTTTGAGTTTGTACTGATATAAAATTATCATCTAGCATTTAAAAAAATAAATACCAAAACCCAGGCATTTCATTCTCCATTCATGGTAATTGTAAGCTTGGAAAGTATGAGCTATGTTTGTTGCTGACAAGAAGGTTTATACTCTGCTTTAAATTCAAGATAAACTTGATGTTAGCTGGAGAGCTCCAACAAGATAAAATCTGTTAACTTTCTTAATGTAAAAGTGTTACAAAAAATTGCACCTTTTTTTTTCCATTTCTACGCTTAATTGCAAAATTGAAGTGACAAAGGACTAGTTTTCACTAGCAGCAGTTGGAATATGTAGAAAATGATGTTTTTTGCTTAAATTGGTAATTGGTTATTGTATATAACTATTATTTACATCAGTAAAATCACTCATTTTTCATGTATTATTTGAGTTAATATTTGGGACTTATTTTTCAGTGCTTTCTATGGGCAGGGAATTTTGTTATTACGTTGTGCTTTTCCTGGAGAAAAGCTGTAAATGCTGGTCCAGATAAAACTCTGCTAGTAAACCTTTAAGTGAAGAGGGAAACAAGGATTGGGTTTTAATCTTTTTATTTTAAAATAATACTTTTTCCTTTTACATTAACTAAAGCTTTTAAAAATCATAATTAAATTAATTATTTAATTTATTATTAAATAAACTAAGCCATGAGGAATGGTTATGCATAAAGCAGTTCTTGAATGGCAGTTTTGATTTCAGTGTGTCTGCATCTCCTGGATGACATCTTCAGCTTTACTAGGTAACCTACTGATGTTGAAAAACACTGCTTTGGCTAATTTTTTTCTTTGTCTGAAAGTAAGTAAGTACTTTCTTAGTAAGCATTTTTTATATTCTGAAAACACTGGTTAAAAATGTCTTTCTTGAGAAGAGAGAAGTGAACATTATGTATTAGGAGGCACTGAGTCTGGCACTAGAAATTCAGATACAGCTCAGCATTATTCCAGATTTGAAGATTGCTATAATGAAGGACTTTGGTCTGTCTTTAATTCTAATGTATTCTTTTCACGAACAGTGGTAAAACGTTTGGTTATTTTAGTTACATATTCTAATATTATGTGTACTGGACTTTGGAAACAGAATAAAATAAAATAGGTAACACATAGGTAGGTTGACAGCACATGGGATGTCCTCACTACTCTTTTTATTCCCAGTGAAGAGATCTGCTGAAATCAAACTTTTTTGTTGCATCAGTTTTCAGACGGATGGATTTTCCATGCAGTTCACCACATAATTACTCAAAAGTTTGTGAAAATACAAGAAAGCACCTGGAATATGCAGTTGGTCCTGGAAGATGAAGCAGCACTGCCCCGTTTGGTGGTAATCAGATGTTAGATGAGTTTTAAGTGATCATAGGAGAGGAATAGTACAAGCTATGAGCAAAAGCTATATAAGTTTATATTGGAGAGATATATCCCTTTGCCTGCAGACCATCTCAAAAATGAAATCCAACCTCCCCATGTCCCAGGATTTCACAATGTACAGAGTAATGGAGTTGTCTTTCCAGAGAATCAGAAAGGGAGGTGGAAGCATAATAGCATTCATAAATTAAAATCTCAAACTTAGCTAGGTTGTCGTTGGAAAACCACATGTTCTCTAAAGAGTTTAAAGATAGTCGTCACTGACCAATAGTTGCTAACTTTGCTGTCTCACTTGTAAACAGTCCTTTTAAATCAGGTGATTGTGAAGACACTTGCATGGTCATCTTGTTCTTGCATTGCAGGTGTCTGGAGAGGTTTCCAAGGTTTTTAAGGCAATTCCTTGCACACTTTGCCTCAGATTTTTAAAACTCTTATTCCTTATGTTTATAGAAGAGGGATCGTGTGATGAACCTTCAAATGAGACTTTCAAGGTTAGGACAACTCTCTTTTTGTCAAAAAAAAATAAAATAAATAAAATCAAAGGAGTTTCATAAGGTAGAATATATAGAATAAACTAGCTTGCTGTTATAATCGTTGATGTGGAAAAAATGTGCAGTATGTGAGACAATGTTGTACAGTGATCAAATTATCAGAAAATTCTGGTTTTGTCTGCATCTGCTTATTTTTATGTTCCAGAAAGGCTGAGCTGCTTGAGTTGCTGCACAGGAGATATCTAGTAATCTTTGTCTTATTTAAAAAAAAAAATCTCTACACAATGGACTCACCCTGTAAAACGATTTGTGGTGTAAATTATTTGTTTATTGTACTGAAGGTATTTTCTCTATGTGGCATATTTGCAAGTTAAAGTGTAGCTGCCTGGCCTTTCAGCTGGCATGCTCTCATTCTTCTGTGTTTTAGGCTGTAATTTCACAATGCCTGCAAAACAGTGTAGCTAGACACTGGTTCTTTAGGGAGAGAACATGCCTTTGCCTTCCCCAACCCTGGTTGCTTATGCCCACTAGCTACTCTTTGTGCCAACATAAATCATGCAGGTGGACAGAATAACTTGACCGTGGCAAAAAGTGTTACTTTTTTTCCCCTCTTTTTGACCTGTCTCAATTCTTTTTTTTTTTTCCAGTCCTGTATGCTGCCTACCCACAGAGAGCTTCATGCCCATACCTTCTGCATACAGTCCGATCTGTGTTCATCCTCATGCCCCTGAAATTTACTTCTGTCTTTTGCTTGTGCTTTCTCCCAACTTTACTCTGCCTGTTTTGCCAGTATGAAAGAGTGGTCGCAGATGGCACACTGTAACCTGTTTCAGTATCCTCTAGAGCCCGTCTATCACAATTTGCTTGCCTTCATTCCTTTTGCTACTCTCTGGCCCCTCAGAATTAAAACCTCATGCAGATTAAGATTTCATCGGCTGTTGCCATGCTGAGTACGCTCAGTTTATGAAAATACTTTGTGTATTTACTGACTTTAATATTTGTATATTTTGAATATCTTGCAAGTTACAGTACATATATCACTGTCATTTGAACATAAGCATTACGGGATTGCTTGTTTACTGGAAAGCCAGGCTGGAGGCTTTGTATGAGTATAAATGTCTGGTGTGTTTGTTAGCTCACAAAGGAACATGCGCAGCAAAGTGCCACTGCTATTAAGTACCCTAAACTGCTGCTCACCAAAATAACTAAGCTGTTATTCTGTAAAGTAACGCATCAGTGGTGCTAAAGGAGAAACAGGAATGTATTGTTGTCTATGACTACTTTTTATCTTTGATGTAATATCCTTGAAAGAACTCATGATGCCCTTTTTCCTGCAGCACAACGCAGAGTCACTTTTTAGTTATCTGGGTGTACTGACATTTTCTCCAGATCCTTCATGCCATTGTCAGGTAAACTGAATTGTACAGAAATTTATATTCTCAAGCCTACAGAAGTTGGATACCTCCCCAGAGTTATATGAAAGAGTTGAAAAAGTTGAAAAGCTACCAATTTGTTAAATCTCTTTAATTTGTCTAATAACAGATTTTGAAATTATTTTATTTTTTGTTTACTTCATTATTGGATATCTTATGACACAGCTTTTAACTGGCTGGTTTTGACAGCAGATCAATCTGTTTATGTTATCAATGTGGTTTTCAGCTTTGTTTTTAGAATTGTTGTCGTTATATGATACTGTAATGGGCCATTACAGTCTAAGAAGAAGACTTAGAGTTGGTTAGCATGCCAGGCAGAAATCTGAATCACAGCTCCCAGTACCTTAACACACTAAAGTGAAAATTTATGATCAGTACTGTTGAAATGTACCTTAATTTCCTGCATTAGACTGTCTGTCTTATATGGACATCTTTATAGTTTTAAAGTATTTTCTGAATGTAGGAGATGGTCACATCTAACTAGTCTTTAGGCAAAATCAGGTCATTACAAAGCTGAGTTATACTGAAACGTGAAATGATTTTTTTCCTCAATGAGTACTTTGTTATCCTTGCCTGTGAAAAGCATTTATGTAAGTCATTATAGCAAAGGTGCAATGCAGAGCAGTTTATTTTCCTGCATTCACAGGATGCCTGAAGAGCCTTTTTTTTTTTTTTTTTGGTGTTTTTTGAGTCCTCAAGTTCTCACAAGTTCATAGTTCCCAGCTCTTCTGTTTTCCTTTCACTTCTGCTCTGTCGATTTTTTTTTCTTTTTCTTCTAAGGATGATTTTTGGAGGTGAACATATTGTAGTGAGCTACACTGTCTCCAAAACAAACAAAAGAGGGTGGGGAGATGATGACGGGGAGGAGGACAGGGAAAAGATGCAGCTGCTCATTTTTAATTTCTGAAACTAGCTTTGAATTCTGTGGTATTTTCTTAAGCTTTATAATAAAAACTAGGCACCTAATTGAAAAAGTGCAACTTTATTTTACTGTGGTTGCCACAGGAGAATGTTAAAGCAGTAACAAATAGATTACTTGAATTATTATCTGAAACATTATTAATGGAAGATGTTTTACTAGATGAGTTCCGAGTAGAAGGTTGCCACACAAGTGGAAGCTTCTGGAAAAGCAGCCAACCCCCACATGTTGATTTTTGTTCTGCCATGTTAACATCCAAGTCAGTAGAAGGTAATTCCATTTATTTCACCTGCTAGGAAGCAGGAATCTCTGAAGGACTGGATCCTGTAATTCCTAGCTGGCTGTTCTGAAGTAATTTCTTTTGAAGCTGAACAAGCAATGTGTCCTTCCAGCAAAAAAGGCCAACAGCATCCTGGGGCTGCCTTAGGAAGAGCATTGCAAGCTGGTCAGGGGAGGTGATCCTTCCCCTCTACTCAGCACTGGTGAGACACGTCTGGGCTCCTCTGTACGAGAGAGACATGAACACACTAGGAGACACAATGAAGGCCCATGAGGGTGGATGGGACTGGGACTGGTCAGCCTTGGGAAGAATCAGGGGGATTTTATCCACGTGCATAAATAGCTGTGGGGGAAACTGAAACAGATGGAGGCAGGCTCTTTTCAGTGGTGCCCAGTGATAGGATGAGAGGCAGCCGGTACAAATTGAAACACGGGAAATTCCACCTGAACACAGGAAAACACTCTTTTCACTGTGAGGGTGACCAAGTCCCAGCACAGGTTGCCCAGAGAAGTTGTGGAGCCTCTGTCCTTGGAGACTCTCCATTCATCTCATCCATTCAAAACCCATCTGTTCGTGGCCCTGGGCAAAATGCTGTAGCTGACCGTGCTTGAGTAGGGGGGTGGCTTAGGCAATCTCTAGAGGTGCCTGCCAGCCTTGGTGCTTCTGTGATTCTTGTGTGGCTCTGATTTGGTGTTTAGCTGAAGTACTCGGTGATGTCAGATACCACTGAACAAGTTGTATGTTCTCACATGCTTTTCTGAACAACATTAATGAAATAACATTATTAACGTTATTAGGCAAAAACTTGTGGTCGAGAAATAAAGCTTGCAACTATGTGTGGAATGAAACATGTTTGGAGCTCTGTTGCACAACTCTACGTGTTAGTGAGCTCTTGCGCACATAAGTAGTCTCACTGACGTCAGTAAGAATACTCCTATAAGTAAGTATTCACCAATGCAAGCAAGGGTTGCACAACATGTCCTTGTCTCTAATGTAAAAGCATATGTAACACAGTATTTAATTATCACTTCAAGCCTTTTTTACTTCAGTAGCATATTCATTTAAATATCTGAAATTACACTGCTTTTCCTAGGCCATATTTTACTAATGTGGAGATATCGTTACATCCTTCACCATAAAAATCAACAGAGCTATCACCTCTGAAAAATAATCTTTCCTTCTGTTTATTTATTCAGCTGAAAAAATAAGGGGTGGTAGAAAAGGAAAATATTGCTTTTCCTTTATTGTGTTTTAAATAAATTGGAGGTTCTAGCTTTTTTTTTTTTCTGACAGTTGGATAGTGTCAGTGCTTAACTTTCAATACTTAAGCGTGAAGGTGTGCTTTCTTTTCCCTAGAAAAGAATTAAATAGGTTTGCTTTAATTTTTAATGTCAATTGAAGTTGCATCACTTCTGGTGGGGATCAGGGGAGACTGTCTTGTAGTCTTTAACATTCAAGTGGTAAAATTAGAACCTCTGTCACAAAAGTTGTTTTTTGAGACTTGTAGAAGTTTTTATTTTTAAAACTTGTTTTCTTTTTGCAAATATTAAAATTTGGTCAAGGTGCTTGAATTAGTTTAGAGACTTTCCAGAAAGTACTGTGAGATAGTGCATATGAATAGTTGGAGTTAAACCACTTCAGAATTGTGAAATGCTGTAAATATTATAATTTAGAAAAGGGAGCCTGTTTCACTTTGTAAAGATGATAGGTGTTACTTGTTCAGACTAGCAGTACCTTTGCGAAGACATGATGTCTAATTATGAAAACACTTTTAAGCTAATAGCCAAAATATAAACAACCAACCAAAACAAACAAACAAATAGATGGAAGTTGAAATAAGAAAAGTTGATGCTGGAATTAGAATGTGATTTTTTTTTTTTTTTTTTAATGGGTACAGCCATTCTTATTACAAACCTGAAGAGATTAACTGGGAAACATGCTAAACTCTTCTACAGCTTGATTTTTATTTTATTTTTTTGATTTAAAATCAGATGTCTTTTTAAAAGGTATTCATCACTTAAGCCTTCAAATTATTGTGCTTAATGTAAGCTAACAGATGACACGTTTTGTGTTAATCAGGAGGGCAGGATCTTGACAGTGCTTTCAGTCTGCCTTAAAATAAATGAACCTTTGAACACCATGGCTAAGTTTTAGATCTGGTAAGAATGCTACTTTACAGCCTGCTCCTTGCATCCTCTATGAGGTCTTCCGAATATTCAAATACACAGTGGGCCTGTTTGTACTGCTGTTAGAGGATCTGTGAAATACATAATTTTAAGTAACAGAGATATATTTTCTTTACATTGTATTTTAGATATGATGTTTTAAAAAATGCCTTAGTTGGGCTGGTATGGTTTATTTTGGGGGACCTCACTTCTCACGAACCAGACCAAACCTTTCCAGATGCAGTTGTGTTAGGTTTCTTTCTCAAAAGATAGTATCTAAAAAGAAACTAAAAACTATCACACTAAAAGTGATTGATTTCTCTGGATTTTGTACCTTCCCAGATTGTAAAGAATGTTGACTGTATTTTTATTTGAACCTCCTCAGATGGTAATGTTGGGGAGAATTAAAAGGAAAGACAAATCCTGATCTGTGCTGCTGCAGATATGGTCCTAGTAGTGCCAAAGTAGAGAACACTCATGTATATGATCTCATTGGCATGTACCATGTTACCTGACTATGTGTAGTTTTTACTTAAGAAGAGTCCTGTGCCTTGCGAAACTGTCCTAGCAGGTCTACTAATGTAAGTGTTAAGACTAAGTAGGATGATCCTTTCAAGAGGAGGAAGTACATTCTCTGTATCTTATTTAGTGAAATAAATGAGTGAGACTTGGCATATATGTAGTATCCTTCAGAGGAGGTTTCATCATACTGGATCTTGTCAGTGCACTAAGTTAAGTAGCATTTTAGTTAAGAGTATTATGAGTTGATGTTATAAATGATTTACAGAAATTTATTTGTGGGAGTTCATTTGAAGAAAAAAATCAGCAGTAAAATTTTGGTAGTAAAAATAATGGGGCTATTTTTGAGACAGAAGAGTTTACTCAAATATGGGGCTACTTCAGGATCAGGTGTCAGGTGGGAGGAAGGTATTGCATCAGCCAGAAAATATTACTGGAAAAGTCATAAATTAAGAACTTTGTCCCAACACCTGTACTCAAGGAAAAAGTTAAGGTATTCTTACCTTGTATAATTATAAGCAGTCTAATTCACAGCTGTATATAATCTTTCCTGAGATTAGGTAGGTGAGTAGTAGGTAGTCGTGAATGACCTGACATTTTTCATATTGATTTAGGAATGAGCTGTATTTTGGCACTTATCACTGTTAATTTGAGTCTTACTGGTCAGATGTATTTTGGGTAGGAGACAAGATACCTTGGCTTTGTGTGTTGGACAAGAGAATAAAAATGAGCAATTAATTATAAATCATACAGAGATGTTCATTGTAAGTCTATAAATATCTTTTTTGCTTACTTCATGGTGATGCATTATTTTTAAGTATGTTCATAATTATTTTTATCAGTAACCTTAGGATGATACATAGCTTTTTCCTCAAGCAAAGATTTGAAATTAATTCAATTACAATTTGCAACTCCTAAAATATGTCTATATTCATTTTGTTAGCTTTTGAAGAGTGTTGATTAAATCCCAAAATTTGGTCCCGTCATGCACCTGGAAGGAGAATAAAGCTTGTTGCAGATCTCTCAGTTATTCCAAAGTGCTAATTAGAGTTGTGGAGAAACTGCTCTCAAACCACGAAAGTAATATTCAGATTTTTAACAAGCCCCATACATCCAGGTAATGGATGGTATCACAGTGTAACATTGTCCATGCTCTGCAGCATTATGCCGTTTGTAGAATTTGGAGTGTGTATTGATACCCTGTGAAAAATGGTTATTCAAATTAGGAACACTTATTCATCTCATTAAGCCTATGTATAATTCCCATGGAAAGATTATAGGCTTTTTAACTCTAGCTAATGAAAACTGATTATATAAGCACTCAGGTGGCTTTTTGCTTTTCACCTTAGTTCTGCGAATCAGTGCTTAGAGCTGCTAATAGTTTGCGGTTCTTGAGCTCTGGATTTTGGAAGACATAACCAGCTGAGTCCCAATCTGATTCTAGGGCTCAAGCTTGCAAGATGCAGGTCTTATATGGAAATGGCCTCTTGAAAAACCACTGTGGAAGCTGGTGGAAGCTAAAGGCGTGTATGTGTAGCTCGGCATCTGGTGTGTTCAGTTGCATAGACACATCCATGGCTTTTTCATCAGGACTAAGGGATTTGAATTACAGTGTACCAGATAAAGTGATTATTGATATTCTTTCGTTATAGAAGAATTCTAGCTTTGGTTGGCTGAGCTGATCTTTGTTTTCTCTCTCTAAAGCTTAATCAGGACTGCTGGTCTTCTGACTGAAACATTATACAGCATGCTGCTGCCTGCTGTATGCCTCTGCACAAGTGACTGCATCTGATTGAGGATGGAATTGTGATCTAAATGGATACAGAGCTTGCAATTTGATACAGTGATTTGAGGCTGGCAAAATTAACTCTTCATATCTATATGAAGATTTGAAATGTTTAATGATAGATTTTATGATGTGAAACAAATGTATACCTATTATAAATACCCAGATCTGCAATTTAGTGGTATTTTGTACTGCATTATTGTTGTTTTTTACTGCTAATGCAGTTTTTTCAAGTATTGAATGCAGGAGCTCTGTACTGTTTTTCTCATAGCAATGCAAGCTGAGCTGGAGAACGAGGGGGAAAAAAACTTGAATGGAGCTGTTCACAGCTAAGTTTAAATGTGAATTCAATTTTCAAGACAAGAAAAATGAAAAAGGGGTTTGGGCATGCTGACTGCTTACAGTTTGTGACTGTACCTTTTTTGCCAGACCAGTAATGTCAGGTTTCACAGAGTTTGGGCACTTGGTTGCATTACATTCCTGTATACTTAAATGGATTAAGATAAAAAATCTGACTTGAAAAGGATATTCTAAAACTGCCTGTGCCTGTGGTTTTGAATCCTGATGCTTTGAACAAAGGAGGGATTGATTTAATGGGATTAATGCTTAATCCAAATGAGGCAATGTACACACATGCCTTGAATGCTTTGGAGAATGACTACAAATATCATTTATTAGGTTTGGTTAGAAAGATATGGAGAGGTGATCTTTATGTTAGAAAGTGATGGCACATGAGTGCTTTAAACTAAAGGAGGTTGCAGAGGCAAAGTTGTGTTCAACTTAACTTTTCCTGGATTATTTTCAGATATTTTTAGGGCTTTTTAAAGTGTATTTGAGGTAAGGTTGTTTTCTGTCTCAGGTATGGTATTACCTTATCTGGGAAGTGTTTATCATGTTTGTTGTTTGGTTGGTTGGTTTTGGCTTGCAGATTTTGTGTGTCACAGTATCTTGTTACTTATATGAAGACATTATGGCTTTGCTCATATTTGCTGTGACTCTGGGGCCCCTCTGATTGCAGAGACATTGTAAAAACAAATAACCCCATGTGTTTCATTGAAAAAAAAAAGTTAGTTACAGATGTAAAATTTAAAGTTTTTCCGTCCATCTTATTAATAAAAGCATCGTATGCTTAAAATCAATTTGATTTCTCCTATTAAATAATCTATACCCTCACAATGGGTTTTCAAAACACTGTGTCCCGTCTAACTGTGTGAAAAGTCTGCCATATGCATCAGACAGTGTTGCAAAGGGTTTGAGGAAATCAGTGATTGCCATCTTTATAAGCATAGCGATTCTAAGGTCAAATGTTGAGCCCTAATAATTATTAGACCAGCTCAACAATTCTTATCCGTTTTTTTCCGTCTCTCCATGTCCCCCCAACCTGCAATCTTTTTATTTGCCTTTTTGTTTTGTTTCTTAAGGCTTGCTGTTCTCAAGTTTTCATCTACAAGCGGGACCAGAAACTTTAGGTGAAAACTAAAATTCTTGCCTAATCATGGGATTTGATTAAGCTCGTGGCTTTAGAAAAAGGCCAAATATCACAGCACTAATGAAAAAAATTCAGAAATTGCTAATGATGTGACTGACTCATGCTGCTAAATGGAGCAGATTTTGAAACATAGCTCTAGGCTTCAATTCTTTCAGCTCATTCTCAGTTGATTCTGTTTTACACTGAGCTCAGTGAAGCTGTTCTCAGAGGAGGGTGCAATACGACATGGATTCACTGTTGGAGACTAGAGGCTTTAATCAACTCAGTACCACACAGGTTATCTAATACCTAAGGAATATTTTAGATATTTTGCACAGAAAAAGTAAAAAAAAAAGAAAAAAGCGGAAAACAGAAATATGATTTTCAGGTTATTTTCTGGCTGTATTATTATTATTGTTGTTTTTATTATTATTATTTAAAGGAAGGCTGTTGGAGACTGGCTCAAAGGCAAGGAGTAATTACTGTTACTTGAGGTTTTGAGACATCTTGTTTCTTTTGGAATCCAGCTATGCTATATCTGGGATAGTAAACAAACAATGTAAAGGAACATTTCTATGTACTAGAATTTATGGTCTGTGCTGTTGAATTGATAGAAGAGTTTCTTGGCAGTGAGTTGGCCAAAGCTGAACAGTGATATCCCGGACTGCTCCCAGGTATTGCTCTGGAGGAGGGCCTGGCCAGGGATGGTTTCCTGCAGGCAGTTTGCATGTGTTCACATTTTAGTGTTCCCTCATATTCATTATTGGAGGTCAGGATAGCTTACTAATATGGATGTAGGAAGTTCTAAGCCAGTTGGTTTGAGGTGAGTGAACAACCCTAGACATATTCTGTTTATTGGTGTAGATAAGCCTATAACATTGCCTTTGAGAACCATCAGTGTTTAAGCCTGTAAAGTGAGTTTCTATGGTGTTAGGTGTAGTTAGGTGTACGTTGTTGCACCTACTCAAAAAGCAGTTACTCTTTCAAGTAATAGTGTCTTACTATCTCTCCTCTCCTCTCCTCTCCTCTCCTCTCCTCTCCTCTCCTCTCCTCTCCTCTCCTCTCCTCTCCTCTCCTCTCCTCTCCTCTCCTCTCCTCTCCTCTCCTCTCCTCTTTCATAAAGAAAGTGTTGATATCCAGTTATTTTCCGAAGAGTTGCATCTTAAGAGGAGTGCAGGATGTAAAACTGTTTTTACAGTTCCTGTCTCTCTTAAACCCTAACATAAAAATTATGAGTACTGTGGTAATTAACAGGAAAAACATGAATAGATTTATTACATGAATCTTCCTATTCCATAAGCTCTGTCCTCTGTTATGCTTCATTGTTTTATTGGTCATACAAATGTACATTTGATTTGGAAACTGTCTTCATTCGCTTCAGTCTTCTTCAAAAGTCACTGTGCCACTACCAATTCTTTTAATTCTGCAATTGTAGAGGGTTTTGTTCTCTTTTTAAAAGTTCTGGACTCGTTCTGGAATATTGACCCTAAGTTCTTTTTGAGAATATCCAGTGCCTGATTTCATCAGGTAGGTATGGATACGCATGGTTCAGATCTTGAAAAGAAGGAAGTCAATGTCAGTATTCTGGTCAACACTCTACTTTCAGTAAAAAACACTCATTTTCAAAGTGGTGTGCAAATTGCTGCAGAGAGCATCATGACTAATATATTTGCCCACTGTCACGGTGGGCATGGTGTCGAATTTAGTTTGCTACTCTGGAAGGCCAGCTTTACATTAGAAATGTTCATAGATGTAATGAGGTTGGTAGATTTGTGAATCTTTGAGTCTTATCCATATCTTTTCTTTTTTTTTTAATTTGAAAAGGATATGCATACATATTTTTGCTGATATTTCCAAATTAGTATAAAATAGTAAGTCAGAAATCTTACTTTGGACAGCAGTTTTGAAAGCAGTTTCACTGAACTGAAGACCCACTAATCTTACAGTAAAATGATGCCCTTGCATAGCATGCCCAGCTGCAATAAACATTTCCTAATTTTCTCTTATTATGATTAGCATTTAGCTTTTTCTTCTTCTTTCTTTTCAGCACTACAGATTTTGTTTGTGAGTTGTGAAACTGATCTCCCACCGAATAGTGGGAAATTGTAGTGTGCATTCAGCTGAGCTCTTTTAGGTTGTGCCTGACATTATCACTAGTGAAATGTTGGAGTTAATAAAATGTAAGCATTATTGGTAGATGACAAGAATAACCCAGGCTTGAGATCCAGGTAACCAGAAAATCAAGCAATCTGCAATACTCAATCTGGTTTTGTATGACACTTAGAACATGTAAATGCAGATATACTGGTAGTTTTTGGTGGTGCTGAGGTATTTGTTATCATTTGACTTTTAGTAGAAGTAATTGCAAAATAATCCAAGTTCTAGTTATGCTTTTGAAGCCCAAATTACCTAATTTGGGTACACTGTTGAAATAAATGAAAAGAGATTTTCTTGTAGCAGTTAAGAATCTACATGAAAAAACTATTTCTCTTTAAATAACTCTACTAAACTTGCTAAATGATCTTCAGATAAAGGTTTTCTTTATTCTTTTTACTTAGTGAAATGGAACATGTTTTTAAGTAACGGTCACAGGGCCAATGAAGAGATAGTCTGTTTCAATAATATCACAATCATTTGATGTTCTATTTTCTGTTGAAATTACTGGACTGTGGTGTTCATGAGCAATATTGTAGTTAGTTTACTAAGACAAGAAAGGGGAGAAATTCATCCATAATTCTGTCTTCAACTACATGCATTTCTGACATTAAGTTCAGAGAAAAAGAAATGATTTAACCTAGCCTCTGAAGGAAAGTAAAACAAAACACTCTTTTACATTCTCCATTGAACATCAAGGAGCTCTTTAAAAGAAAACAAATTTTAAAACCAAAACTTTGATAGACTGGCATGAGTTGTGTCAAATTAGATGGACAGCATATGCAAAATGGAAAAATAGGTACATGACTATTTTGTAGAGTACACCAAAACATCAGACCAAGATGCATCAGTTTATAGAAATCTTGAGGTAAACATAATTGTTTTCTTTCCTTTCTGTCATTTGATTCTCCCTTCCCACTTCTAACATCATAGAATGAGTGTACTGCCAGATAATATTGTCCCTTGGCAGTGAAAATGCTTTTCACTTATCAAGGAATTGCCTCTGCAGGCTGTTTCTACCCTCTGCTCATTATAGAGCTTTGCCACTTTTAGATCAACATGCCCTGAAATAGACAAGTTATACTGAATGATATGAAAAGCACAATAAAGTGAAACACTTGCATAAAACCTGTCATTTATAGAAAGTCTGTCTTTCCACTTACTGTTCAGACAAAGGTAACCAAGAAATGGATAGAACAAAATCAAGCCAGCCTTGATTTAATGTTTGCCATGCATATGCATTAGCATTTTAAGCTTAGATGGCTTGGCCAAAGAGAACATTTCAAATTGAGATCTGCAAAGAGAACCTAAACAAACACGCTGGTCAGGAAGCTGGGAGCTGCTGACCTGGTGCACACATAGGCTTAGTGGAGCAGTTCCTTTGCCTATGATTTGTTCTGAGGGAAATGAAAAAAGGATGTGCTTATCTGATATGCATGTATCCTTTTGTGTTATACTTTTATTATAATTTTCATTGTGCTATCATAAATCCAGAACAAATAGCTAATGTGTGCATAAAACCAGGCATTAGCAAGTTGTGCCAAAAAGATAACAGCATTGAAAGATGGGTTTTTCACTTAAAAATAAGCATACAAGAGGTTGTTTGGTGTGTGTGTGTGTTTAATTAAACAAGATGAATCAGGAAGGCAGACTCTGAAGTATAGATGGAACAAATGGATGCTCAGCTGTGTAGATAAAAAAAAAAAAAAAAAGATACTCAACCATAATGTCAGATTCTTCCCTTTATTCCCAGAAGAAATAAGGTCACTCCAGTCATTCTGTGTTTTCTGAACAGATACATCCTAAGCTGTTGGCCAGAACTCTGCCCTCCGGAGTGATGGTCCTTGTTATACTACCAGAGCACTCTCAGAGGAAAAATTCATTTCCAGGAAAGCAGAATGGTGCTTCTGGCAAAAATAATGAATGATAAACTAGGATTTGGAAGGAAACAAGGGTTATGGGTCTTGGCTTTTTCACCAGATACAAGATGAGAGACATTCAGGGGCTGCATGAAAAGAAGTGAGCTTTTATTTGGGCTGCTTGTTAGAAAGCGTATGGATCACATAAATATGAATTCGTTACCACCTTTTTACTTAATTTTTATTTTATTCTATTTATTTATCTATTTTATTGATTAGATACTATTGTGTATGCTTCGTGGTCCTTTCCAGAGTTGATGAACAAGAGAAGGCATCCCTGGAGTCTATGGAGCACTGTGGAAGTAGCAGACACAGTAATCCATGTCTACTAGTCCAAAAGTAGTTTTGGGTAAGGGAAGAAGAATGGAGTAGTAAAGAAATGTTTCTAATGTGAATGGATGGAGAAAAGTTTACTGCCCAAAGTCTTTAAGACCAATACTTTACCTTACTAATAGAAAAATGAATAACTAGCATTATCTTGTAGTTTTGCTTGTTTGTTTTATTTCTGTAAATAATACCCATGATAACCTGCTAGTTCATAAACTTGGGTGTAAGTAGCATTGTCCCATTCATTCAAATATTATTAATAATTAACTCTATTCTTAAAAGCACTTTTTTGCATATTTCAGGATTAAAAGACTATAACAGTTCAATAGAGAGGTTGACAATATTTAACAAAAATCTGTGTACTAGAAGTTTTCAGGAACTTGTAAATGGAGAGCAAGTGTGTCAATCATTTACCATATGCATTGTGTTATGTAAAAATCTAAATCTTATTCTTATGTATATCTTACAATGTAGAGGACTTTATATATGCCATAAAACGATTTTTTATGCTCAGTTGTACTCTTGTACTCAAGCTTCTTTATGACACGCTTTTTCCTTAATGTATATACAAGTGTACAAAATGTTTGAGTTGCTTTTAAAGGATTACTTTCTATTAATGTTGCGTTTTCTTAATGTAATAATTTGTGAAGTTACAGTGTCTTATTACTGGTTTTTTTTGCCATGTTTTCATTTGTTTTGTTTTGTTTTTGTATGGCTGTAGCAAGTATTTTTCAACAAATTAGACTAAAGATCAGGAGGATCAATAAATCTGTTGTATGTAGAAAGTAGATTTAAATTACATTTTTTTAAAAACTCTACATCTGGTTTTAAATCCTATTCTGCTTGCTCCTATCTAAAAATCTGACATTGAAAAAATACATCTGCACGGGTGTATTTTGTGAAACAGAGCATAATTTAAAGATTGTTGTAGGATTTCTTACAGCAGCTTCATGAATCGCTTCTTCATGTAAGGTTAACGTAGTTTGCTGGAGTTGCAGGATACCTGGAATAGCAATTAAACCCATGACGTGTGGACTGAACTCTTATTCCAAAATTGACATTTTATTGAATTTTGATGGGCATATTACAAAAACACATCCCATAAAGGTTTCAATCAAGTGTTTCCATTGAAGTTAAGGAATAAAGACTGCACACATTAGAAAGCAGAGGCTATTTTCACTTCAGACACAAATCAAACCTTGCTGAATTTCCATTGCTAATTTTACAGACTTTCCAGTTCCTTTTTTCTTAATAGAAGGGAGAAGTGTTCATCTGTTTGCAGTCTAAAGACAACCTGGAACTAGCTGGCATTCTGTGACAAACCTGTATTGATCATTTTTCATCCCAAACTTAAGAAGCGGATAAATTTCATTATCTTTCTGATGGCTAACTGATGAATATCCTCCTTCTTTACCAATGAAGATCAGGATGCTCATTTAGCTCTCTAATTTGAGTGATCCAGATTGGAGATTTTGTGTGTAAGTGGGAACACTAATATTTGAGGCTCTGGTAATCTGGGTAGGCTGCAGCTTCTGGTGGATAAGAGAAGTCAGCGCGGGGAGCAGGGTAAGTGGAGCAGGTGGGCAGTGCTCTGCTGGCAGTGGCTCCCAGTTTGTGCTGTGGTGTTGCTTCCTGAGTGTTTTCCTAGTAAGTATTTGTCAGAGACCTCAAAGGTTACAGTCATTGACTAGCATTTAAATACCCTGTAGCTCTTTTCAGCACATTCTGAGACTGTACTAAACATAAAGTACGAAAATTGATCTCATTGTAGAGCATTAATGCTCTCCAAAAGAGGTCAGGACTGTTTGGTGGGAACTTTCTCTTTTGCTGAACCTAGGCTGCGTTCTGTGGTGACTTTTCAGCTGTACTGAAACGATTCTGTTTATATACACACACCACGAGACAAGTATTTAGAGTCATTAGAGCACTTGTTAGTCCTCTTCCCCTCGGATCTAATTAATGCTTTGTAGATAGTGTATGCTCCCTTTGGGACAGCTCAAACCTTAGTCCCTCAGGGCATTTGCACTCATTTCCCATTCTCCTTTGAAAACCCTCAGTACTCATATTCCTATCCTTGAAGCTGGTGGTTTTGTTTGGTGTGTTTGTGAAGAGTTCAATCAGATTGTCACCTTATGAATTCGGTAATTTATTTATGATCGTATCAGGGATTTGAGAGTTTAACTTTTGCTTTGTTTTCTGAAGCGTGTACTGGTGTGATTCTTTTTGTGGCAGATATTGTAAAGCCCTTTTATCTACAGTTATGTTTATTTTGATAACCGAATTTGTAGGCATTGGAAGCACACATGTGGAAACGGTTTATATTTTGAAAGTTACCTAATTAACTCCAGTATTTAAAAGCTGCACTTGGTTTTGGTGTTGCATAATAGAGTTTTGATTGCTTTTGCTGCCACTTGCCGTGAGAATACTGAATTTGCTGCAGTTCACTTTCTTCTTAAAGAGAGTTTCTTTAACAGCTCTCTGATACATTCTCTTACATATCTTGCAACTAAATAATTTCAGAGTGGCCAAAGCAGAAGTCCAGATTATTTATTGACTGCAAGCCTCTAGCATTTGCACACCCTTGTGTTATTCTTTCTGTGCTATGATACACCCAGCCTGAGCCCATAGCTAGTTTTTCCTTCCTTACCATGTTTAAATTGTCTTTTGCTTTCACAGAAGAAATCCCAAATAGCTTTTTACTTCCCATTTGCTGTAGTCTCATGTCACTTGCTCAACAAAATTGGGTGTGGAGACTTTGTTGTTTGCTGCTGCCTAGAGGCATGTTTCTGTTTTTTGGAACTGTTTGTGTTTTCTGTTTCCTTTAAAAGCTGCTTGCCCAGCTCCTTTCACTACTTGCCCCAGCATCCATGTTCTATATCACAGATTTCTTCCTGTCCATTTCTCTCAGGGAATGCTTATGTGTACTCCTACAGGGTGCTTTTTATACACAGCATCTCACATGCATGTGTTTTGCTTCTACTGTTTTTTATATGGCAACTTGCTTTATTTGATTGGATATCATTCTCTCTGGGAAAACTATTTAAATAGGCATGTATTCAATCAGCATGTTAAACAAAAGGAAGTGGATTGTTACTGGCATCTGTGTATTGTTTCATGTGGGGAATTTTATACCAATGATATAATTGATTAATATTTTCTCTTGCAGGTTTAACAGATGAAAAAGTGAAGGCCTATCTTTCTCTTCATCCCCAGGTACTGGATGAGTTTGTGTCAGAAAGTGTAAGTGCAGAAACTGTTGAAAAATGGCTAAAAAGGAAAAATAACAGACAGGAAGGTAAGTTTGCAATTATTTGTGTTATTTGCAGTTAATATTTAGCTTTGAACAGCTTAGCTCTTATTTTTAGATTTAAAAAAGAAATCTGTTTTGGTAGAAACTTGGCTGTTGTAATTTTTACATATAGGCTCCACCGTTTTTTGAAAGGCAAAAGAAGTTAATTTTTTTTTTTTTTTCAATCTTTTCAGCCTTTAAGCATTTCTTGTTGGAATGTACTGGTATTCATTTGTGAGGTTCAGTTTAGTATTTGTAACTCAAAATCGGTATCAAACTAAAGTGCAGTATCTGTAACATTACTGTGTGTTTTAAGAACATAATATGGGCTTCCTGCATCTGAATTTGGCAAGTTTTGAATAAAATTATGTTGTACTTGAAGAATGTAAACCTCAGTAACGCACAGCACCATCACAGAAGTTCCTGTTTGCAACACATTTTAAGTCAGTTTTAGACAGGAACATTGACACACAGACTACAAAACAGTCTGTTGAATTCTGGGGGGGGGGGTTCCTTGGATTGAGGTATAATCCGTCACTTAAACCCTTGTTTAAAATGCAATTTATAGTTGGGGTAAGGGATCTTGATGCTAAAATTGAATGAATGATTTGGATTGCATTTCAGCTTCAGGAATCCTATATTGTTAAGTGGATTCCAGTTGCTTAAGTTTCCTTTGTTGTTGTTGTTTTTTAGTTTTGTTTCACTTTATTTTTTCTTTGTGATGCTTGTGCAAGGTGGGGAAGGGAAATGACCTGAAAATACATTTCTGTGAAAGTGCTCGTGAACATGCTCATGAAAATTTTTGAGCCAACTACAAAAGCAAAGTAACCGTTGACCATTAATTTAGCACAGTTTGAACATGAATAACTGCAACGGTTATTTTGCCCACTGTTTTCTTAAAGTTTGAAACTACTGCTTTGTGACTAATTCTCCAAAAACTGTTAACTTAAAATCATTGAGAAATAGTTATGCTGTCACCTAAATTCAACTTGGTATCTGGTGTCAGGTGGGTCTTTCTGTCTTCCCTGATAGAAAGCACCTTCCCTGGTGCTGACAGTAATCATTAAGGTGTCTGTATTTATTACAGTAAAGGCAGTTGTACAGATGTGGCTTTCTTAGTGTTGGATTTTAGATGAAAATAAGCAGAATTACACTTGCCAAGTCAAAAGAATAATTTGAATGCATTTCCTTTTTAGAATGCAATAGATACTGATTAGTCTTATCTGTGGATTTCTTTTAGGAAGATAGTCTGTAGCCACATAAAACGTTACTGATAGCAAAATATCTTAATTTGTCAGAATGCAACATTTCTAGAAAAAGAAAAAGAAAAAGAAAAAAAAAAAAAGCTTGCTGGATCTTTTACCCAGTTTGCATTATGTCTGTACCAATTCTACTACCAGACTAATGGTGGCAGTGACAAATAAGAAGAGCACTGATTCTTTTGGTGTCAGCAAAGATCTGTGATGAATTCAAGTGAATATGTACCTTAAGTCACTTTACAATAGGGTTATAATTTTTCCCCCATCCCTCTTGCTTTAGAGATTTTTCAGAATGCTTTCAGATTTTTACACCAGGTAATCCGATACAGACAGAAAAATAAACCCTGTTTTTATAAAAAAGTTGCCAGGCAGGCAAAATGCTCTTTTGAGATCTTTGGCATAGTGTCTGTGCTCTTATATGTTGGTGACACAGAACGGTCGTTAACTTATATGCAGAAATTGTGTCCTGCCTGCTTTACAGGCAACCAGCTGTGTATGCTTCTCAGCCAGAAGTCAGTGGGCCTGCAGTCAGGGTAATTTATCTGAATTTCATTAGCGTGAATGTAAACTGAAATGTCTGATTTGGACTTAAATGAACTAAAATTTTTCTGTGACTGAAATTCACTGAATTAGTTACTTCAGATGTATTTCCTTTTTGTTGAACTCAAAGTACTGAAAAGGGATGAGATCAGTGAATATTGCAATACTTAATGTATGACAAAAATTTACATTCCAAAACACCATAAATTGTGTCATCTCAGTGCACCAGGTAAATCTTACATCTATCACAGTAAATGCTAGCTTGAAAGTGGCCCATGACAACAGTGATCTACCCGGGATTATGGATTTTATTTATTTATTTATAGTTTACTGTAGTAAACCTGCACAGACAGCACAGGGACAGAACACTGTTGATACTAATGCTTGGCTATTCACTGAAAATCTTTGGACCCTGTCTGTTTTCTACCAATGAAATGCATACTTAAAACACATCCAGGTCTTGTATTGTTGCATACGGCATTTCCAAACAATCCTACTAGTAATAAACTAACACTCAAGTTTTAAATTGTGTGTGTCCAGATCATGACTTACACAGAAGACTTGCTGAAATTGGAGCACAAAGTGGACTGCGATTGATGCAAAATATATATTATTTTTATTTTATTTTAAAGCAACACAGACAAGTAAGAGGTTGTCTTGATTAAAGAAACAGATTTGGACTTTGTTTTAATTCTGCTTCAATATAGTTTACATATTAGCTATGAAATAAGATTGTTTACAAATTAATCCCACTACTTGTAGTCTGTGCTTCATGCACTATAGTCTCAGGTGATATTTTATGAAGTTTATAGATCAGAAAAAACATTTTCATATAGACACAGTAGTAACAGTAGAAAGTGCCTTGGCTTGTATACAAGATGTATACATCTTTCCTGGTGTGCTGGCATAAGTTATAACATTAAGTTACATGACGTTAATTTAAAGATTAAAGGTATGTTTGGGTAAGAAGAGATTTTTTTTTTCCCCAATGGACTTTAAGAGTATCTGCAAGGAGTTTCTTTCTTTTCCAGATGCTTAGATATAGTACTTGCAAAACTCACAAGATGTCTTCCATTTGTCCTCTTCCATGTCATTCAAGCACAAGTAACAAGGTGACTGTAATAAGAGCTGTAAGATTATGCAAGTTTTAGGCCCACAGGTTTCCCACAAATTTCTCACAAAATATTTACTGACTCCAACCTTAAATATATTATTCAAAGCTTCACTGCAACAACAATAAAAAGATCCTAAACACACTGATTGTAATCCCGATGAGCTTCTTTTACAATGATAATAGTAAATTTAACAGGTGTCTTTCATACTGTTAATGGCCTTTCTGTATAGAAAAAAAGGGCAAACTGTACTGACACAAATAATTTCTACATGGAGAACTATATCATATCTTGCTCTGTGGGAGCCGAGGTATCACTTCTCTAAGCAGGTGGTCCTAATGTTTTTAAGGTGGTGGGTATCAGACACAGAAGAAAAGAATGATACTGTTACTGGCAGCTGAAGGGACACCGCTTCTGTCCCATTTTCCTTTTTCTCAGCAAATAAAAAGAGTATTGAACATCTCTGAACAAACCACAATATTTAGAATGGTTTCCTTGGATGTTGATCTATATAGAGAAGATATTCCAGATATGTTGGGTTTGTGATTAAATTTGGTATTCCCTTGTCAGATAACGCTTTTGTTAAGGTTTCAAAACAATTGCAGTGAGTAGTAGTTTGGATTCAGATGTTCTTAATTTTATCAAAAAAATAATCTTTGTTTTTGAATGTTCTTGTTCTTCTTGTCTAAGCCAAAGGTATAGCTGTTCTGAAAAATTATGTAATTCTTACAAGTGTAGAGAAGAGAGAGAACAAAACAACTATTTTAAAAGAAAATTATTGTACTGATTCCAAATTAGTTCAAAAGTGACTATCAACATTATCATTGTCAAATATGTGTCAAAGAATGTGAACAAAGGATTTTTATAACTCATGCATGAAGATAATTATAAATACTTGCTCACAGTGGTGGAAGAATATAATAAACCTAGGAACCTTTTGACTTAGCCCAGTCTGTGTTATTCTGGACAAACTTGATCAGGGATTGTTGCCAACAGACTTTATGCGGAAGACATTGTAAATATCAGTTGAATATAAAACCTGGAATTTCATTAATGATCTTATTTATTAATATGTTCATTAGTTAAGTTTCAGAAATGGTTGGTAATGTCTGCAATTTGACTATAGTAAAGTATTTCCAATATAGAAGGAGAAAGGATCGCATTTGTTTGCTTGTCTTTGTGCTATGTCACTTAATTTTACATTTCTAATCTTTTTGATGAGCGTATTCTAAGAAAAAACATAATGAACTCCACAATTGTTTCTGTTGGTAGGACATTAAACTCTGATGCAGACTGAAGTTTCCACAGTAATTTATTTGGGTTTCTAAAATTACCGCATTGCATAGGAATCTGTGGCTTCAGATTAGTCTCATTCACAGACACTCCTGAAGTGTCACTGGGCTTCTCCATGAGGCTAAGTGAAAACATCCCGGGGCACTGTATCTTCTGCCTGAGTGTCCAGATATCTGTTGGGAGGAGTGCATTTGTGGAAGAGAAAAATAAAGATTATGGGAAGCTGTCATTTAGAAATATCCTTTGCTTTGTTGCTTTTCTTACACTCATGTCTGCTATTCATCTTCTTTTCCGCCATGTTTCCATACAGCAACATCCACAAAGTTTTGTCCTGCCAGTTCTAGACTTTTCTTTCTGGTCTGTACTTTTGTTTTCTTGGCCACTTCTTCCTCTCCCTACTCCAGGGACTGGTTCATCAAAGCACATGGGTGTGTGCTTAATTATTGCTGGATCTGGACATGTCAACAACTTTGTACACTGTTTTCATCCAAGAACACTTGCCAAAAACATGTAAAGCTATGTATAAGGGGAACTTAAGGTGCTTTCATACCATACAAATGCTGTTCTTACGTAATTCTTGAATACATTTTTTTAAATGGAAACATTTTATACAAAATGGTACATTCAGTACACTGTGTGACTGATTATACACAGTCATAAGTTGCTGTGTATTAAGTGCAGTTGACTTACTGCATTTAAAGAAATACAATGTTTCAGAATTAACTTGTTTAAAAAAGAAAAGGAAAAATGTAAAGAAACTAGAAAAGTCATTGCTTAATATGATGTTACTGTGATGTTATTGTAATGCTCATTCAGGATGTGTAGTCCTTAAGAAGACATCACATAATTTTTTCCTGGACTTTGAAAAAAAAAACACGATTGATTGTCTTAGAGTAAGTCTAAAGTATTGACATCCTAATACTAGTATTTCCAATTACAGACCTTGTAATGTGTGACTATGCCATAACCTGCTGTATGTTCAAGCAATAATAGAGAATATTGTGTAATGTGACCAAAATAATGCTTCTTTAGAAACCCTAGCTTTAGCATTTTCTTACATAAGTTTTATAAACAGAAACATTAAATGACTTTTTAAGTAATTTTAGATATTTTCTTTTTATAAACTCTTGATTTTTACTTTTATGCTTTCCTGTATCTGTTAATTTACTGTCAGTGTTAAATGTGCTGTTCAACAGATATTCTTTTGCTAATATGATGCAAACGATTAAATCAGTGTAATCGGTTGTTTCAGTTAAAGGCATTTATCAACATTCAAAGTTTTCTTTTTTTATTATTTATCTATCTGTCATTATACAATAAATCAGAGTGTATTCATTGCTACTTTTATGTAATTACTATAAGCAGACTGTCTGACTGCAGTATAAATAGAATTCTTCATTAGTCATTTAAATGCATAATTTTTTGGTGGAGTCTTATTGCTGTGTGGGTTCTTGTGAAGCAAATATGACAAATGTGTGGGTACAGAATGCAGATTAAGCCCTGATGCCATTCTTCCCTAAGCTCAGCCATTTTGATTTTCACCCTTTTCCTCTTCCTATCTACCATGTGTTCCAGAAGTGCGCAAAGGTTGCAGTGAGATTTGGTGCACTGTATAGCTTTTAGTTTGGTAAAAGACTGGAAATAGTTATCTCTGCGTACATTCACCCTAATAATTTTGAAAACCACTGTAGCCTCATTTTGGTAGAAAATTGACTAGGCTTCCAGAGGAAAGATGTCTGCATAAAACCCTCACCTGAATGTTGTTCCTCTGGGTCTTCCCAGGAGACCCAGAGATCTTTGAAAGCTATCAAAGATATTGCCTATGAGCTAACTGAGCATAGAGAGAATAGAGCTCTCTATGTACTCCATTCTAATAGAGCGTAGGTTAGGTAAACCTGTTTCTTTTTCTTATTGTATGGTCTGTGCTAAGCTGAAGGTTTCAGGGACTGAAATGATTCTGTGCCTGAGCTAGTTTGTTTAAGCTTGATGCCTTCTCTTTGTCTAAAGCCCTCAGGTCTTTTTTTTTTTTTTTTTTTCTGTACTAGAGAAGGATTTGGAGGAGTAGGATCTGTGGCCTCATCATACCCAGACTTTGAGACAATGTGCAGAGAGAGAATTTCTTTACTAGTCTTTAACACTAATACTAAAAGAGAAAGCTGCAACATAAAAACATTAAAAGCAAAATCCCCCCAAAACTGTCATCTGAAATAGAAAGAAAATAATTTCTTTTCTGATGATGCACTTTCAGATTTTAAGGTATCAGCATGATGTGCTTTAAATTTTATGGCAGTCATCTCTCTGTTACATTAAAAAAAGAGCCTGTGCTGAATTTGCTAATTTTTTACAACTTTGCAGTTCCATGCTAACTAATCAGAAATAACTTTTCTGTAGTATAACACAGTAGTTGTAGCATACTGAATGAAGGATACTTGGAAGCTGGAGGGTGTCACTGTTGTGATACTCCACAGCTTGCTGTGATTCTGACATCTTCCCAACCTAGGTAAAAGGAAATATCATGGCAGCATCTTAATGATCTCCTTGATTTATAATTAGTCTGTCTTAATATTTCATTGATGCTGCAAACATGCTGTTTCATTCTGATGCAGCCCTGCTGCGTTTATGTTTATGTGATATCCAAGCAGACATGAATACTTGCCAAAACGCACAAGTGAATGTGGGAATGATTTGGGTAGTGTGTCACTTGCAGCATGGACACAAACCTAGTAGCTCTTAGTGCTTCTTATTACCAAGCACCACTATTTACACATTTTGGTGCATCTGTTAGAAGCATTTCTGTAGAAGACGGAAAGGATCCATCCTCCAGTCCCCTTCAATGCAAGCGGCATAATCGCTTTCCCTGTTCTTACTCTTCTGTTAGAGTCTGCTAACGGCTGGTTGGAGAGGAGGCATTGAGCTAGGTGATCCTGGTGGTCTGAACCAGTATGACTGTTATGCTAACGGGTGCTACTTTTCTGGGAGAATAACCAGACTCGTAGCAGTTGTCTTGAGCTTTGCAAGATTGATACTGTGAATGTTTTTCTTGGGAAAATTGCAATAATATCTGGAGACTTGACTGCGTAGATCCTGTTTGTTTGTGTATTTTGTTCTTACTTCTGTAGAGATAAAATTGATCTGTAGATTTTTGTATGAAGTAGTTTACGGGTTGCCATTTTTCATGTCAGTCATAGTGCCTAGGAAGTCTATGTTAGTATATTAGTGCTTCAGAGGTAGACAGACAAAGTGATGGCATATCTTAGAGTTGTGGAAGAAACCTACATGGGAATGTCATTTTAGTTCAGATGACGAAAGTGACATACATTTGTCACAGATAAGGAATAATTTTGGAGCTGATTCTTGAGGAGATGGTTGTATTGTGCCACTGCTTTTAAAAATCATTTTATCAGAGTCAGTTCCCCAGTCGGTATAATTGTCTGAGGTGAAATTGCTTCTTTCCCATGCGTACAGTTCAGCATATTATTTATTTATATTTTATTGTTTTCCCTGAATTAAACAAAACAGAGCCACCTTAGAAATTGCTTCATTTTAGCTGTGAAATTGTTGAGGTGGAGTTGTGAAAAAGCTTATGTTGCCAGGTTGTTCCTTTGGGCAGAGAAAAGATGAGTGGAAAGGATATATAGGTCAGGAATTGCTTGTATATACTTATAATACAGGAATACCGAACAGTGGCCTTTTGGTAGAAAATATGGTGTGAGGTCTTGAGTGATGATCATTTTTGTTCAGAATGTATCTTGACGTTGAAGCAGTTACTGATTTCATTCTTTTTTTTCTGAATGGCTGTCATTAACAAATTCCAAACAAATGCAGAAGTAAACCTGGCACATTAGTTGAATATGTTTCTGGATTATTTTCTTATAATTTGTAACAATTCTTGTTTAAATTTTTGCTTTGTTTTGTTTTCATTTATGAGTGGGTTACGTGAAGGAGGTGATTTTTTTCTGGAAATCTTGTGCATATGTAGAATTGTTTGGATGGTCAGAGATTTGCAGAAGGTAATCCTCTAATGATGAAATGTTTGGCCTTAGGGAGCAGACGTCACTGTTTGGTCTGAGTCCTCTCTTGAGCTAATTATGCTAATCACATTATATCTAGACCAATTATTCTCACCATGTACTTACACTGATTTTTGTTGTGTCTATGTTTGACTTGAATTAAGAGGTTTTATGGCTGATAATGTTTCTTTTTTTTTTTTTGTCTATTGAAAATTAGTGTTTCTCCTTATAAGCCTTGCATCACTGAATCATTTTCTTGCCCATATGAATGAACTATAATAGAAACTAAGTCTGTGATTTTGACATGTCACAACCTTTTAGGTACATTAGGGCATGGAACTTCTTTTAGTATCTTAGTGAGAAAGAAGTTTCCCAGATTTCTTATCATTTCTCATCAGTTCACCTTTTGAACCTTTCCAGGTGATCAACGTCTTCTTTAAAGTGTGAACAGTGTAAGAGAGAGAATGTTGCAATAATGCATTCATTAGCAATATAAAACCATGTCCCTCCTTTTCAAGACAGTATTCCTTATTGTTGTCTGGCTTTGCTGCTCTTTATTTTCAGATCATTTCTCTCCTTTACACAGGATCTTTGGTTTTAGAGTAAAAAAAAAAAGCAAGCAAGCAAAAATATTCAGTCTCTCACTGTTTAATGGAGAAGCTCCATTCTGATCACATGGGTGGAGAATGTATACACACATAGCCAACACTTTTTAATAATGGTGATTTATGATGATGTAAGCTAACCTGTTTTACCTGCATTAAATAGGAGTAGGAACATTCCCATGGTCTGTAAGCTGAGAAAGCAATAAGAGCAAGAGAAGAATAGTCATTAACTTTATGGGACCATAACTTTTAAATCCAAGTACACAAGTATTAACCTGGAAAATGTTGGGTAGACAAGGCCTGTAATCACACATTGACCAACGAGGATATAAAGAACAAACTGTGAAATAGCTATATATGTTAGCATTGCTTGTTCTGTCCATTAAATGAGATTTGCATCTCTGGTGAAAAGACAGCATGTGATCATGCAGTTTAATAGTCTGTTGTGCTACATGTGCACAAAGAAAGGATGAGTAACATATTTCTTCATGGATATTCTGTATACCAATAGTGAAAATTCATTTCAGCAAAGTTCTTGATACCCCATCCATTTATATTTTATGTCTAAAAAAACCTGCTATCTCCTTAATCTTCCAGGAAGCACAGATAGGCCACAGGATGAAGGAAAACTCATCTTTTTTTCTGTGGATATGGCTAGCAGATTTAGATGGTTATGCTGTACTCTGAGAATAGATGATTTTATATTTCCGTGGGTGGAATTGAATAAAGATATTTGTCTTAAATGCACACTATCTGTTAGTGAAGATTTTTAGCAGTAGGCTTCTGGTCTCTAGTCTTAAGACTTTGGACTCATTGCAAAGATAGAAGGGTAAAGCACAAACATCAGTATATCCCCAGTATGGGATCTCCATTTGTCATCTTGTTGTGGTTTAGTGCAGTTGCTCCAAAGAGATTATTTTTCATGATGAGCTATAGACATTCACTTTATTTGTCCAAGTGATCATTGGCAGGTAAGTACTTTCAAGAGCCAACATTGTCTAAAACAAACTTCTTCATAGTAGTACTTCTTCATAAATCCCAGTAACTAACTTTAAATTAGACTATGATAAAATAGTTCTGTTTTTTTTTTAATTATTATTTCATAAAATGGCTTGGGTTGAAAAGGACCTTAAAGATCACCTAATTCCACCACCTGCAAATATTTCCTTTATATTTTATGAATGAATGTTGAATTGCATTCCTGCTTAAGTCTGGAAGAGGAAGACCGAAGTATGACTTCATTCCCATTGTTTTACTGCTATGCATTCCCTAACTTGTTTCTTCAGGTGACAATACTTGGTTATATATGTTACAGGGAGGAGACATGTTGCATATAAATGAACGTGGCTACCTCTGTTTAGCTGCCATAAGATTTTGTTGAAGGAAAACTTATGTCACAAATATTAGTCAAATCCTTTGAAGATATTACTAAGCACATGGATGAAAATTGCTTGGTTCAAAGTGAGTATTCATGTTTTAGAAAAAAAAAAACGAACAACAAACACCTAAGCTTTGAGATGACTTTTCTTGAAGACAGTCAAAGATATAGGTATTAGAGAAAAAGTCCTCCTATGGATTACTAAATTGCTAAAAACTAGGGAATAAAATATATGAATGCCTAGACAGTTTTCATAGTGCATGAAGTAATCAGTCATCTGAGAGGGATTTCCATTGTCTTAAGCTCCTCAGGAAAAAAAAAAAGGGGGATGCATATTAGGATGGTAAAGTTTCAGACAGTGAAAATTAAAACCAGATGTATAGAGTCTCAAAAGAATCTCATAAAGCTGAGTAACTGAAAAACAAAGTAGTGGATAAATATCAGTTTTGACTGATCTTTGCCTTGGAGGCCAAGTTGCATGACACAAGATACAGCTACAAGGCTAAACTGCTTTTCTCTTCCAAACAGGATGCTGCATCTACCTTCTAGAATGGTCCTGGGCATGTACTAGTCCTCTGAACTGAGCCCATAAGTTGTTGTGGGAAAGGGCAAATTGACATGGTCCAAGTCATGCCAAGGGTGCAAACAGTTAACCTAGCCTTATTTTCTCTGTTACCTTATGCCTAGCCTGAACTAGCTAATGCAGCTCAAGAAGAGGTGCTGGGAATATATTGGAAAAAATCAACCCTATTAGTGCTTTTGCAACAGATAGACAGTTCAGCCAAATATAGCCAGACAGGAAACATCATTAAGTCATTGTGGAAATTTGTGATTAGCTTGAATTTCAGATGCTCTGTACAGGTAATGCCACCGTCTCAACATATACAGAAAGACAAAGATGACCAGATGGATAGAATTCTACAAACTTTATTCTTGAAAGTCAGAAAAGCAAACAAGAAAGGGATTATTCTTTTAATTTACATCTTTTTACTGATCTAATATGCAATGAGCTGATGGTTCTATCATCGCACTCAAGGGGGGCAATGAACTGTTTGACTAACAGCATGTGAGGATGGTAATAACCACTTAACTTGATTTGCCAATGGAGATTGTGCTTGGATAACAGCACACTGAGTTTAATTATGTTTAATTATTTTAATCAGTTAGACAATTTGAGTGAAGCAAGTGATTATCGATTATGGAGCAGAAGGAGACTAGAGATCGTAATCTCCTCTGTGTGTGCGAGAGAGAGATCTTTCTTTCCTGTTGAACATTTAAAACTCAGTAGAAAGCACATTTTAGAGAAACATATAATGGGTTATGAAACTGGTGCCAACTGGTGTTGACTTGATAACAGGTATGAATTTTATTTGAAAGACTTATCTTTTGGGTATCCGGCTGAAAATGAATTAGGTGTTTTAAGAGTAACATTTTATCAACATTTAGGTCTGTTGAGCTAAATATATGATATTTGAGGATGCACATTTAATACCTGAAGATTTTAATGCTCACTTGTAGAGGGCTTTTTTGTTGTGGTGTATGGAAGTTAGCAAGGTCTGAATTCTTTGCAATAGCTAGTGCATCTAGGTCAATTCAGCCACAAAAAATCACCCTTGTTTCTGATAACACTATTAGCTCTTTGTAGAGCCCGCCTTACTTGTTATCTTTATACTCTCATGATTTTTATGATGCTGCTACCAAACAGGGAGATTTTTCAATCTACAAAAGACCTAAACAGTAGCAGAAGCTTTACAATTATTGGTGTCACAAAGAAGACAATTAAGAATTGACTATTTACCTTCTTCATGACAGAAGAACTGAAGGGCACCCAGCAAAATGATTTGGCCACAGATTTGAAACAACAGGACATCCATTTCCACACAACACATGCCTAAATTGTGAACTCATTAGCATAAGATATTGCAGATGTTAAAAATGTAAATGGGTTCAAAAAGTGATTAGACACATTCCAAGGAAGAAATATTTCATCAAGAGCTGTTACATACTATGATCCTGATGCAGCCTCCAGCTGAGAAAATTCATAAGCCTCTGATTGCTCTGAGGACATACCAGAGTAAGCTTACTCTGTGCGTCTTTAGTCTGTGTACTCTCTCTTTTCTTGTAGAATAATTTCTTCATACTCTTTCTGTAATGAGCTGTTGGTAGCCATTGTCAAAGACAGCAAACACGGATGGAAGGACTTCTAGTTCAACAGAGTAGGGCCAGTCTTCTCTATCATTGTTTCTGCTTCTTCTCCGGGAGATATATATATATATATATATATATGCTATCAATTGTTAATATTCTGAGTCAAGTTGACTTATTAACACATTGGAATATACTGAAAAAGAAATTGTGTTTAATATTATGACACGTTGCTTATGGATCATTTTAGATAGGCTGCAAAAGGACTTTTCGATTGTAATACCAAGGCATCTTTCAAATCCTTTGGAGAAAGCACCTTACCCAGACTCACGTTGCTTTCTGCAATATTGAGCACAATTATTTTATGCTCTATTCCAAACTGCTTTATACAAATTTACCCATAAGTGAAGTTCTGTCTTGCAGAAGGAAAGAGCAATTTTATCTGTATCCTACTGAAATCACTGAGTAACACTGAGCAATAGAATTACATTCTTATTTTTTTTAATGCAACCATAGAATGTTTTATGGGCTTATTTCATTGTCCAGCTAACAGAAGGAAGCTACTTTACTAGTTGTTTGGTCCTCCCTCCGAAATGCTACAGTTTCATTTGATTTGTCATTAAATAAGTATGGCAAATAAAAGGGAAAGAGATGATTCTGCTGATGAGAAGTAAGGGTTAGGAAATTAAGAACACAATTCAGTAATAGCTGTGGGAGGGTGAATATGTGTTGAGTTCTTGAAGTGTTTATAGTAATTGATGTAACAGTGGCATTAGATTTTGTTTATTGGGTTGGGAATGTGGCAAAGACAACTGTAGAAATTCAGTTCAAGGTGGCTTATTGTGAACATCTAGAAGTGTCTTCATGCTGTGCACCAGGAACTTATAAAGTAATAGAGGTATTTATTCATGGGGACTTGCTGGGCTGTGATTTTAGTGTTACTGTAGAACATTTTGGAGATTTATCAAAACAACTTTTAAAGCTAGTAACTACACTGTGACCCATATTTTTGAATCAGAACTGTCATGACCCGCACAGAGAATGACAGGAGATATGCAGTTTTACTTGATCTGAAGTTCTTAAATTACTGGAATGTGCTCTTTTTGCCTCGTACAACCTAGGAAACTGTGTCAACGTGACACTTGATGACTTATCATCATGTATATGTTTTGTGATATATCATATGAATAAAAAGGTGCCTTAATAATAATCTACATTTTATCTATTGCCTGTTACTTTTCTTAGGAAAAAAATTAGTTATACAAATGCCAGTAAATTTTTACAGGAATGCACTATTACCAGATTGCTTTTCCAAATGTGCTGTGGCCAAAAATGTACTTTTATAGAACAATAATTATCCTTCCCTCTGCCAACATTTTTTTTTCCTCAAAAAGCTTTGCTTATGACTAGTCAGAAATGACAGTAAATGTCTGATATATATGAATATTTGTGGTACCCGCTATAGCAGCCAACTGTATACACCAAGTATAATGAAAATGGCAGCATATAATCTAGGAAAAGGATATTACAAGCCTTTCCTTTTTTTTTTTTTTTTCATCAAAAAATTTTGGTTGCACTAATTAATAGCAATTATCAAGTTAAAAACCAACACAGTTTGTTCAGGTCTGGCAAAACAATTTAGACTCTTTGAAACATTTATTTAATTCAATTCATGGTAAGTAGCATATAGCAGGATTGAAGAGTCATGGAAACATAGGATATCTCAGAAATACTGTTGTTTGTTATGGTCCTCTGTCTTTTACTGACCACTTTCAGAGCTGAAAGGTGGTGACTACTGGCCTATAATAACAGTTTTGTATTTCACAAATAAGTCATTAAGATTAGAGAATGGATGAACTCGAATTATGGAATACATACTACGACTTCCCTCCCAAATATTCAAGTGTTGCCAAGACTGACCCTCTCATATAGGGATATAAATAAGATGCTTTTAAATGTGCCTCAAAGAAATTCAACAAATGTATGTATTTCCTGAATGGAGTATATTATCTGAACTTCTTTTTTTGCAATGTGACAGTGGAGATGACTTTTCTGCTCACAGATGTGGACAATTTGTCACCATTCTAAACTTGTCATTTGTTAGTTTATATAGCTGTCTGGAAGCTACTCACATGCAAGTGCTTCTGGTGCACTTCTAGGACTATAGAAATGCTGAGAGAATCTAGAAGTGTTTTTGGACTCAGCTGAAACAAATTCATTGGGAATGTTTCTGATTTTAGCAGAGCAATTTTTGGGGGGTTAGGAACAATGAAGGAAACAAAGCCATATACAGTGAATTCTCAGGAGTGGAATTCAGGTTAAAGATTCAACAATTTTTATTTTTTTTTCTTCCCATTATAAATCTGTAGTTGAAGGGACAGAAAATATAACTGTCTTAGTTGTTATTACACTTGTTTTACTGTAATATTGTAGTCCATCTTAAAATATAAAGGAACAGCTTATTTCAAATAAAACAGCACATCCTCTGGGAGTTTTCTTAACTCCAGAATTTTAGTTCAGTTTTTGTAGAGCTCTTTTCTATGAATTGGCAAAAAATGATTGAACGATTTTTTATTTTATTTTTACTTTTTTTTGCCTGTGTATACACCTTCCCTTCAGGCATTCAAATGAACACCTGCTTATGTCAGCATCACCTTGTTTGTTTTTGACATAATGGGTAGAATAAAGCCCAATGTTCCTTAATTTCATCTCACCACACTAGACTCGGCAAATATTATATATATGCCCATGTATTTCTAGGATTATTGGGTGATATGCAATTTTTAGTAGGTTCAGTAGTTTTTCATTTGAGGGTCTTCCATTTCTCTTTATATATCACAACGATGGAACAATTTCCTTAGTTTCAAGGTTTTCTCTCTTGATATGTCCAAATCCTTTAGACATGTTTGTATGATTACCAGTGCTCAATCTGGAGCTAGATTTTCTTTAAGAGATAATTCTCTCAAGCCTTTTTATGTACAGCATCTAGATGAGTTGTGTCTCAGAGCCAGGCAATCAGGGGCTTTCTGACTGATGGCAAGCTTTATTTAGCAAAACTCTGATGAGTTCTGACTCTACTTTTACCTCTTGGAAAAAAAGTTCTGTTATTCCTGTTTTCCTAAAAGATCCATCTGTACTTCTTAAAGGGTTAAGAAAAACCCCTGCTGTGGTAAGTGACAAGGACACACACTTCCATAAGGAGAATCCAGAAAAAGAGGGCAGAAGTTTCTTCATTCTTACCAGGGCCCTACAGGACTACATCTTTTGCTTTTTGGATTTTTGCATCAGATACCACTTGTTTTTTTGGAAATGTTTTTAGATCATATCCAAGATCCAAAGCTGGAGGAGGAATCAGTGAAAACTGACTTGGTAACTCTTGCATTTCTCTCATTCTGCTGAGGAAACAGATGTGGAATCTGGAGAACAGTATTGAATTTCAGTTCTGACCTTCCAGTAATTGTATTGTCATATCTCACCCTGACCTCTGCTTTGAAAATACCTCTGATTACTTGCAAGAGAGATAATATTTAATTATTTTCTTTCATTTGACATATTTAATCTGTTTTTCCTTCTAGTAGTTGCACAAAATATATGTTCTGTTCTAAGTACTGACATCCACATAGTCTGAAAGAAATCACATAGCTACAGTCTGTTTCATAAATTCTACTAGAAAAGTCTAGGCCTATGCAAGAGCATAATGTTTTTTTTCCAGAGAAAATATATCTGGAATTCTTTTTGGTAAATTGAAGTACCACAGGAGAATGCGTGCTGATCAGTGATGCTTTTCTTCAAGCTGATGGTACAGAGGTCTTATTCTTTGGTTCTAAAACTCTTCTGAAGATGAAGTCTCGGTGACTCTGGCCAAAAAAGATACTGTATCCAAAGAATAGTTGTGTTCAAGAAATTGACAGTACCTAAGTGTTTACTCCTGTCTTTTGTACTGAACTTGTACCTGAAGAACCCTCCTAGCTAGTTTGTAAATCCTCACTTCGTAGCATCCTTGTACAAGTTCAGTATCTTCTAAATTTTCCACCACTGAGTTTAATATTTACTAGAAAAATTACTGCTCTGAAGATAAGAGTTTCAAAGGCATTGTGGCATAATGTATAAACTGAGCTACTCTGTCAGTAGAGAAGCTTAAAAAACAACTTACCTACTTATGCCACTTAGGCTTTTTGTAAACATTCTTGGCTACATTCCCAGTAAAGATGAGAGTATTAAGTGGTTTATCAAAAGTTTTCTTTAAGGATTTCTTGAGGTACTGAAACTTGAGTCTTTTGGGGTAGAATAGGATAGGTAGAAATGGACAAAATTGGGGAGTAGATAGACTTAGGCTAGAAAAAGGGTGGGCGGCTTGTATAATATATTGCTGGTTGTTGTCTGAGAGACTCGTCCCTTTCAATTAATGCCTCACACATTCCAACGAATGCAGAATATTTATGGTTGTTTTTCATCTTCTTGCTGTTTTTCATTTCCAACTCTTGGTAGATTGATCAGGTCATGTGCTACAGAGGCCGGGTTTCTTTGGGTTTAACAACAACGTAATTTCCAGAATATAAGCAGTTCTATATGCAATTCAAGTAATAGGTTTTGGTTTTTATATTAATATCAGCTGTTAACTTAAACAGACAACATAGAATTTGTAAAAGAATGCCTGCAGTTAGATACTTCACTTGTTTCAACATTATGGGAAATCCTTTCATGTGTCAAATTAAAGGATACTCTATTACTAAACAATGCATGGAACAAGAAATAAGTCTAGTGACTGTCAATATTTAAAATGAAACTGAAGCATTTAATAAGAATTTTTTTTGCTTGTTTTCAGAGTTACAAAATAATGTTTAGTAGAACACAGAATTCTGTCATTAAAATGATTCTGCTTGAGTATTTGTTGTGATGTGTTTTCTTTGGATCAAATTATGTCCAATATGGTTATGACTAGCATTAACTAGGTGATAGATTAAATTGAAAGATTATTCTTCTTAATCTCTAGACTCTAAACAACCTCTCAATATGTTACCAACATGAATGTGTCTTTGGGGGACAGAATCCAGTCTGTACCACATGGCTGACTGCCAAGTCCTTCCACTGGAAAGCCAGCTATTATTTTCTGCTTTCTACTGCACAGTAGGTTGCATCCACTTCTTTACAAACATTCAGTCATAGCTTTTTATTTTATGGTAATCTTTTGCATTAGATATTCACAGGAATACATTTCCTCTAGTCACATAGGTCATATTTCTCCCAAGCCAAAACTGAAATATAATAGACTCATTTCATTTCTAAACTGTGTTTATAAAAACTGTAGTCTCTGGCTGTGATTTTCCTTATAATGGACACATTTTTGCCCTGTCATTGCTATGGTAGGCATGCTTTCTCCAATTTCATTGCCATAATACAACTGGCAAGCAAACAAAAGTAAATTAGGGAGTTGGTTTGCATTTTTTCCACTATACCTGGAATTGTTATGGAAAAAGAAAGCAGTAAAGGAAACAATACAGTGGAAATAAGTAATTAGAATTGTAGAATCATTTTGCTGTCAAAGCAAGTTCTTCTCTGTGCTTGTTTTCTTCTTGAGATTTGACTAAATCTAAACCAGGAAGCTAACAATAATTCTAAATCTTAATTCCCTCCCTTCTTTGACTGTTCTTAAAATCTTCTCAGCAGAGGAGTCAGTCCTAAACCATTAAATTGTAGAATGGATCAACAGAAGCTTCTTGGTGGTGTGACTTAGCTGTGTTCATCTTGAATCTTAAAGCAACATTCTACGATTCAAAGATTATTCTTACATAAGCGTTTCTCTACATGCTGTACCTATATCTACAAGATATTAAAAATTCTTACTCTTTTCAGTAATGTGCTAAAGGAAGCTATTTTAATAGAAATGAATATAGATCATCATACCCTCTAAATGGAAGAATCCATTGAATATAGACGTATCTCCAACCACTACTATTCTCTAAAGAGATTTGTCAGTCTCTCCTGCCTAAAGGTAGCCATAATTGCATCCTTTTCTTTCTTTTTTTTTTTTAATGAAATATGCAACTATCGTATATGAAGGTGATATAAGCTCAATAATAATCATCATCATCATCATCACCTTAACAAAGATAGCTTCTAATGCCTTCTTAGCTGCTTTCAGAACTTCAGGCACCTTCAGTAGGCACCAGCTAATCTTGAGTAACCCAAACATTAAGAAACTGAAATGCCAGTAAGTCCTGTCTGTTCAAGTAGTATCTGTAGCCACCTCTTGGTTCTCAGGAAATGATGTCATGCTTGTACTTGATCTTGAAGGTCTTTTCCAACCTAAATAGTTCCACAGTTCCGTGATCTAAGCCTGCGCTGCTTGCCCTCAGCTTCCATCCCTGGGTGTGTATATCCATCCTTTCCCTTGCCTTAGTTGTCATGCTTATGTAATTGTAGATTATTTCTACAGTTCGCTGAGTTACCAAAGCTGAAAATAGTCCATACAAAAAACAAAATAAAATAAAATAAAAGGTGTTCAGGCTGTGACTGTGTGGCCTGAACCATTTCCTTGCCCTCTGTGGTCAGCCCCGTGCTGGTGCTGGGCAAAGACAGGAGGCTGGAACATGTGCCATCAGGAGGCAGTGGGGAGAGCACAGCAGTGGCAGCTCAGGCTTAAATGTGTTCCTGGTGGCAGGGAGCTGCACACTGGAATTGTTCTCTAGATCATTTCGGCTTTTCAGGAAGAAATAGTTTCAAATACTCTCACTGATAGATTGCATCAGTTGTAGGTTATTCCATAATAGGCATATGGTGGTAAAACAGTGGGTAAGGTTTGGATAACATACCCATCAAAAGAAAAGAAAAAAAAAGTCCACGCAATTCTTTAAAATGTGGAAAAACACACATTTTGAATATAGAGACCTCTTTAAATCATTTGCCTTGTAGATATCAAAGTAAGGACTTTCCAAGAATGATGTGTTACATTGAATGGATGAAATACACTCAGAGTGGACAGTGTGCTTAAAGGAGATAAATATTGCTAAAATACAGATTTTACTAATAAAAATTGTGGACAGAGAAATGGTGCATATCTGAATAAATCAGCACATATGGGAAAGGACATATAATAGTTTAGAGTGAAAGCTAAATTTTCAGTGTGCTAGTTATCTCTTTTTATAGTGAGCCCATTTTGTCACATTTTGAAGGTGACAGGAATTTGCATCTTTTCAAGTAAATTAGAATGCTAGAAAATACCACTTTACTGAGTTGAGACATTGCTGTGGCTGGAAGAAAGACAAACAATTAAAAATCATGCAATTCTGAAGCGAGTCCTTTGTAGGCTAATAATTCAAGATGAGGAAGAGAACAGCAAATAAAACATCTCTCAGGTATCAAATAAGCCAGTCTGGCACAACATTTAAAACCATTGACACATGCACGCTAGACGCATTTGGCTGACCTTTTGTTTGTTTTCTCAGAACACTGCCTCTGAGAATAAGCGTGAGTTTTCTGTGGGGATTATTTGTAGTGTAATTTCATTGTTACTTATTGTATATCGTACTATTAATTTTCCATACATATTTGAAGAAAAGTAAATGTAGCAAAACCAACAGGCTTTTGCCTCTCAGCTGTCTTATAGGCTATCTAAATTGAAATTCTTTGTATAGAATTCAGGTTTAGAGTGCATGGAGTAACTTGGAAGTGACCCTGGAAAATAAATTGCAGTTTTTTATCCCTTTTCGTATATTTCATGTGCACTTTTGTTTTGTTTGGCATTAATTATTTTTTTAATATATACTAACTCATGAATGTGGGTTTATAACCGGTATTTGTACTTTTATGCTATTTTGAATCCTGCAGCTTTATCTGCAATATTATTGTCTTCTTAGTATAGTTGGTGTTGTCAAATGAACTTATAAATACTTTGTTCTACTAGAATTTTAATAATGCCATCTGTTCACTTTATAAAAAGTGGCAAAGAACATTAAAGTAACTGACTTTTTTTTTTCCTGTCAGCTGTATTTTTAAAGCTTAAGATGTAAGTTTACAGTTTTTCTTTAACAGGGACCGTGAACAATATTGCAAGCAAAAGGATAAGTTTTATATGTCTTGCTTTCTGTATTATGTGTACTATTTTCTTTTGATGCAATTAATTTTTGATATATAGTATTACTTTTTAAAAACAATTTTTTTTTTTGCTACTATAGCAGAGAGTAAATTTATCCTAGAGAGCTCAGTAAAGTAGATTATAGCTAGTAGTGTCTGACATCTTTGTCCAAGCTTCTTACTCATCCCAGCATCTCTTTCCCTCTCTCCTATATTCTCCTCCTTTTACAACGCTGCCTTGAAGATCTCTCCTTTGGCTCTTCTTTTCATTTCAATCTTGTTTTGTTTACTTATTTTACCATTTGTCTTTTGAACCACTAGCTTGTGTGGTTCTTAGACTGTTCTCTTTGGTGTAGTTTTGTAAGCTGATATCTCTATTGTATAATCAGGTGCCAAAACAATGGTCAGGTCCCTGGTAGTTCATGAATAAAGCAGTGCTTCTGACCATTTATTGTCTGTGGAAATCAGACGGCCTGTATGTAAGCCTAAATGGGTGTGAGACTCAAGCAGATTGTCTGACGTAGTTCTGGTGTTCCTTAACTAGGCAGGTGCAGAATATAAAGAAAGTGTCTTTGGAGCACTTGCATCACTGGGTTGTTTTTCCAAATTCCTATTTCAGGTAGTTGTGTAGTAGTTGCTTACGTAAGAATCTCATGTTGATGTTGACAGAACTATACAGCAGGCCTGATGAAGGAGGTTGGGAAAAATAATGTTGTAAGTGACAAAATATGAGATTCCTCAATCATGACTGTTTCAAAACTATTTTGAATGCATGGGGAGAAGGGACTTAGATTATGAATTACCCTTTTCATACATGCGGGAATAGATTTCTCACTTGGTTGCCTGCTCTCAGTGTGTGATCATTAGTAGTTATCTTAGATTGACAATTTGGGAGATAGATACAGCTCCTTATCCCAGCAGGTGGGAACTTCAGCCATGCTGAAGAGGTACAGTTGGCTCTGGTTCCCTTTATTCCACTGACAGAAGTGGTACTTCCACTCTCTGTTACTGCTGTGTTAGATATAGTTTATTAGCTTCCCAGCTGATTTCTTTATATATTTCCTGATTTCTTATTAGTATTTCAATTAATTTACCATCTGCATTGCATTTTGTTAGTTTAATAAAAGAGCACATGAAAGTAATTTTGTGTTGCATTAACACACCCAATTCTTCATTCATGCTAATATTGTGCATTTGTATTTGCAGTTTTCTTTTGAATGTTTCTACATTTTTTCCCCCTTTTCCTTGATTTCTGTCTGTCAGGTGGGTTGCAAGCAGTGAATTCCTCCCAAAACTGCCATTGGATTGGTTCCCTGTAAGGGTGTGTATCTGAGGTATGTTTGCCTTGCAACCTCTGCAAATTGGGAGGTTTCTGTCACCAAGTCTTTCTCATGTTCCCAGCTGTGGAGATACCTCCTTTGCCTATGGTTGAATGGTCAGCTCCTTACAAACGAGCTGACCATTCAACCAGGTTCCTGATAGTGCAGCCACTTCTCTCTTTGGAGCCTGTGCCAAAGTTTCTGTGCTTAAAGTTGGTGTGCAGTAGTTTTGCTGACCTAACAGAGCACGAGGACATGCTGGCTGGTATATTCAGAAATGAGAAAATCATCAGCCCACTCAGGACTGGTTTCTGACCATCAGTTTTTATAGAATCTCTTACAGAACCACTGTGGATAAAAGGACTGAGTAATTTGAGTGCTGGTGTGCCAAGGTATTTAATGAACATAACTCCTGGTGAGTGTGGACTTAGGTTAGGTGCCACAGCTTTGCAATGTGTTCTGGTGCTCAAGTATCTGATGTTGGCTGTCATGGGGTATCCTTGAAGTGTATTCAAGACTGAATGGCAGTGTGTAAGCAGCATTTTACATGTAAAGTTCTTGTTTTCAGCCAGAAACAAGTGGTATGTGTTGCTTTTTTATGTTACTTTTTAGTAATCTCACTGTCCAATATTATAATCTTCATCAGTGATTTCAGGCATTAAGCCAGAGATTCATTACATACAGCATGATCTGAAGGCTTTACATTATCATGCTATAGGGTCACAAGTGGCTGAGTCCCCACAGTTTAATGGGTTGTCATTGTCACTTGAGCTGTGGTAAATCATTGTCTACTCTTGCGATATTTAACTTTTTATTTCAAGGAATTGTGTGCCTGGCTTGTTTAGAGATTTTTTTGGAAAACTTAGTGCATGTGTTGCTGCCTGAAAACTTTTCTAAATCTGGTCTAATATATTTAATACTGTATCTACTACTACAGAGAGCTAAAATTTTGCATTTGTTTAAGTGCCAGCACAAGAATACTGAACACAACAAGTATCTTGGATTTATTTATTTATTTTTATGCAGCAGCCACGAAGATAAATTTCATTTTTTTTTGATTTTTCTTGCATAATTCCTGTGCCTTATCATTATCTGTCATTATAAATCTTTTCATAGTAAAACCATGTAGTTTAGAAATTCAGATGCTACTGTCATTACCTTTCACAGAGAACTATGTATAATTTTGTAGTTACATATTCTGTTCCTTTACACTCACTGAAGTTATAATTATTTTTTGTTCTAACAGTCTCCTCCTTGTAAGCAAAATGTTTCACTCATAGTGGTGGTACTGATAAGTAGTAAATAGTTCAATCTTCTCTTAGTTCCAATCTGTTTATCGTGTTAGTTTAACATGTCATTTTTCAAAGACTACAAAATCCTGAATTATCTGCACATCATTATTCTGTAACACTCAACACACAGTCACTGAGAGCTTGATTATGATTACAAATAAATCAGCTGAAATTCCTAAAAGCAATGAGGCTTAATTTGTAAATTTTATGCTGTCACTTCTTCTTCTTTAGTATTATCAAGATTAATTTGAACATTTTCTCAGTTTCTCAGTTTTCAGTCTCCAGGGTAAAATAAATAAAATGCATCTCTAATACAAATGTAAGTATGTTGTAGTTACAGTCGGGTGTCTTCTGAGGGATTGAAATGATTCCCTGACGTAAATATGTTTCACACCGGATCACTACACCCTCCCATGTGGTAACCTATCATCTCAAGCGCTAATGATCCTTTTACCCTTGTTGACGTTAGCAAACTTTTCCTCTGGGGCATTTTCTTTTGTTTCTTTTGTCAGCTGTTTGAAAGAGAGGAAGACTGCTCGGTCTTGATTTTTCTGCAGATGTTGAGGATTTTACTGCAAAGTTCAGTGACACTATGTTTGTTTTCAGTGTGTTCAGAGAGACAGAAACAAGAAAAGGAGGCAGGCAGGAGTTTCTTTTTTAACTTCAGTTTCTGTATAGAAGAACTCTGGAATCTGAAAATATGAAACAATTTCATGAGAGTGATGTTTTACACATTTATTACCTGGACATATTTTTCCCTAAAACAAACAAAAACCCCAACATCAACAAAAATATCCCTCTACATTTCTAAACAGAAAGAGGTGAAACCATGGAAAGCAAAAAGGAAGGGATTAGAACAAAATAGAAAGAATTAAGGGTAAAAATGTATAGCCACAGTAAAAAAATATCGGGGTCTGGCTAACTCCCCCCCCCCCCCCCCCCCCCCCCCCAAGGCTTACATGTGCTTGCTGATAACAAGTATAATATTATTACATTCTCTTGCTGTCACTGAACCTTGTGCTGTATTTCCTGCTCTATAAACTTCAAACGTGCTCAAATTTCCTGGCCCATTTGGGCTCTAAAACACTGAGGCATCACTCCATGCCAGGGATGGGAACTTCATGGCAGTAAGCTGTGCGCCCTGCCACGTGCAGCTGTGAATGGAGGAGGATGCGCTGTATTCAGGTGTTGGGGAAGTAGGAGGAAATGCCTTTCTTTGAAATCCTGCAGTCAGCTTATCAGTCATGAGGAGGCATTTATGTGCCTACATGTGAACCAGCCAAACCTGAGAATTGCAGGAGGTTCCAAAGTGTATATATGATAGTACATGTTTTTAGAATTTCCAAGTGTCTTGCAATGGGCAAGATGCAGTGTGGCTTTCTCAGGTTGTTGGAGCTTTGTGGGAAGTGCGGGAAGTGCTTCAAATAACGTTCTCTTGTAATGATCCCCTTCAGCCCTGGATTACTATACATAACAGGAATGCTGAGACATTTAACACATAAAAGCATTGCTGGTTTGCAATGCATGCTGTAGCAGTTCTATTGATTTCAATGGAATTGCCTAAGGTATATGTCTGAGTAGCATTACAGCCAACAGCAATGTAATTTTTTCCATCTCATTGAAAACACCTGCTGAATGAAAAAAAAAAAAAAGCTTCAACTTTTGTGCAGTATGTTTGAAACAGTAAAAAGTGAAGGAACAGCTCTGCTCAGAAGTGGGAGAACAGCTTAGTTGTGTTAATGCTGTTCCTGAGATACAGCAATAGCAGCAAACTTCGAGGATACTCAGAAATGAGCAGCATCCTCTGGGGCCAAAAAATAGGAGAAATTCAAGTTTGATGTAATAAGAGTAATACAGAAATTGTATTACTGTTGGGTGAGAGACTTCCTATACCCAACATGTTTGCAAGACTTGCAATCAATTTTAAAGAAGGCTGCCTACAACAGCTAGTGTAGCAAATACAAAGCAGTATCAGGCAAGAAAAGTGGTAGATATAGCCAAGAAAATGTACTTGTAAACTGATAAGCATGGGGAAAAAACAAACAAACAAACAAACAAAAAAACTCTAAATTGCTATGCATGCTCTTCAGCCCATTGTCTAGTGGCTGAATTCCAGTAATAAACAATGATTGCAGCTCATTGACTGATAAGACAGATGAGCTAAATGATTTAACAATGTCTTCATTCAACAGTCATGTTGAATAGGATCTGAAGTCATAGGCTAATGACCTTAAAACACAATTGTGGACTCTCTTGGTGAAGAACTTCACTGCTAGTTTCTTATTGAGTTTCTTTCTAGTGGTCAGAGACCAGGTTCCAACATGATTTTTGCTGAGGTGTATTCAACCTGAGAAACTTTTACAGAATTTTACAAAACTACTTCAGCTAAGGTGGGAAAGAAATCATTCCACAAGTTCAGAAGTACATCCATCATCCAGTCATTTAAGCAAGGGAGAAAGGAAGCATGTTAACAATAAAGCAATTTTTCTTCTCATCATTTTGCAGAAATACACTGCTTAGATTAGCTTAAATTCTCACATCAAGTATATAGTGGAGATTTTCTTGTCTGTCGATATCGAAAGTGCAGAGCTACTATCAGTATGCGTTGCATGGCTAAGCAATTTCAGAAATGAACAAAATTTGAATCTTTCTGTTCTCGCAACATATACTTTCAGAAGACAGTCCTTTAGAAATGTACTGGCCAGATCAGGCTGTCCAGCCAAATTGTTCCAAATGTTTCATCAGTTCCATGAGGGCTAAGGTCATAGAAAACATTGAGCTTCCAAACGTTTTTTTGTCTTTAATGAAGTCAAACGTGCTGTCTCCTAGCTCCTACTTTGTGTAATGCCCTGTTTGCTTATATGCAAAAGAGTGTAGGACACCTGACAAACATGTTTCTCTCCCTACCATCTGCAATGAAGTCTTCGTTCAGGATTTTTTACTTTCTCATCCATGTTAGCTTGTTGTTTTTAGAAAGAGGATGAACTGCCCATCCCTTTGACCTGTTTTTCAGGAACTTATGTTGATCTTGTTGTTGATGTCAAGAAGCTTGAATTCATGTTTTGTCCTGCTTCAAGGAAAGAAACCTTGTGTGGCACAACAGATCAATATTAATGATTATTCCCTTTTAATGTCTAAGTCTATGTCTAAACAAACTGTCTAATTCAGTTTGTCTATTAAATATTCACAAGTGCTTCTGAATTGTGACATAAATCCAGACAGCTGAATGTCAGGAGAGTTGTTTAGATGCTGTAGGTGAGATTGTGCATTAAGAAGCAAGAATATTTTTCAATGATGGTTTTAACATGTCAATTATGGGCATATGATAGCTGTCACTTTAGGAAACATCCTCAGTTTAGGTGTCTTCAAAAGATCTTGCAAATCCAGTGGAGGCATGAGATACCAAATGCAAAGCATCTAAAATAAGAATGCAAATTGGAATTAAAATTGACTGACCAAAAAATCTGATGCTATTCTTCTAAAGAAAGAATTAAATTAAACCTAGTAAACTGCTTTTCATGGTTCTCAGAGTAGTCTTTAGTTGGTCTACATTTACTGATGTGGAATTTTTATTGACATACGGGTGTATGTCACTTCTCATGGAAAAAAAGCAGCAAAGATATTTACGCTGGTCTAATTGCATTCAAAACAACTTGTGTCTTATTAGCTGAAGGAAAAGAAGCCTAAAGCAATTTTTTAAGAGAAAAATTATTAGGTCAATCTGACATCTGCTGTGTGGGAAAACATTCCTTGGGAAAATGTGACTGTACAGCTATCTGGGATCTCATAAACAGAATTAATCCTAAGAAGTTGTTTGTAATCATCAACGATGGTGTATCTGCAGTAATATTTAACTACATAGAACAAAGAGCTGCATAAGACCAAAGAGAAAGTACAGTATTGTTTTTCTGAAAGAGATTCCTGTGATAAATCTAACTGGATGTTCCTGGGCATTAGAAATATATATTTTTTTCTTGATAAATGCATGAGAATATCATATCTGAGATGTTGAATTAAGTCAACTTTGTGACTACTCTGTCTTAGCATCTTACAGTTCTTGGACATTCATTCACCTTTGTTTAAAAAGTAAAAAATGTGCACAGAAATACGTACATGAAATGAGATTTTGTATGTGCCAAATCTAACTTGATTTTCCCTTGCATGAAATACTACACAATTTAACTTTTCTCCCTTTTCCCCATGATAGAAAAGATAATCAGAACCCACACCAAACCTTCACTGTGTATATTGTGCCAAATACCAAGCTTTCTGCATATTACGATTTTGCTTTTCTTGGTTTAGTATGGAAGCTTTCTTGGATGGATGCTGCCTTTAATTACCATACCAATTATCACGCATATATTTAGCGTGGTGTCCAGATGTGGATTATAATTGTATAGATAGCAAAGCTGAGGTATTAAAGGCTGTTAAATTGCAATTTGGGCTGCCCAGGGAAGTGGTTGAGTCACCATCCCTGGAGGTCTTTAAGAGACGTTTAGATGTTGAACCTAGTGATATGGTTTAGTGGAGGACTTGTTAGTGTTAGGTCAGAGGTTGGACTAGGTGATCTTGGAGGTCTCTTCCAACCTAGATGATTCTGTGATTCTGTAATCTTGTTTTTAAAACCCAAATCTTATCATGGAACTCTTCTCAGTCTTCCATACACTTGTCCTGATGTCACTAGTATCTGAAGAGGCCGTTTAAGATAGTCATATTTGCAAAATTGTCAAGATAAAACAGAGCATAACTTTATTTTTATGGTGTAAGACAGTTATTTGGTTTTGAAAGTTTAGAAAGTGAACCATTTCCTGTAGTGTTAGTGGACTGGACCGGCTCACTGTGGGGCAAGATGGATATCATTGCTGGCACAAGGGTTTTGGTCTGCGTGCTTGGTGGGAAACCCTTGACATTTAGTTCTGTTCCCTACAGTTTCCTGTTTTTCCAGTTATGGTATTAGTGAGCATTTATGCTCAAATTAGCAAGACATGAATGTAACAGTTTCTAACGCCAGCTAAACCATGGTCTTCTGCTCAGTTACTGACATGTGCCTGGTGTTTCCGGATCACAAAATTGCCTCTGGCTAGCGTTGTGTGCTCTTCCCAGCTACTCCCATCACCCCACAGCAAAATTGCAGTTCGTAGAAATTAAGAGTGTCATGTTAATGTTTTTTGATACCTGAAAAATTATTAACACAGAGTACCAAAAATGTGTATGATTTTGTTCTGGCATTCTGAATGCACTAATATTGTTCTTGATCGTTTCACATACAAAGTGATCAACTCTTGAAAAAAAAAATAACTGTACATACATACTTACATATAACACATATACTATATATCATACATATACATATGACTACATAAAATGTGTTAACTAATCCATATTTTGGCTAGGGGAGCTCACTAATAAAGTAATTTGTGGGAAATCTGCTGTTTCAATGAGTTTCCCTGTATTTAGCTGGTATAAAATAGCCATAAGGGCTTTGCCACAGCCTACAGTGTGGAGTCCCTGTACAGACAAAAATACAGCATATGGGTATCAGCATGGAGGTGTGTGAGCATCCAGTCACTCTGTGTGCACCTTTGCTCCAGAAAAATGATCCAGTACACTTAAGATTCATGAGGTCACGTTTCTTCCCTTACTATGGGAAGAAAAAAGAAAAAAAAAGGAGGCCTTTTGGCCTTTAATTAGGCCTTTGGATTCTTTGAATGTATTAGATGATTTTCTAGTTTATCGTGTTAGAAGTTTAACTTGCATCTAGATGTATTAATGTAGTATTTGATGCCTTTTTTTTCTCCTTTTCTCCCTCTATTTTTTACTTTCCTCCTTCCCATAAGAAAGTCTTCATTTTTTTTCCCCTCCATTAATAATCCCTGAATAGCAAACTTCACCTGTGGAGATCTAATACCAAACCTTCCGAACACTTTTTATGTTTCTTCTGAAAGAGAAAGAATGGCATATAGGTTTTATCTTTTTGATTCTGAAAAGGTATTGTCTTTGCTAATCCTTCCATGAAGTTTGTCCTTATTGAGTACCTTTAGGTATTATATTTTCCTTTCTGATCTGTTAGTGTAGTTCTTTTAATTTCCTCACAGAAAGAAATTGAAAGTTTTTTGACATAATGACCATCTGTCCATTTTCATGTTTTGTACCCTGCAAAATGGGTACCCACATGGCTGCTTCGTGTGTTACCTTTATATAACTTCTTAATATAATGATTCTTTTATTTCTAGTAAAGTAATTAACTGTGAATTGCAGGGCAGGAGTCACACCTGGGTGTCTCATGTTATACAAATCAAAGCACAATATTGTGTATGTATGGGAGTCATCGTGTTGGGTATTTGTAAAATTTTCTAAGCCTATGAAATTACATTGTCAAGGATTTCTAAAAATATGAAATTATTAGTTGCTTTTTGATGTTAGAGCACTGGAAATTTGTTTATCATGCCTCAAATGGAGATTATGAGACTTTTATACTGTGTAGTTAGCTTTAGATTTAGTGCATTTAATCTATCCTCTATCTATCACTGGAAATTGCAGTAGCAGTTTGGTCTCAAAATGATGTGAAAGCCATGAGATTGTGATGGTAGTTATTTTAGCAGATATATTGCAATAAATTATTATTTTTTTTCCACCGGAGGGAGGTCACTAGTGGATTACCAGCATGCTGTACCTGTGATTTTGAGTATATACATATATGATTTGGGTAAGGAAGGAAGTTTAAATGAAATTTGAAAAATTATATATTTTTTAGTATGAAGTTATTCATGATAGTAAAAGCATGGAGTAACGGAGAGATAACACAACTGATGGGGTTAATGTTGACAAATGCTGACTGCTGAACTTGAGGGAAAATGTTTGCAATTTTATATATACATTAATGGGCTCTTAGTTATTAGCACTCTGGAGAGAGATACTGGTATTATAAAGTATAAATATCTGAAAATGTTTGGAATTATTTCTTTCAACTAGAAAACAGGCCCCTAAATCATCTCTGTGCCATTCTATTTGTCTCTGTTGTGTTTTCCTCAGCTGCAGTATCATCTGCAGTTGTGGATTTCCTGTCCTGGAAGGAAGTAGTGGTACTGGAGGAGGTGCAGGAGCATTGAGAGCAGCAGTGACGAGTGGCAGCAAAGCAAGGCAGAACTCTTAAGCCAGGAAAAGTTTTGGTAGGGTGTGAAGCAAAGAAGGACTTGTTGGACAGATTTGTAGAATCATAGGCTCTGAAGATAAGGTGAATAGAAGGCATCAAATGAAATTCAAAATGTGCAGATTCAAAATAAAATAGAGATTTTTTCTCATCAGTTGTATTTCAGCTGTGGAACTCAGAGAATACTGTAAATGTCAGAGGACTGTGGCACTAGTTTAAAACAACAAACAAACAAACAAAAAACTGGAGGGTAAGAGTGTGTTTAAGCTACTTTTGGTGTGGTTGAACTGGAAGTTAGAAACTTTTCCTGTGGTAGATGTATTCTTGTTGTGTAACTGCTTTCCCTTTATTTTCAGAAATACTGTGCAATGTTTTAGCTCATGCTCTGTTATTGTACCTGTGTTGATCAGTGCATTTTTAAATTACAAAAAAATGCATGATGGTTGGCATTTGAAGAAAAAAACATAGTAGCATATATATGCCTGTAATCTGTGTGTTTTTAACGTATTATACGTATTGTAATGTATTGAAGTCGGTTATATTCTTATAGTCTTATGGTCACAAGGATATTTTTTTTCCACATTTAAAGAAGTTGACAGGAATAGCATCTTTTGTCTTGGGAACAGAAAGTCTCAGTCTACTCACTAATTTGCTCTTATATGTAGGACATTGGTGGTATATCTGTTAGCAGAGAGCCTTAACTTCTCATACTGTGGAATGCTAGCAATTGTCTTACTGAGTTGGAATATAAAAGTAGGAGAATAATACAGTACTTTCTTGTTTAGTGGGCCAGTGAACTGACTTATGAAATATAGTAAACTTTGTATTTGTATTAAGACAGCACAGAATTCTTGAATACTTTAACCTAATTATAATTAATTTTTAGATCTTGGAGTTTAGCATTGTAAATACACACCAGTCTAGATTACACTTACTTTATGGAACTATGCAAGAAAAATATTGTACAGCAGTGTACCAGTTATTTGAAGCAGAGTATCTTGTTGTTCATTCACTCTAGAAACTTCCAGGAGTGCCTAATTGTTTGTTTTGTTTCCTCTTAGATGAATCAACTCCTAAAGAAGTCAGCAGGGTAAGTGCTGCTCCCCATCCCCTCTAGAAAGTAGTGTAATCTCTGAGGCCCACTGTTCACTTGAGATGATTTTCATGCAGTCTCTGATCAAGGTTTTACTCTATTTCCTGTACAAACTGGATCTCTGGAGAAAAAGTTGGTGTACTGACTGACTACAGAACAGTTAAGAAGGAAAATAAATATTAAGAACACTTGATTGCCTGCAAATAAATTAAAGGGTATTTTGCATTAACAAATTTCTATTTCTCAGTGCTATTTTTGTGATCCAGTTTTAAAAAGGTGCTTTACAGAAAGCAGGAAAATTACAGGACTTTGAATTTAGGCATAACTGCAGACTATTTAATCAGTGTTACTGCCTCAAGAGATGGTATGCATAAAAAGAGGAAACAAATGAAGGAGTATGTCCTATCTAATTATTCCCTTTGAGATGTGTTATGGTACAGATCAGCTCAATTCTTTAATTTGAAATATTTTGCAGTGTACTATATGAAAAGTAATGTAAAATCTTAAAATGCATATTCAGTAGTGAATTCCTGACTCTAGTCTTACATGTGATTGACACAGTGTCCTGCAGAATCTCAGTCCATGGATGAGAACTAATTAGGGGAACCTGTTAGAAACCAATGCTTTTGCTAGGGGATGACAAAAGATCAGTACAGGACAATCTGCTGCCCTCAGATGTGTCCAGTCAGCCTGAAGTGTCCAGATATTTTTTCATGTAGAGCGCCACTTGCAGCATTGTGATGTGGAATCATAGTCTTGTTTTATTCTTCCTCTTGAACTTCCTGCATAAACTATCTCATGTTCCCAGGAGAAATACAAGACTATCAGAGAAGTATTAGAAATAAGGCTGGTTGAATGTCTGCAAAAGCAGGCTGGGTGTCCTGCTCTCAGTAAAGTTGTTTAGAAAACCCTGGGGTATGGAAGAAATAGAAACAGACTGGTAGTGGGAACTTCGCTTTGGTAACCTTGGGTGCTGAAGGCTAGCCTAAGAGGGAACTGAAGTTCACTGCTTACCAGACTGCAAAAAAAGAGGTTGAATGATGCCTAGAATAAGTTTACGCAAGCAGAAGTTTTCCATATACTTGATATGCTATGGATATATGGATTCTCCATGGTGTAGAGAATGTAGGCAAAAGTGAATGCTTTAGTTGTTTATTAATTTATAACACATTTTGGTAACCCCTACTAGTTTCTTAGTATTCAGCAGTTATGGCAGTTGAGTGAAGGCCTATTGGCACTTAGTAATGCACCATACCTCATATGGACACATTTTTTAGTTTACAGCATTTTTGAATAATACAATATAGACCATTGTAATACTTCCTCTCTCTCTTTTTTTTTTTTTTTTTCAACAGTGGCTCAAACAGATGCCAGTTTAATTGAAATCTGAACATAAATTAGAATTTAAATTAGGAAAGTGCTGTACATGAGTAATTTTTTTCAGAGAAAAAGACATGTTAATGTTGACTGAAGAATTAATGAGTTTTAAAGTCATTAACTGTTAATTTTTAATTCCTGAAAATGTCAAGATGAAAATTTTATCTGTATCACAGGGAAGCAAAAGTCAAGCCTAGTGAAAAGAATTTTATTCCAGAATTAAATTACCAAATAGTTTAAAATTGTTGTATTAGTAAAGAACCAGGATAGAAATATGCTGAAAACATGTGTTTTGCATAGCTGAATCTTTCTGCACACCATCGTTCAACACTGGGCAAGAGTAAAAACATTAAAATGTTCATAGTCATATGCTGACATCAGTTTCTTCAGTTGCTTTTATTGTTGTGCTTACACAGGATGATAGAATTAAATTGGAGGGAAGATATTTTTAATTAAATTTATCTAACCCCTTACTCTTCCAGAAAAGCCTCACTTTTTTTATTTACAAACATACAAGATTATAGGATTATTCTAGAGGCTCTAAATACTGAACTTGCCATTTATTTGCCTTTATTTCTTTTATCTAGCAAACTACAATAGGATGAATGGTGTCTAGCACTTCTGAGAAAACAAAACAAAAACTTACTTCTTGAATTATTGAAAGGAATTTTCAGTATTTTCAAGGGTATTTAGTGTAGTTTCACACTTGTAAATTTGAGTGAGTTTTGAAAAATCTTGTAGTTGTAGGAATTGCATTTTTAGTCTTTTGCCATTTTTAGAAGCTCAGAGTCAAAATAGAGTAGCAGTCTCAGATATCATTATTGCATTGCATTTTTTGAAACAAGAAGATAGGAGAAAACCTCCAGTAATTATTCATTTTGAGATTTATAGAATAGAAAAGAAAAAAAAAGCTTTTCAAAATAGATTTATTATCTTTAAAACTAGTCTACCAATAGCAATAATAGCAATGTCATCAATATTTTGATGATCAGGAGTTGTATGTAAAGATAACTTAAATTGGCTTGACATAACTACTGGCCAGTGGGGTGAAGGAGAAAAAAAAGTGATTTCCTGATTCCTGTAGGCTGTGTTTGGCATGAAAAATATTCTGGTTACAAAATAGCTCATGAGCATCTGTGACCAAACAGTGAACCTGTGAACTTTTTTCTCTATTCTAGATTCCAGTATTTATGAAATATGTGTAACTAAGGACAGAATCTCCTTTTCATGTGATATAGTATTTGGGAACCTCCTTGGAAATGCTGAGCATTTTCTGCTTACTTATTGTGCAGATGTGTGCTGGCTGATCCTGTCCTAGCTACAGAAGTGGTTTTCTGGGCAGAAAGGAAACCAACTATTGAGCTATTTTAATCAAGGAAGCTCCAGCTGAATGTTGTAATCTGCTTTCCCTGTTTTATCTGCTAAAGAAAAGAAAATAGAGGAATATGAGTTTAGGCACTAAGTGCATATCTATTCATGTATATCTAGACCAAAGATGTGTTTCTTTGATGGTATTAGTGAAAACAGTGCATGCTGGAGACATGTTATTCTTTTGAGTTGGCAAAAATAACCCCTTTCCTCCATGAACTATAGCCAGGATTTTGTTCTACGTGCTGTTAAGTTTCCCATGATCACTATGTGCTCTTTTGTACCTCAGATTCTGAAGTTTAAAGAAAAATACTTCATGTTCCTGATACGATCACAGTGAAATTAGCTGTTGTTCATTTCGCTTAATGACTTTCCATTCCATGTTTACTTGAACAATACTTCTAGTGAAACTGCATTTTGGCAAGTACCTATGCTTTGTAAACTCTGGTGATGCCAACAGCAATTCACTTTGCAGGTTTGCCATATAAACACCAGAAAATTATTACCTAGCAAGTGACTAGCTCATTTACAGTACTTTATTCTTGGAAACAGGAATAATACTTTAATCCTCTCCTTTCCCGTTTTTGGACTTGGAGCTTTTGACAGCTGCCTTGGCACAGCTAGCACCCAGCACAGTGTGTCACTGACAGTTACAGAATTAGCGAGTATGTTTTCAGTGAACAGTTGCAATAATTGCATGCATCTCCACTGTGCAACTGATAACAAAAGTTTAGGCTTTTTATGATACATTGGCAAAGCAAGCTTGTTCTTTGTAGGATTTCCTTACTAAAGATTGTATATTTAAGCCTTTTTTTACTGTCCCAGAACTGAATACTGCAATGAATTAATCAAAAAGTTGGGAAAACTAGAACAAACATATACTCAGCCTTTAGATACAAATGGCATTGCACCCATTGTAATGAGAAGAAGATGCTTGTATAAGCTGATATTTTATTTTTAATAGGGAAAGTCTTGTGGATATTATGGTAGTGATGAGCAACAGTGGAAGGAAAATGAGCAAGTTTATTTTTAATTTTGCACATGATGTTTCTAGAGTGTTCACAAGTCAACTATTAGGAGAGAACGTGATTTTATAAAAAGCTTTTTAAGAACAGGAGCTGTATTCAGCCCTGTCAAGTTAAAATTAAGCTGTTAATTGACATTATGCTATTGCATTATATAATCTAGAGGGGTGATATAATTAAGATATGCAGTTTTATGAGCTTTACAGTTAATCACAGCTTATATGGTTACTTCTATATAATCATAATGTTCTGTTCTTTTAAGCCAAGCCTTTGCTTTTTGTTATGTATTTTTCCTGTTACTAGTGAAGCAATATTTTGGTGTTACAATTTGATAATGGGGAAGGAGTTGATGGAAAGATTTGAATGGGATGCCTGCAAATAGGGGCTATTTGACAAGAAGTTTCTGCTAGTAAGATGTTCACTGTCTCTCAAGGGCTTGAAAATCAGCTACGTAAAAAGGCTGGGAAATATGTGCCTTCAATATCTGTGAACCCTTTCTGTGCATAGTGAGAGCTCTTTTGCATCTTTTGACATAATAACAGGGCCTTCCTGCCAACTGTCATTTCATATTTTCCCCTCTTTGGCTTTGTCATGAACGGCATTTGATGTGTGAATAAACAATTCATAAATACCTGTGTATGGTACTGAAATGGCGAACTTTATTTACTGAGCAAGTTATAACCCATGTTCTCTCCAGTCAAAACAAGAAGAATAGACGTCAGACAAATGCGTGTAGAAGCAGCTTTCTCTGAGGCTATGTATAAGCATTAAAATTAATCACTTCAGCTAACTCTGCTCTTTGTAAGTTCTTGCTTTCCAATGTCCAAGTTTAAACCAAACTGGTTACTTGAGCCAGTCCTAGTTACCTCTCTTGGTTTTTTGGAGCTGAGAGGTTTTTCTGAGCATCCTCTCCAAGTGCACTGCTCTTTTGAAAGCCAGTTCTGTACCATAAGCTTCCTTACCACATTCTCTCTACTTTTATTTTTCAGTCTGAGGATTTGACATCCTTGGCTCAGCATTTCTACCTTGAAGAAAGCAAGCAATTTTATTCCCTTTCTGTGGTTTTCCTCTTCTTTTTTCGAGTGAGGTCCAGACCCATATTTTAGTTCTTCACATGTGCAGTGTAGACATGTTTCATCATTATTGGGCCGCAGTTATCTCTGCTAACCATGCCCCAAAGGAGAAATATCAGTTTCTACACAAGATGTGAACTAGCTGTCGGTGCACCTAAACAATGCAAAATCTTGCAGTTTGTGAAAGTGCCGGGCCTACAGAAGGTAGATGTACACATAAACATTCACATGAAAGATGTACACCACATAACTTGCATACACACAGCAATGACCTAAATAAAAGTATATGTCATTTTCCCAACCTTATTAGTTGGCTTAATTAAATATTTTGTCTTTTTCTACAAATATTTCTTTCATTATACCCATTGGTTATCAGAAATGCAGTAACAGTACTATAACTAAAATGAAATCAGTATTTCATTTCTCACACTTAAAAAAGTAAATAACTGTTGTGATACTTACATGACTGGCCTTTTTTTTTTGTTGTTTGTAAATTAGATGTCTGATACTTGTTAATCATTATAGTAAAGTACAGTAACGTGGAATATTTTAAGTACTCTTAAACAAGACGTCTCTTACAAGACTGCCAGTGCCTGCAAGGGACTGCATTTGGTCACCGTTATGTTCCTCTCTGTTCATTCACTCCTTCCCTCCTACCTTCTGGTAAGGGGAGGGGGCAAGAATACAGTTCAGATTAAAAGTATGTTTATTGTGTGGACAAATAAACTAATGGTCCCAAAGTTATTTAACTGATATACTGTAGCGCTTTTAAAAATCTATAGTAATTGAGCATTAATGATCTTCCCTGAAGAAGACTAGGGATCTATGTTACGAAAGCAACTGGAATATTAGATAGAGTGAGGCTAATAAATCAGGGTGCCAACTGTGCATCTGCTTTTGTCTTTATTTTCTTGGGTTTTTATTATTATTATTTTTCCATAATGCTACCTGAAAGGAAGGGAAAGGTGATGCATTTCCACAGAAGACATCAAACAGTTTATGTATTTTGTTTTTTGTGACTGCGGTACTTGTTCTCAAAGAGTAAAAAAGTGTTGTTGTTAGATTTATCTATCTATCTGTTTATTTATTTTTAATATAAAGCAGGTAGCAATGACATTGACAACTTACACATGTAAGACCAGTCTTTTTATGCCTCTGACACAGAATGAACATATCTAGCATAAAATAGTTCAGACTGACATCTCAGTCAAATGTCAAGGAAATGTTTAGATCATTAAGACTGCAAATGAACGCACTTTTTCATTTGAAGAGTGGATTTGAATTGTGGATCGGTTCCCTGATGACACTTCTGTTGCTGAGACTTTAGTATTAAAGGAATGAAAACTTGCTCCTGGAACAAATTTTTGAGGAGCTGTTGTTTGGGGTTTAGCAGATGATTAGTTCCTATAGCAAGCTTCACAGAGAAAGGGGATAGTTGTCAGTGTAAAGAGAAGACTGAAGAAGTTTGGGTACAGATTCCAGTCACGTTTCAGATCTCACAACTTAAATGTTTGTAATGAAATCCAGTCCATGCCTAAGGACATTGTCTTGTATGAAGCATTGTGCAGAATCTTCAAGTCTTTAACCTGTTAATTGAGAGATTAATTAAAGTGGTTTGATGAAATATTAGCTGGTTATCTGAGGTGTTACCTGTGTAACCAAAGAGAGAATAGGCGTTTTATATTCCCATGCCTACATGCAAACTCCCTGGTCCAGGTACCTCTTTTGTTCTTAGTGATTTAGCACCCTTCAATGGCTATCGAGTCTCTGCTTTTCCCAACAGCAACTCCTGGAAGAGGATTAGGATCTTCTTACCTGAACAGTTTGTTTAGATATCTCATTACATTTATGACCTCAGTTTCAAAGTATCTTGGGACAGAGTAGCCTACACCCATCGATGCTGCAGGCCCTTTGGCACCTCTAGAGTGCCTTGCAAACAGATAGGGTGGCAGTGGATGCAGCATGCATATCATGAGCTTTTTCAGTACCTGCTGTGTCCTCATTGTATGCTCAGTGTCCAGCTGGCCTGCATAGTGGTGAGGGTTAGGCCGTGTCCCTCATCTCTTTACTTCTTATGCAGATTGGGACCAGAGATTGGACGAGAAGCACTGATTATGAGGAGCTGTATTGATTTCCCATTGCTCTCTGCAATTCAGTCTGGTAATACTCATAAGGGTGGGCCTGGAGCCTTAAAAATGTTCAAGAAAATGTTTGCGTGACCAAGGATTGGTTCCTGCTTTCCCAGAAGTCAGGTTCCAAGGCATACCGATATGACAGGTCAATACCTTCTCCATTCTCCTGGGGAAAACAACTGTGCTCTCCTGCCCTATTGAGTCTGTAGCAAAACAGGACCTTACAGCCAACTCCCAGAAAGAAGTACTCCTCTGGCTCTCATAGCCCTGTGGTCAGCTAGAGGCCTTCTGCATCAGTTGACAAAGAGCTCTGTCTTGTGATTCTCTCTGAAACCAGCCCAAGATACCCAAACTGCAGATGAAAAATAAGCAACATCAACTCTCTGTCTATGGCTAATTTTTCCCCATGTTTTGTGGCTTTTGCAGGGTTTTTCCTCATCCACATCCAGTGCAATTTTGCATCCCCAAAGTACATTTGGCCATCCCTTTACATGTTACATGGAAATCCAGCTGTTCTTTTGTTCTAACTCCTCCTAGCTTGTGATAACGTCATGCGCTATGAAGTCTGTAAAAGGAAATGTTTGTATTGTGGCAACTAGTGGTGGTTGATTTAGAGAAAGTGTTCTCTAGTAGGAATAAGTATTATAAAGCAACTTCTAATTGCTATTTAAAAAACAGTCTAGGAAGTTACAGAGGAAACAGATAAACTTATGGATTGTAATTGTACTTACTGACCCCATGCTCTGTTACTGAAGCCTTCTTGTTGCAGCAGAAGGGCTTTTTCTTTTCTGCAGTATCATGAAGTGCCTTTGGCACAGCTTCGCTATAAGCGTAAAAGCATGTGCATTAATCTTCATTGCAGTTTGTCATAGATAAAATTTTCTTTATATATTAAATTGTGTGCTTGCCTTTTTTATGACTTAATTATTCAGAGTGAATGCATTAAATTCATCTCACTCTATGATATTTCAGTATCTCTTTTCATGCAATAAAATATTTGTGATGCTCAGCCTTTTTGTTTAGACACAAGACATGGCATTATTCTTAGATCATCCATCATTGCATGCTGTGTTCTGTTGCACCACAACCTTCTAAAGACAAATAACCATAGAAATATTTTTATACAAATCCTCTAAAAACTTTCTTCTTTTCTATTTATTATTTTTAAATATGAATACTTATAACATGATTCCTCTCTTAATTATTAAATTATTAGTTTTTTCATAGCATTGTGATGTATGCAACTATTAGAAACATGATGATGCCAGTAACGTAGTGGTATGATAGTGTCAAACCATTTTCTAATTCACTTGAATTGTTTTAATGTAATGCCATCAAAATGCAGAAGTTTACACTAAATATACCAAAATACATGTAGACACTGAATTTTAGAAGGAAATCAGCAATGGGAAGAATGGATTAATTAAAGGGAGTTGAGTGTTTAAAGTGCAAAATAAACTACCATAAGAAATTAAAAAAAAAAAAAAAGAATCTGATGACAAATAAATATTTTTTTTCCACTGAGTGGGTTGAATTTTCCTTTAAGGAATTACTTTCCTAAAGTAAGTGTGACAGCAAATACATGCAGATCTGTGTTAGTAACTACACTGAATAGTGCTTGTACCATGGTTTGCTTATGACTTACTCAATGTTTAAATATATGGTTTCATAATGAGTATTGTGGCTTTTCAACCAAACATATTGTGGTTATCCACCTAAAACCAAATAAATAAACCTCTTTCACTCCACTGTTATAAAAATCAAAAACATTTCACAGCATGACGGAGTAATTCCTTGCTGGTGACTGATCTAAGTTGTAGAATTACTTAATTGTGAAACTGGACAGAATTTGTCCATCTGGCCAGTTGTGGATTCACAAATTGTCAGTAATAGAAATCTGCCTTATTACAACCGTATGTATTATGAGGCTACTATCTTTTAGTAACATCAGTGTATGCAATGATTTTCCCTGCTTACAAAATGTTTGCAAGCATATGTTGTAGAGGTGAGGATAAAGGGCACAGAGCTTATTATGTAATTACTATGCACACAGAACTGCTGCTTGATTATGGTGAAAGTTATTATTATGCCACTGCTCTTATGCCAGTGGACTCATTTTGCTGATCCTTCCTGTTACTGTATTAGCTTTAACCTCTGAAGAGTTGATTTAAATCCTGACTGTGTATCACAGGTGAAAAGTATTCACTCCCAAGTTATGAGAAGGCATTTTCCCATATAATAAAGGTTTTGTGCACTTGTTCTTGGTTACCTGTCTTGGATTTAGGGTACACATACTGCACATACTTTTGCAGATGTGGATTAACAGATAGGAATAAAAGAGATTCTCATTCAACATTTTCCTATTACATTGCTTCTTACAGCTGTACCGTAAGTATAAAGCTGTTCATAAAAATTCCACTTTGATGAAACTATGCTATTGTTTTCTCCCTCTGAAGAAGTATACACTATTAAATGTGGGACACAGCAGAGGACAGTCAGTTGCAAATGGAGGCTTGCCAGCTCCCATACTGTGCTAATGATGATAATGGCAATCTGTGTTATAAACTCAAGACTTACCCAAGCAGTAAATACATGTATGCAGTGTGACCTTATATCGCTGTCAAAATTTATGATAATCACATCAATTTGTAGAAAGAATTATTAAGTGTTAGGATTGTTATACAGTGAAAACATTTTGGACTCACTAGATCTCAGATGTTCCAATATGTCCATCTGGACAATAGATTAATACAGCACCATGTGTTAAGAAGGGGTCATGGCAGAGGTTGTATGTTCTCAGGAGCCATTTTTAGGTCCAGATTAAGATCTGCTTAATTTAAAGGAATTATGAATTGGCATTACCCAGCAAATACTTTGTTGATTTTTTATTTTTTTTTTAAATTTTGGTTTGAAGTGAAGAATCCAAGTGTAGCCTAAATATACAGCCATGGGCTCTGTATTCACAACACAGTGTGCTGTATGTAGAAATGCATGAAAGTAATAACAAAAATTATGTCATAGAATACTCTGTGTAGGTTATGTGCCTAATCTGTCAGTAAGAGTCACATGTATGTGTGTACACAAAGATACAGACAGAGAAGATCTACAGAAATATGAAGCAGACTTACATGTGTGCACATGGAAGTGGGAGAGGTGGGTAGACTGTGATACTCTGAACTTTTGTGGCATTTTCTGTAATACTGCTTACGTTAGTCTGCTCTATAATACATTTGGCTCTAACGTATGAATGAGCAAGAGAATAAGTCTTAGTCTTTCAAGCAAGATTAATTTGTCTAAATATCACCAGCTTCATTTTTAGTTTAAGTGACAAAATTTACTGCATCACTGAGTTCAACAAGTCATTGACCATATTACTTTCTTCAGTCACTTCATTACCAGTTTTGGGCAGGGTAATGAATCTGTACTTACTGCTAAGCGTTGCTTTCTGTGAAATTATTGTTTGTGATGCTGTCACGCTACATATGCACATTTACTGCCAGTTTTATCAGCCCTTCAGGACCGAGGAACTGGATAACCAAATACAGCTGGGCCCCTGAAGGAAGGCTGTTTCTCCTTTTCCATGAAATACTAGCATGTGCTGCTGTTTCATTTCTCCTGTCTAAATATCTTAATTGTTTTGTAATCTCTTTCTTGCTCTGTCTACCACCTTCAATTGAGACAAATGCCTGTTAGCACAATGGCTAGCATGGTTTTGACTCATACAGTATCTGTCCTTCATTCTGGTGCTGTTAATTGCTTCTGTATTCCAAACATGGATCTACTCAAGCTACCGGCCAAATCTCAGGTGCTTTGCACATTTCTGACATTTGTTTCATGAGTTTGAGGTGGAAGATACTGATAAAGGGAGCTAGTTGCCTCCTTTCCTATTGGAGAATTGTCACAGCTCTGAGTTTTTTCTTGACACATTGTCATGTGACCTTGGACAAGTTTATTTTGCTCACTGGTTTACTCAGTACATTTTCTAACAAATGGCTAATGGAGCAGAGTGAAATGTTTCTTACTCAGCAGTGACCCAGTTCTTTAGGTAGCTGCAATAGGATGATTGATATTGACTTAGTATTGAATCTCAATGTATTATTTTTAATGAATTTGTATGTTGAAAACTGCCAAATACCTCTGAGTTATTCTAAAATGTTTTTATTTTTTTGCTTCACTAGTATCAGGATACGAATATGCAAGGTGTAGTGTATGAATTGAACAGCTACATAGAACAACGCCTGGATACAGGAGGAGATAACCAACTACTTTTATATGAACTGAGCAGCATCATTAAAATAGGTAAGAAACAGATTCAGATGTCTCTGAGCTGTTGTTTAGCATCATTGCACAGCACATTTGTTATGTGGTTTAATTTATAAAGACAGGTATTGAGGGCTAACAGTATATTCTTCAGATGTTGTGTCAGTATGAACTTCAGTACCTCAGTGAATACCTGACAGTACCTAAATGAGTTTCATCTTTGGAGAAAGCTCTGTATCCAACTGCAAAATTAGAACACCCTGTTAGGGGACCCTGCCTGAGCCCGGACATCGGACTAGATGATCGCTAGAGGTCCCTTCCAACCAATTCTGTGATTTTGTTAAATGAATAATAGGTTATTCTGGTTATGATGGTTTTGCAACATCAATATTGAAAGTAAAAAGAAATTTATCAGTAATATCACTGCATACTTGCACCCCTTTTCAAACAAAACTGAGATGTTATTGACAGCATGTTTTAAGCTAAAAAAGAGTAGATCTAAAATAGATATTAGGAAGAAATTCTTTACTCAAAGGGTGGTGAGGCACTGGAACAGGTTGCCCAGAGAAGCTGTGGGTGCCCCATCCCTGAAAGTGTTCAAGGTCAGGTTGGATGGGGCTTTGGGCAACCTGGTCTAGTGGGAGGTGTCCCTGTCCATGGCGGGGGGGTTGGAACTGGATGATCTTTAAGGTCCCTTCCTACCCAACCTATTCTGCTGTTCTAGGTCTTCTGCATGATTTCAGATTGCATTCAGTTGTATAAGCATTTTTTTCTGTCAGATTTAAGTAACATTCGTAGTAAAAAGAACAACAAAAACAAGTGACCAAAACTTAAAGTAAAAAAAAGAAAAGAAAGAAAATATCCCCAATAACAATATAAGTGTAATTTATATGTTTTATTTAATTATTTAGCCATAGCTGATATACTCAGACTTCTATAGGAAGAATAGGTAGCTATGCTCAACATAGCTTTCAAGCAGCTCTTTAGAAAGGTTTCCCCATTACTGATACATCATTGTTTTGTAACAATGAATAATTGTTCTGATTTAAATACTTGATGCTTTTAAAGGATCACTTCTGTTTACTGTATTTGCTTAAGTGGTTATTTGGATACTGATGTTGAGCTCACAGCAAATCAGAACTGGGTTTTGTTTATACACAGCAAGTGGAAGAGACTGGGTCTGCTTATCTTTTACTTTTTTTTTTTCTTTCTTTCCTAAAGTGCTTGAGATTTTTTATATTTCTTTTATTGTGCTTTTTTTTTTTTTTACCACGGAGCTCAATGTGTTTATGTGCTGCGATTGAAGGATTTAAAATTTGAATGTAAATTACCATGTCCTAAACTCTCAGTATATTACAAAGTTGACAATGAGCAAATAACAGAGTAGGTTTTTTTTTTCCTTCTGTCAAAGATATGCAGAAAGCCAACTGATTTGATCACACAGAAGTATAATTACTCCCATGAAGTATACTAGGTGGATTCCTGTGTTCATTCATAAAAATAGTGTATCAGATAAGTACATGTACTAGTTAAAATGGTTATTAAGTGTTGAAAAGAAAGATTTACTTAGATTAAATATCAAGTCTGCTGTGTAAAGCAGAGAAAAAAAAATGGACCTCCTGCTCATCTGAAACTGAGACTCTTCTGATACTGAGTATCTGAGAGAATACCTTTCTGATTCTGAGACTTTCATTTCAGCTGTAAGTTCTGCTTGTTGGTTGAATTTTTGAAAGGTTGAGGAATTCAACTTTATCCGGTTTCATACAGCAATGTAAATCTGGCAAAAATTGGGCAAGTACAAAACTTCTGGTGTGTGTCACTGTTTTTGGAATTGGACAGGTGCAGAAAATAGAAACTGTTTGTTTTGAAACACATTTTTATGGCAATATTTGCAACATTTTATTTTCCCATACTTTTCTGTCTTAAGGCAAGGATAAATATAGCTTACCATCTACAAACAGTGTTTATTTTACTCATGGAAATTATAATCTTATCTGCCTGATCATACTGTAAATTCATGTTCTTATTTTACTTCTATACTCTCATATGAACCAATTTAAATTTAAAGACATTAGGCCTTGGAATAGGAGCATGATGTGTAAAGAGGTTGTTTCTAATTATCTTTTAGACTGTAACAAATGACAGTGCTGTAAGCAAGTATTGTACTGTACCTCTAATTTTGTAGAGTCTTGGAAGTTTCAAAGGACACAGTAATAGACTTTCACCTTTAGAATTGTAGATATTTGTCCTAAGTAGAATTGAATTTGTGGTTTCACTTCAGAGAACTCATATAAGTTCAATTCCCCTTCTGAGTACAATTATTTCTTTTATTATTGCTTTGGCAGCTACAAAAGCTGATGGATTTGCACTATATTTCCTGGGAGAATGCAATAATGTAAGTATTCTGGATTAAGATACTGCTTTTCTATACAGTTAGAAGTGCATTTTCCAATTTTACAATATTTTGAATTTATTTTGCACCTTATTTAGCAGGAAATATTACCTAAGTGCTAAATGCTAGCTGTCTGTTAGTTTTATTTCTGTAAACTGGAAGTTTCTTGAACATAGTGGTAATTAAAAAATATATTTTCTGCATGTTGTGTCTTGGCCTTTTTTTTTTTTTTTAAGTTGACAGTAGACAGCTGTTCTTTCTTTGACTGTATCAACTTAAGTTGTGATTTGGCTCCATTATAAATTATCTTTAGCAAACATGCAAAGTAATGTGAATTTGCTCTCAGCATAACCTGTTCTTTTCATCTGGTTATATTTCTGAATTTTAAAATAGTATCAGGTCTTCTGTTAACTGTCAGCTGCAACTTGACCATAAGATAATGTAAAGTTCAGGTATAGATTTTGGTTAGCATGAGATAAATTATACTTTTAAAATTCACAAATGAGATTAGTTTCTGGTTTAATAATTTGAATAGCAATGACTGCAATGACACTTAACATTTAGAATTCCTTTTTTTATTTTTGTATCCAAGTCAATTTGTACAGTTACCATTATACAAGATTTTGTAGTTACTTTAAATGGCTACAGAGAAGGAAATGCAGTTTATACTTCACTAAGTTCCATCAACTTAAAAATCACAAGTTGGCAGAAATTTTGTATCTTTCATTTGTTCAAGAAACAAATTAAACTCTTCTAACTGACTAGAGGGGAAATATTTTTTTTCCTCACTGATTTTGTTTCCTTACTTTACATAGCCAATTTACCTGTTTAGCCCATTAATCAATTCAAGAGCAAAATCCATTAATCTTTGCTCTTTGTGAAATGATTGCTTTCAGAAAAAGGGAAAGAATGCCATTTTTGAAATAATAAAAAATGAATTGAAGAGGTACAAACCTGTAGGTGACTTAAGCCCTGCCTGAGAATATTTTTAACTTGTTCAAATAGACTATCTAATTAGAAGGCCCATATAGAAACTTCTTCAAAGTAAGAAGTGGAAATGGGTTCTGTGTATTTTTTCATTTCAAGATTATTTAATATGATGACAATAACCAGCTGTATTCTTTAGAAATTAGTTTTGATCTGAGTTCTGTAAATACAAAGATAGTGTGTATTTTAATGACTGCTTTACTAAGGGAGATAATTTAAGTAATGTATTCATCCTCTGTGTTAGTAGATGACATCATCTCGTTAGTAGATGACAATGTTCACTTTAATGCAAGCAGTCACTTAAGACAGGAACTTATAGGAACTGAAACCATCAGTTCTGAATGCACATTACTGAACAGCTTCAGGGGCAGTAATTGCATGCCAGCTAAGCAATAGGTACATCTCTATAATGCTTTTTATAAATGCTTACATTACAGTAAAATTAAATTTACAGAATAAGACCTAGACAATTCTTACTATGGTGAGGTTTTTGAAGTTAGAGTTGTGTGGCTTTATGCCCCACATAAGGGGCAAAAGGGACTCTTCCCAGTCTCCCTACCATGGGCAATTTCTGATCTTCTGCTTTGTGTTTGTGTGTGTTTTGTTTGTTTGTTTGTTTGTTTTTAATAGCCTATCAAGCAGTTGAATGAATCTGCTTCCCAGTATAACTTTCCTGCATAAAGTTCCAACCACTAAAAACACACATTGACTTTATTAACCACTGCTACGTAACTGCATCTCCCAAAATGGAATGTTCCTGATGTAGTTTTTATAGGGACTGATCCCAAGTTCTTTGAAGTTAGTGTGAGATTTTCCATTCACATTCATGGGCTTTGTGCCAGACCCATGTTTGTAGTCTGGTAACTAAATGGTAACGCATTAGCCTACTTTTTGTAGGAAATTGCCATTGAAAATTAATTTGGTTATCTTTGTCTCTTGAATATTTAATCTAAAGGATGTGTCCAAGATATTAACCATTGGTCAGCAAGTACTGGTAATGTATTTCTATTAAATAAGCCTCCGTTAAATGGGAACAAAAAGATTCAGCATAGTGTAAAGGCAGAAAGGGGCTAATTCTTTAAGCTGAAGTTAACTATTTTGTTTCAAAAATTACAAAACCCTGTAGTTAGTGCAAACAAAGTAAAGCAAGTGCTGAACACGTATGGCCACATATTAAAGAATAGCTTCTATTTTTTTTTTGTGTCAATTTTTTGATGCTTGGTTTGAGATTTTAATTTCTCAAATCCAGAAAAATCTAAATGTTTCCATTTTAGCATTTGACTTTTTGTTTTTTATATTAAAAAATATGCATAGATCTGCTTGTATTTACGCAGTCAGCAACCTTATGTACACCTGATGTGACAGTTATTTTCACCATGCTTTCAAACAAATAATTTGGGCCTGAATACTGCTTTTCTGGAGCGTGTGTAGATTTTATTTATTTATTTATTTATTTATTTTTGAGAATTAAGTATTGAGAGGGGATGTTTCAAAATGGAGGAAGCCTGATAATAAGTTAGATACCTACTTTCTCATGAATAGTTCTCTAGTGATATTTGTTCTGACTGAATTCTGTAAGGGACCATAGGATCAAAACTGGAGCTAAAGCATTAACTCTGCTTCATTTCAGCTCTCACTGTCCGTATGTATAGGTACACTTGTGCCTGTTTAAAGAAATCCAAACTTGAGAATTTTGAGGTGCTAATCTAAGGAACACCTTAGTGTTCCTTTATCTGTTCAGCTGGGGAACATTTTCGTAATATAAGATTTCCGTAACTGCTTTTAGCCTAAATTAAATAAGGAGTTTCTAATTAGGATAAAAGTTAGCTTCCTTTCACAGAAATTGTAGGCATTTACAGAATGAAAACAAGCAAATGATTACTGCATACTGTGTGCTATTATTTCTTAATATTGAGAGATTGCCCTATCATTGCAAATCTTTTTTCATGGGTTACTAAGAATTCTTTGTAAATCTTTATTTGGTGAAATTTTTAATATAGACAGCACTTCCCTATTATATTAGAGCTGAAAGCATGTTTATTTAATGTAAAGATAAGCTTGGCCTTTTTCTTTTTACAAAGCATAGGTGAGACATTTGCCGTTAAAGGAGGACCTTGCTTTATAGAGAGTTCCTTTGCCATTTAACAGGACAGGGTGTCTTGCTGAAGGTGTTTTAAGGACACTGCAGAATTCAACAGGAAAGTGTCGTTACTTTGGACTTCTGTGAATTTGTTAAAATACCTGATCACATATTAGGTTTCTTTATAGCCTTGTTTTCTTTCTCTCTGTTGAAGGTAGAAACATACCTTGAGTCAGATAACAGCAGGATGAGGAAATTTCTAGCTGATGTGTCAGACTGAATGCCTTTGGGATCTTTAGCTGAGTGAATTTGCTTGAAATAGAAGGTGCTGCACCAATTACATGTTATAGGGCATTTACTTATGCAAGTGTTACTCAGAATTGGTGCTAGAATGTGTGTGGGTAGTTGAGTAATTTTAGTGACTTTGTGGTTGTTCAGATTGCTTGGGAGTACTGGCACTCAGTGTGCTCCATGCTAAGTGATAGTTCGATTCTGATGATAGTATGATTCGGCTTCTTAAATAATTGCCCCCAAGCAGGTAAGTACCACTCACATGTCCAACTCCTTGCTCCCCCCATAAAGTCTTTCTGTGTTTCAGAATCTGTTTTTGCATATGTTATGCATCTGGTAAAATAGAGAGCAAAATACGCAGGTGCTGGAAACAGCATAGCTTTCTCATCATGGTAAAAGGATCTGAACAGAACTGTGCTCACTACTTCTGGTTCTTGAATTCTATTACATTGTGCCATGTAGATGTACTCTTATGAATTATCTTTGTCCATGGCTTAGTGCACTTATGCAAATAAAATGATCTTAAGTTAGATAACATTCATTTTGCAAATACTATATACTTGTAGACTGGAAACACTTCCAAATCAAACAGAAATGTTCCACAGTTCTTAAGGAAAGGCAATTACTTTGTTACAGTTTTCTGTTTTATTACTGATGGGGATGAAAATATAGTTCATAGTTCTCATTTTATTACCTTAATTAAATATCATCTTTAAACATGACTTAAAGGATTTATTGAAATCTTAGTATTTGACAGGGTGTGTATGTAAATTAATGTGCCCAAGTGCCATGCTAGCTGAGCATGGATTTAAACTCATAAACTGATATCTTTACCAGGCAATATTTCTAAAATACTTTACACAGAGTTTCTAATGTATTACTATATTATCTCATTCTTCAGATGTTTCTTGTTTATAGTACTTATTTGTGTAATTCAACACATGATCGCATTGATTCTTATGTAAAGCGGTGTGAGTTTGAATTTAATCGGCATACGCTTAAAGTAGCTTTTACTAGTTTTTGTGCATGTTACTTAGCTTCTGAAACTGCAAATTGTGTTGACAAGCAGGCTATCATTGCTTCAGGCAGGAGTTTCCTATGTTTTAAGAAATAATTATGTGCAGCCACAAATCCATGCACAAACTCTGTGCTTCAGAGTGTATGTTATTAAACCACTGTAGAATTTCTAGTCATACAGAATGTTGTTGCTGCTTGACATACAGTGCCACCTAGTGAATTTATGGGGTGATGTGAATTATTAAGAGAATGAAAAAGAATCTACTCGTTGCTAACTGTCTCAAGTTTTGTGCCAACCTGACATACATGATTTTGAGTATGCAGACATCTTCTCTGAGATACGAGTCTTTTAAACATGTTTGTAGGTGAAACTCTTCTTACTTGCAAGCCAATTCAGAAAACTTTAATCTCTATCCTTGAGTTAATTTTACCACTATGTAAACTTTGTATAGACATAGTGAAAGAAATCTGTTGCTTTCCTACTTGCCAGAGAATAGTGATGCTCAGCAGTGGGGAAAGACTCTTGATCAATTACTGTTTAACAGTTTAATTTTGGGTTAATAAATTATCAAACTGGAAGAAAATGAGATGGGTAACTGTCAAGATAAGTCTTAATGAAGTTTTGGTCCTGTTTCATTTACTATTAGGGTAGGCAGACTGGTGAAATGGTCATGGTGAAAATACCATATGTAGAACACAGATCTAGACGGAGACTAGGTAATTTGTGGTTCACTATCTAAATGGCAGGTTATTTTGTACAAATCCTCAAGCATTTATCCTGGATCTGGTTTCGCTCAGTGTATTCATTAATGCATGGGTGAAAGGAGAATATAGGCTTATTAAACTTGCATCTGGCATGAAATGGGGAAGGACTGCAGATGTGCTTATACAGAAAGATTAGAGTTCAAAATGATCATGAGAAAATGGTCTGAAGAAACCAGACAATAATTTGGTGAGGACAAATGCCAGACTCTGCATAGATTGTATATCTCTGTGTAGGGTAGTTGATGACTTCGAGAAAGATTCTGAGAGTTGAAGTGAATCTGAAAGTAAACATGAGCCAACAATATCATTGGCATTGTAAAAGAGACATTGTGCTGTGTAGCAGAAGTCTAGTCTTCACAACAAGTAATTTTCCTGTTACTCTACGCTTGTTGTGGTTTCAGGTGGAAAAATATGTCTGGTTTAAGCACTTCACTTTAATTAAAAAGTGGAAGGGCTGAAAAGAGCCCAAAAGAGCGCAGAGAGAATAGTCAGGAAACAGAAGAACTGTCATTGCAGTTCAACAACAACAACAATGAAAGTTGAGGGGTGAAGATATGCCTGGGTAAGGCAGAGAGGAAGAGAATTTTCTTTATATTTATGGTATATAGGCCAAGAAGTAGGGGGGTTGGATTGACATTAGGAAAGCTTCCTCAATTGCATCTGTAATGAAACACTACAGTGTGTTGCTTGTGAAAGCTCAGGCACCTTCATCCTTGGAAGTCTTTTGAGAGCTGTTTGGACAAACATCTTTCAGAAAAATGCTTAGCTGACCATGCCTTAAAACAGATGGGGGTGGAAGAGAGGTGAGTCACTGTAGTTTTCTCTGTCAATAAGCTAGCATAAATCTTGAGGTGTTTTTCAGTTTTATGAATCAACTGGAGAGTTTTCAGGAATTAAATGAAGTTAGAAATTAACATCATTTAAAAGGATACAAATATTAAAAACAAAACAATTACTAGTTGTTTTACAGCACATAAATGCATTGTTTTCATTTCACAAATATGTAACATTTGTATCTTTTCCCAACATACTTGCATAGTATATAGTTTAAAAATGCAAATCTCTCAAGTACTCGGTTAGCTTTAAAGAAGGAAAGAAGAGATTGTTATTAAAATGATTAAAATGGGCGCATTTTTTTTTCCTTTTATCCTTTGTGCGTTTCTTGCAGCAGAATTGCTGCACTTGTGCTTAAACCCAGGACACAATTGCCTATAGCTCTTTAAGATTTTAGCATGGTAACATTGGCTACTATGTCAGTTTAGCCAACTTACAAATCCAAGCTTTTTTTCCTGTGGATGCTTCCCAAATTTGTTTTGTTTTGTTGGTTTTCTTGGTCATAACTGGTTACTGTGGTAAGCTTTGTTCCTGCAAAAACTGGTCTTAAGGAGCAGCCTTAATACCTATCTACAATTAATTGTATCATCACTAAGCTGTGTGGTTTTATGTTTGCAGGCTGTCGCTTCCTTTTACTAAGAGGAAAAAATTGTTACTATCACTGAACAGTAAGGGATGTGAGCTGCAAATACCATTAAGCTCACTTAATGTCAACTTGCTGAATTTTCATTTCTCTTTATTTTTTATTTTTTTTCCCAAGCATCAATTTGTATAGCAATGCTGGAGTATTAAGGCTTTCATTTGATGTCAATTGAACATTAAATCATTTTCCATTAAGCATTTTCAGGGCTGGTTTTATCTGCAAAACTCACTGTGAGAGTCACCCGTAGCTCCAAAACAGCTAGTTAATGGAATGCTTATGATGTGTGTACTTTAACCCTCATTCTTATCATTAAACCTGGTTCTTATCCAGACCTCTTTGCTGCAAAGATATCTTAGGAAAAAAAAAATAAAAAAAAATATGATTGGTATTTGTTATAAGAAATATTGTTGAAAGAGAAGAAACAACTGAGCAGTTTGGGAAATGCAAACAATACATGTTTGCAGTTCTGCAGTTCAAATCCCAACAAACCTTATATAGTTGGTTCAATGGTGCCTCACTTCTTTGGATTGGGATTTGCTGTTCTGATGTATTCCCATGGGCTACATCCCAACAGCCACTAGAAGAATAACATTGCTTACATTTATAGTTGACCTCCTCATCAGAGGAGCCAAAGACTAAGGCTAAAAGCACCTGAAAACTGTGGGTAGTTTCTTATCACTGAAGGAACATCTGTCAGGAGAAGCTGATGGTATGTGTTATGAGACTTGGGCTGTTCCTCCTCATCTTTTCTTTTATTGGGATTTTAATCTTCTGTCTCTGTCAAGCATTACATTTCACCAGGAAAAAAAAATTAAAAATAATAAAAATAATTGTGGGGCCAAGGTATGATAGCATGACAAGATGAGCAACAGTTGTGCTTCTTGTGGATTCTCTTATCTGTTGAAAGTGAGGAGTGCTGAGGTCTCTGTTTCAGCCACAGTAAAGTGGTTTAAGATAAATTGCTTTGTAAATTCAACAGACTAAGTGCAAGGCACCAAGACATGAGCATCAAGAGCCATGCTATTGTGGCTTTTTGGGTACATACTAGTTTCGTTATGCATCTGAAAGCCAAATTTGCTGTGTTTTACTTGCAATTGAGAATGCTGTCATGATTATATTTTTCATGAACAGATTACAGTGCACGTCATTATGGATTCTTGTAGACTGAAAGACTTGTTAATATATTAGTTGTTAATTAGTTATTATTAATATATTATAGAATAGACATGAGAGATTACAATATGTTCATTCACTTAAAAGTCCTATGAAATATGAAAGGATGAGTTTTGTTACATTTGTCTGTGTTCACCAGTGGCCAGACCTGGGGGCGCTGGTTGATGAGAAGCTCAACATGAGCCAGTAATGTGCACTTGCAGCCCAGAAAGCCAACCATACCCTGGGCTGTATCAAAAGAGAAATGACCAGCAAGTCCAGGGAGTGATTCTCCCTCTCTACTCTGCTCTCACGAGACCCCACCTGGAGCACTATGTTCAGCTCTGGGTCTCCCAGCACGAGAAGGATTTGGAAGTGTTGGAACAAGTCCAGAGGAGGGCCATGAATGATGATCAAATCATCTATGACGACACACTGAGGGAGTTCGGGTTGTTCAGTCTGGAGAAGAGAAGGCTTCACGTTGATCCTTCCAGTACCTAAAGGGGGCCTACAAGAAAGCTGGAGAGGGATTCTTTGTCAGGAAGCATAGTGATTACACAAGGAGTAATGGCTTTAAACTAAAAGAGGGGAGATTTAGATTAGCTATAAAGAAGAAATTCTTTACTCTGAGAGTGGTGAGGCACTGGAAAAAGTTGCTTAGAGAAATTTTGGATGCCCCATCTCTGGAAGTGTTCAAGGCCAGGTTGGATGGGGCTTTGAGCAACCCAGTGTAGTGGGAGGTGTCCCTGCCCATGTCAGGCGGGTGGAACAGGAGGATCTTTAAGATCCCTTCCAACCCAAACCATTTTATGATTCCATGAAAGAAGTAATGTGGATTAGTACAAGTTTATGGACTAATTGCAGCTTATATATAGTTATGACAAAATGTGCATGTCTTTTGAATAGTATTGCACAGTTGGAATGAGATCTTAGATTGTTCAGTGACCTTGGAAATCAAGGACTGTTTGATAATGTTTAGTTGGTGGTTTGTCCTTGAACAGAGTCATGCTTTTCTACCTGTAGAGAGTAAGAAGGAATAGTTTCAAATGTAGTACCTGCTAGGTACTTGGAAGAGGTTTTCTTCACTGACCTCTTAACAATGTGTTGTGTGTTTTGTTTTTTTTTTCCTCTAAAAGAAACAAAATTTGAATCACTTCTAAGAAACTTTTCCATTGGTAGAAGTAATATAGTATCCATGTGCTTTTTCCAATAGCAAAATGCATATTCACAGCTGTACTTCTTTGTAGTAGCAACAGAGGGGTTTGCCAGCCAAACTGTTATTTACACAAGGGCCCAGAAAAGACCATGCTGGCAAAAGCAACTTTTGCTAGCAAAACTTCATTGTGTAAACAGTTTATTAGCCATTGAAGATCCAGTGAAGGCCACTTTTGGACAAGAATATGTGTCTGTTTTCTTCCTTTGTTTTGTTCTGAGGTGTTTCCGAGAAGAGAAAGTTTTGTGTGTTGCTTTATATTTAATTGTGGGTAGGGCTCAGGAGACCAGTGTGGAGAAGCACTCTTTATATACATAATTTAAATTAAACAATTACTCTGCTTAGCATCGCATATTGCTGTGTTGGCATAAAGAACCAAATATGTCTTGAGAAAAAGTAAGAAGAATGGTGTGAATAAAAGTGTTAATCTTTAGAAAGATCAGCTTTGGTCCCTGGTGTCCTGTTAATTTAATTTCATTTGTTCCACTACTTTGACTATGTAATTCAGAGTTTGTGTTTTATCTCCTGCATTTTGCAATACTCTGCAATATGAATCAACTTTTTGGTATCGAACATATTGTGTTATTATTCCTACTATGAAAGTACTATTTTAGTAGTAGTTTTTTTTTGTTGTTTGTTTGTTTGTTTGTTTTAATCAAAGCATATAGCATAGCAGGTCAAATATTTGCAACAATATATATTTCAGTATTTCTGTGCCCTTAATGCCCTAAGCCCCTTAGTAGCTTCCCCTTCCCATAATGTACTTTTTTCAGATACTGAAGTGCTTTTCTTGGATCTGTTGTGAAATGCTCTTTTTCATTCTATTTAAGTACATGTAAAATCACGAAACTTAAGTTTATGAGGCAAGTAATAATAAAACTAAGTTTTCAGTTAAGAATTATATGTATCTGTATTTTACTAGATTACAAGAAAGTAAGAATAAATGGAGCTTTTTATTCTGGTAAATTGAGCATGCTTATTCTGGCAGATTCAGTGTGCCAATGCAATGCTTTTGTTGTTGTTTGTTTTTGTATGTTTGTGTTGCCTTTTTTTCTTCTTCTTTTTTCTTCTTCTTTTTTCTTTTTTCTTTTTTCTTTTTTCTTTTTCTTTTTCTTTTTCTTTTTCTTTTTCTTTTTCTTTTTCTTTTTCTTTTTCTTTTTCTTTTTCTTTTTCTTTTTCTTTTTCTTTTTCTTTTTCTTTTTCTTTTTCTTTTTCTTTTTTGTAGCACATTCTTGTACAGGGTACATAAAATAAACATTCTCGCTTTTCCCACGTCCTTGACTCTTAAAGGCCACTCTTTAAAGAAGCTGTGAGTGTAAAAGGGTTTGAAGAATAAGATTGAAGTTTGGGATCAGAATAAACAGAGAAATCCAATATTTTCTGCACTTGTACCATAATGCAAAACATCAAAATTAGAACCAGTATTATTAGAATTATTAGAATGAGTCCAGAGAAGGGCCACAAAGATGACCAGAGGCCTGGGGCTCCCCTCCTATGAAGACAGGCTGAGGGAGTTGAGGTCGTTCAGCCTGAAGATGGCTCTGGAGAAACCTTATAGCAGCCTTCTAGTACCTAAAGGGGGCCTACAGGAAAGCTGAAGAGGGTCTCTTTATCAGGGAGTATAGTGATTAAAAAAAAAAAAAAAAAGGTAGACTTAGATTAGATATTGGGAAGAAATTCTTTACTCAGAGGGTGGTGAGGCACTGGAACAGGTTGCCCAGAGAAGCTTTGGATGCCCCATCCCTGGAATTGTTAGGCAAGGTTGGATGGGGCTTTGGGTAACCTGATCTGGTGGGAGGTGTCCATACCTATGGCAGGGTGTTGGGACTAGATGGTCTTTAAGGTCCTTTCCAACCCAAACCATTCTATGATTTTATGATGCTAAAAGGGGGTGTATACAGTACAAGTTCAGTAGAGCTACTCCATGGAAAAAAATCTCTTTCCTTTCAACTGCATGAGAAGTATGAAATAAAGTATGCTAAAATGTCTTGTCAGAGCTAAAATACTTTGTGGCAGCTTTATTTTCTTTTCTTAAGGTAGTTTAATTGCCATCTGTATCACATTGGTAGCACGTGAGGAACTGGATGGAAAACACTTTGCCTTGTCTTGTGGAACTTTTTAAGACTTCCTGATATTCTCCTTAACAAAACAAATAGATTCTAGTTTTATCTTAATCTTGAGTGTTTTTCTTTTACACTCACTAATCACCGTAACCATTAGACTACTAAATCTTCTTGGATAAATTTCACTATTGCTTTGACCATGAATTCCATACTTTTCTTTGACCATTTGTTTTCACCTCATCCTAAAGTCCAACTTTCTTCTTCCAAAATGCTGTCTATTCCAGCTAAGGTACCTTAATCACTTCAGAGATGGTGCATTACATTGTATCTCCTTAGTTTCTGAACATCTCAGTGTGTTCTTTTTTGGATTTCTTTAGTATGTTTTATGATGCACCATACATGTTTGTAGAATAAGTAAATAATAATTATGAAAGGATACATCTCATATCATCACTTCATTTTCTACAACTGAGAGTAGATGCAGAATTTTCACATGTAAATGATGTATTTTATGTTCTGTGATTCTATACCAAGTGATAAGACATGGGGAAACAGTCTCAATTTGCACCATAGGAGGTTTAGGTTGGATATTAGGAGAAATTTCTTTACTGAAAGAGTTGTGCAGCATTGGAATAGGCTGCCCAGGAAACTGGTTGAGTTACTGTCCCTGGAGGTTTTCAAGATATGTGTGGATTTGGAACTTAGTAGATAGTTCAGTGGTGGACTTTAGTACTAGGTTAAAGGTTGGACTACATGATCTTAGAGGTCTTTTCCAACCTGAATGATTCTATGATTCTATGCAAACAGCCCCTGTTTAATAATTTACCCTGTTTCACAGGGCTCATGATGGTGGCTATTGACTTCTGAGGTCTGTCTCCTTTTCTTCATACCTGAGTTTTCTTTGTCTTGTGATCCATTTGGCTTGCTCTGACTCTAAATCATAACGCAAGGCATTCTGCACTCTGAGTAGTGATCTGTGAAATTTGTATTCAAGTGGTAATTGGAGCCTCACCTAAAATAACCATATAAATAAAAGGTGTTTTTTTTTTGTTGTTTGTTTTTTAAATCTTAGTTCCTAGCTATGAAACAAGGATAGTGTTCACTGCCCACAATACAAGGGAGTTAGAGACTACAGGCATAGTTAGAGATTGTGAGATATTCAAATACCATAGTAATAATGACCTCACAAGTCTCTAAAGTTAGGTAGAGGAGAGTGAAATAACAGAAATGCTATTGATTTCATAGTACATAGAATTCACTTAATTTCTTTAAGGAACCAGGCCCATAGGTTTTTGTTGTTGTTGTTGTTTCTCCTACAGAGAATTAGCTATACATATAATGACAATTCCAGAGCAAAGCTCCCTGCCTCCCTACTAAGCCGAAGCTGAAATCTTATTAGAAAAAAAAAAAAAAAGTTATTTTTTCAGTCTTCCAAGGCAACGTTGCATCCAGAGCAACTGGTATCTACAGTACATGTGCACCTGCTTTTCTTTATTGTAACAGAAAATTTTGGAAATGATAAATGTAGCAGAAGGATTAGATGTAATTACTATTAATTATCATAACCATTGATGCCATAGAATCTTGGGAGATGAACCCCTATAACAGCTGTAATGAAAGCAAAGTCTAGCATTAAAACAAATCAGTACAAAGGAGTGGCCGTTCTTACTAGGAGCTCTAGTAATATGCTGTATAGTGTTGTGTCCGCTTTTAGTACAGGGGATGAATACAGTCACTTCGATTTCAGGAAGTATAGTTACCAGAGCATTTTGAAATTACCTTTCATTTGGGTGAGATAAACAAGAAATTTAAAGGTTATCTGTACTTTCTGAGCATTCTCTATTGAAGTAAGTGACTGCATTCTAGAAAAAAATCTTTCTTATAAGAGGTAATATTTTTCTGTGACTCTATGTATGATGTTCAAGGTAAACACAATCCATCTGATATAAGTGGTGACTGACTAGCAGAAGAGTTATTCACTATCTGAATATTGAATGTAGAATGGGATTTTATATGATTTTGAAAGAGTTACATGGAGTTTTACCAACTAATTTTCATTTTCAAAAGCACAAAAACTGTTTCTCTGTTACCTACTTTATTCAATCCTTTGCATCACATATGTAGCACGGTAACTCTGTAAATGTAGCTATGCTCTCTAATTACATTTTTTTTTTCTTTCCCCCCCCCTTTTTTTTTCCGTCTAACTAGAGTCTGTGTGTATTTACACCACCAGGAGCTAAAGAAGGACAACCACGGCTCATTCCAGCAGGGCCCATTGCACATGGCACTACAGTATCTGCTTATGTAGCCAGATCCAGAAAAACGTTGTTAGTAGAAGATATTCTGGGGGTAAAAAGCTTTCTGTTTTTAACGAGATGAATACAACATATTAATGGGATGAATATTTTGATGCTGAAATGTTTATTGAGCAGAATGTATAACAATATAATTTACATCTGTCTTGCTACCAAGGAAATACGTTTGATTTTGGATTAGCTTCATGGAATAAAGTCAGAAGATCTCATTCATTTTTAAATTTAAAGTTTTTTTTTTTTTTTTCTAACAGCTTTTTGTTGTCAGATAATGGAAGTAAGGGTATTGTAGTTACTTGGAAAGGAAGAAAAAAAAAACAAAAAACAAACAAAAAAAACTACCAGTCAAAACTTCTGTCCTCTTGGTCTTGAAATACTCAATTGGTTTGCTAATCCCAAACAAGAAGACTTCCATATAGTTAATTAAAGTCTCATGCTTAAAAGTATGTCAATCACTGTTCTGATTATTAGACAAGATTTACAAATGTAACTGATAGCAAAATTCAGGAATTCAGGTTTTTTTGTTTGTTTGGTTTTTTAATATTCAGAAAATCTGTATGTAATATTCTGATAACTCCTGGCACTCTGTATGTCTGTCCTTTTTTAATTTTTTTGAAAACTTTCATTCTCTAGTCACGTCTATGCAGTTGCATCAAATGAGTAGTTAATTGTACTTTATGAGAACGCTTTATGGTTGGCTGGTTGTGAGAAAATCAAGACTGTTTAAATTGGTTACTCTTCAGTGTTTTCAGTACTCTTTTGAGCTCTTTTGATCTAGAATAAGAATCTTATACAGTGGTCAAAATGGTCAAAACCGGGCATTTCTATCTCTGTTTTTAAAAGGTATTTTTTTTTTAATTATTATTGTTATTATTTTAAATGCCAAATACACACGCTACATGGTGGACCTCTCAGGTGGCCAGGTGCTGAAGAAGGTAGCCCAAAGGGCCCTGAAGTTGTCCCGTACTGATGAAGGGATGCTGTTCTACATGTCTGGGGGGGGGGGGGGGAGGGGGGAAAAAAAAAAAGCAGACACCACTTTCTCTGTAGTAGCAGTTGGTACTTATCTGGACTATAAAGTGTTTCTATGGTGTTAGTGTTTTTCTGTCTATAACATAGACAGACAATAGACAGGCTTAAATTGTCACTGGTAATTTCCAATTAATGTCATCATAGGCTTGTATATTAAGGTGGTATGCGTTGATTTTACATCCTTAATACTAGTGGGGAAGAGTTTAGAGCTCTTTGTTGTTTTACAGTATAAGCAGATTATTGACAGACCTCCAGACAAATTCCTCTTTTGAAGTGACCAGATGGACGTAGAGAACATCTAATGTACCTCAATGGGTTGTACTAAGAAGAAAACGTTAACTTCCTTTCACTGTGAAATTCAAGTTGTGAACCTCTGTGAAGGCTATGCAGAATGGCAGTTCACTGCAGCAGGGGACTGGCTGCTTTGATTCCCAGTCTAATTTCCCCACGCTGGCCTTTCAGTTTGGTCCTTCTTTATTCTGTTAACCCCTCCAGAAAAGGAAGATTAATTTTGATGACATAGTTTGCCTTCCTGTGATTTTAGGATGCAAACTGACTCATCAACCCTCTTCTGTGGAAGAAAGAATTAAAAAGTGAATGCAGGAGGCTTGTGTTGAAAAGTGCTTCCCACTCTCCATTGCCTTCCAGTTTGTGTGAAGCTGTCATTTGTTCTTAGACTTTCAGGGTGATTGTCATCTTAGTAATTAAGGTAGAGATTACTTGCTGTTTTCTTTGAGAAAGGAAAGGATCCCCTTCCCCAGTGCAAGTGGGATCAGCCATGAAGAAGAGAGAGTTTTCTTAAGCAGAGTCTGCAGGGAACATCTAGTAGGAATCACATACAGAAGGACTGTGTATAACCAAGTGCTTCTGGCATGCTTCAGGTCAGCTAGTTACTGCCTCAGTGACTATAACATCCAGGTAGTTTCTCTGGTCTTTGTGAGTTTTCATTCATGAGGAGTTGAAGTTATAAAGTGTTGCATATTCCCTACTTAAAGCAAATGTTATGCATTTGGGCTTTTTATAGCAGCTGGTAGGTTATTTTTAACATTTATTCTATAAATTGTGCATGGGCTTATTCAGGATGCATAAGCAAGGGAAGGAGAAATACTTTCTCTCGTGTAATTTTTTTCTGGAAAATGTTTTTCTCCTCAGGAGTTAGCTGAGGATTATAACTCTGTATAACCTAAAGCCTTAGCCTCAGTTTTTGATTTTTATCCTCTTGCAAGCACTGCTGGCTGCTTGGTAACACTGAAATCTGAGCAGCCCGCTTCATAATTACAATTTGTATGTTTCTTTCTTTCTCTCTTAATCTGGAATGGCATTAGCAATGAAGTGTTGGTTTGCTGCCTGTGAGATTAGAAAAAATGCATTATAAAAGCAAACCTGAAGCTAATATCACAACTAATTCTAACTTTGCATCACTAAGGTTATCTATACATATAAATTGATGCTGAGAAGATTTTTTTATTGAACTTTGCTAGTAAATGTCTTAATGCTACATGTAAATTATGCTGGGAGTTATGATATTTAGTGAATTTTATCATTAAATATATTTTCCTGCAGATTTGATCAGTCAGGAGGGGGAGAAAAGCACCAATTTATCTTTTATATTAATGTTATGATATTTATGTTTTATCAGATTATGTTTACATTTTCTAGGATGAACGATTTCCCAAAGGTACTGGACTGGAATCAGGGACTCGTATCCAATCTGTTCTTTGTTTACCCATCGTCACTGCAATTGGTGATCTGATTGGTATCCTGGAGCTTTATCGTCACTGGGGCAAAGAAGCCTTCCATCTAAGTCACCAAGAGGTGAGGCACCACTTTCCAGAATTTGTTCTGCAATTCCCCACTTTGCAGCAATGGCCAGCACTCCAGCCCTCCACCCTCCAAACTTTCTTCTCTCACTCTTCTCTTCTGTGCTTTATACTTTTTTCATATGTGAATTTTATCATCAAATATTTGTCTTTATTGATTATGAACTCAATACAAAGTCATTAAAGAAGTTAATGCAAAACTGCCAAATAAAACGTATCTATGCAAGTGTACATCAAATGTCAGAAAAATGAAGTTACTTTATACAGTCAAGTTACACTGGGTCTCAATTTTAACTTTCCAGAAAAAGCTTTATTTTACAGGATGGAAAAAATATTTTTGGTTGATTTGTTTTTGATGTTGTTTCTCAAGGGGATGAGCCCTATTGTGGGATATAATTTTGCTATGTTGTTGCAATCATGTAGAAACTCTCAGTGTAAGGTCTCACAGGAGAAAGTGATTTTACTTTAAAATATAAATGAAGCAAAAGAGATTTCACTTATTTGCATTTATATTCTTATATCCACACACTTGCAGGCACCAAGATGTGTGTGTCTAAGTGGTCCTTTCCAAGAGTCAGGCACAAGAGATGTGGGTATCCAGATAGTCTCTCCAGGACTTCTCTCAGGGACATGGAGAACAAAGGATGCCACCTGCTGAGTCCTCTTGTCTCCTGGTTTCTTTCTAGGTTGACAGCCATGTGGTGGTTTTGAGTCTGCCTTTCTTTAGCTTTTAGGAGCTGACATCTTTTGTCTCTCCAGTGTGTCCCACCTCTGTGAGTCATCAAGATGTCCTTTTTGATGTGTCATCACTGTCCTTTTTCTCCTGACCTAGATGTCCTTTGAAACTGTATGTGCATATGCTGGTACCTGGATGACCCGCTAATCTAGATGCCATCACTACATGCCATTCATAAAAGCCTCTTCTACTATTTTTTTCATTCTGGTGTTTATTCACACAGATACTCCCATCCATATCCATTTTCCCATTTCCATGACAGTTCTGTATGCTATATGGTGTACTGTATTTATATAAGGCCTGTGCAGTTAAATTGTCCACACATGCCCATTTGTCATTCAACACTGAGTTGTTAGCCAGGGACAAATGAATCTGAAAATGGATTAGATGTCTCAGAGATTATTGCCTTGTTATGTCCCATCTACATGCTAAGGTGGCTCAGAACTATGCTGTTCATTTCTATCTGTACCCTTCCTCTGGGAAATGAACCTAAACTCAGAGATTAGGACAAAATGGGGTGAGTTTTAGCAAGGTCTGTTGTCTTGATAGTGTTACGAGATGTACCACGGAGCACAAATGCTCTGCAGTTTATCTGTACTGAAGAGTAATTATTCTTATGCAAAAAGCAGAAAACATGCCAACGAGAGATATTAAACTAGTCCTCTCAAGGAAGGGAAAAAACTAGTAATATTTGTCAATCATATATTCTGTTTATCAGTAACCTAAGTAGCTTAGTGGGATGCAGATATTTGTATGTTAGCTAGGCAGTCAGCACATGTGTAGCTTCAGCCACAGTGTCTCAGCTGGTGTCTTTTTTCCAGTACACAGAGGTCATGGTAGGGGACTGGATTAGTATGGTGGTGCCAGTGTCCCTGTTCACAGAACAAAGAACGGACCATACACATACCATGCTTCATTAATTCAATAATACACACAGTATTTATTTTTTAAAATTTTATCCTATTACATTAATCAATCTACAATTCAGATAGTCTCAAACATGCGTTGTTCTGTGCAAAGCAGTATGAATCTTTTATGTTATATTAAATACCTTCTTTAACTGAATTTCATGAATGTTCTACTTGGAAAAGACAGACTACTAAATAAAAGTATTTTATTAGTAAATTAAAAATATTTAAAGGTCACTTACTGAGTGTTCTAAAGCATTCTTTTTGTTTTCAGGTTTCAGAAAGCCTTTGAATACCATTAGCAGTTTTTATAAAATCTGTACAATGTGTTCTGCTTAAAAAAAAAAAAAAAAAGGGACATGAGGAGGGAGGGAATGCAGCAGCAGACTTTTAGTACTTGTGTCCTCTGTGTTCTTATAAAGGCTTATGTGTTTCAAGGACAGGAGATTATGCATGGTAGCACATCTTAGTTAACTGCAGTTTACCCGACATTTGCTTGAAATGTTGCCTGGAGATTGTCATACTTTAAAACACTAGTCTTGCGATGAGGGATCAGGTCTGTTTCTTCTGCCACCAAAATGGTGGTGAAAGAGACAGTGCCTGTTTACAGCTGGAAATAGTTGTGGCTGAAGAGATGCAGCCTCAGAAAGATGTTATATTTTATTTCTATAACAGATGTCTTTCAAAAAAATATACATAACATAATTTTTAATGTCCTTGACTCATGGGACATTTGTTTTGATGCTATGTTTCTGACCTGATGGGTTGCCAATAACACTGCTTATGAGCACTGATAACCATCTTTATGACATAGAAGTGGAGGAATGTTCTCCTGTGTCTGAATGCATCTTACTGGTACTGAAGCTCTTGCAAGTATACAGAGACTTTCACAAAATAATTATCTCCTCACAAATTGTTGCTGCCTGTCTTTGTCTAATTCACTCAGCTGTATAGAGAAAACTATCATGTAAATTGTGTGACATTTTCAAGGTTTGTTCAGATTTGTTTGTTTTCTCTTTTGTTTCAGGTTGCAACAGCAAATCTTGCATGGGCTTCAGTAGCAATACATCAAGTACAAGTAAGTGTGGGTTGGTTTTCATTTTTTCATTATGTAGCCCTTCTGCCAGAACTTGGTTAGTAGAAATATAGATTATTTTCAAACTTAAATGGGGTCACTACTAAAACATCGATTTAAGGCCCTTCCCAGATCTTGGGAAAAGTATGCTAAAGTTTCTGGTGTTTATTGATCCTAGTTCTCTCCACTTGCAACCATGGAACAAATGACTTAATAAATATCATTTTTATTATTCCTTTTATTTTAAATGAAAAAGAAATTTTAGTGAAGTAGATAGATAATTATTAAAGTGGTATTGTAACAACTTTACAGTGTTTTTTTTCTTGGAAGAAGGCAACTGCTAGGTCACCTGGTTCCTCCCATAGTAATCAGTTTGCAATTATTAGGTATTGCTAGCTAAGCCTGCTTTAAGCTATCCTTGCTAGCTGCTTCATGGTCCTCTAACTACTCTAACTAAAGATGCGCCTAATGAAGCTCCACACACTGCTAGCTCCTGTAGCAAATCCCAACAGCTTTACTGAGAGGTTTTGTTCCTTCAGCTAATAGAAGATGGTAACACTGAATCTAAACATATTCCATCAGCTTACAGAAGATGCTGAAACAGGTTCATCTGTCAACTCACAGAAGGAAGATTATTACATTATTTTTTTCAAGATATCTTTTATGCACCTCACAGAAGACTCGCACAAAATTTCCTGCTTTTCTTTTCAAGACTAATATTTACCACCTCATTGCTGGAAATCATTGACTTCATTTAGGGTGATCATTCATCCTGGCATATTCAGAAAGAATTTGCTGGCCTTGGTTATTGTGCACTAGTAGAATTGCAATTGCATGCAGTTGCAATTTCTCATCACTTTATAATACTGACTCACTCTTTAACAGAAAAGTCTTTCACATCTAAGAAAACAAAACTTAGAAAACTTAGTTTTAAGCCTGTTCGTTGTTCATTTTCATTCCTCTCCCTTCAGCTCTTGCAGGCCAAAGCAGAAGACTCACCATGCCCAGGTTCTTGCCTGGGAAGAATGTGGGATTTCTGATCTGGGGTTAGGCCTTACCTACTAGGCTACTAAACAGATAGCTAAGATTGAAGCCCAGCACACAAACACATTAATTAATGTATTAATTAATTAATTAATACTATTAATTTTATACAGTGGTGTAATATATATATACATATATATACACTAGGAGTGGTATTTTTTAAATACAAATCAAATGGGTAGACCACATGACTTCAAGTTCCCTCTGACTTCAGTGTTCCCTTGGAACAAACGATAACATGATCTGTTCTTCCACAGGTGTGCAGAGGCCTTGCCAAACAGACTGAACTGAATGACTTCTTGCTTGATGTATCAAAGTAAGTATGATTTGCACTATAACCTCATCAGTCTATTTTGATGAGCTTTCTAATCTGAACAGGTGCGGAGGGCAGGAAAACTTCAGCACAGGGCTAAGAATGAATGATGTGGGTGGCAGTGGTGTATTGCTGTTAAACTGCTTTGTTCCTATGGCAGAAGAAAATGTAAAATCCAGTTATAATGTACAGAATTTATTTACTCTTGTGGTCTTTAGCATGTTTTTTTGCTTGTTTGTTTTTGTCGTGTGTGTGTGTGTGTGTGTCCCCACCGTTGGATTTAAACATGGCCCTTCATGCCAAAGTAACAACCAGGCGTCGTTTCTTTTCAGGGTCAATTTTAGAAGGTTTGAATGGACTTTTTGAAAATTGAAAACTTAGTCAATTTTGCTTCAGCACTTCTCTCCTCATTTTTTGACCTCTACATGCATGTATAAGTATATATGCATAAGTATACACATGCATAAGTATACACACTTCAAAGCTATATCCTTGAAGAATCAGGACTGCCACACAGTTGTTCTTCCTCTGTGTTTTCTGGAGACTCTGTTTTCATTTTCAAAGAACTGTAACTGGGTATGGTATATATTATTTTAATTTCTCATCATGATAAATGAAAGATTAAGCTGAAAACCCTGTAAAAGTATGAAAGTTTGTTCTTAGACTGGTGAAGTCAATGTTGTGTTCTAGGCAATCTTCTTGTCCTTCATCCCTTTTCCTTTGTTACTGTTACAAGCATCTTTAAACAATAGAGATAGTAAATTAAAATAATAATGGGTTGGTGGTATTGTTCTTTGGGTCTCGATGAATAGTTCTCAAGCTGATAGGATTAAAGGGTGTCCAGCAAGCCTCTGCCATAACTCAGAAATGCAAATGCAGGGAGTTGAATCACTTCTGCTGCAATGGGAGATGATAGATTGGAGGAAGGGGCCTGCCTCTTGCATGGAGGGCAAGTAGGCTGTACCCAGATGTTTTGCCTACATTTTGGTCCCAGAAATGATTTTTTTAATTATTATTATTATTTCAGCTTAGTTTTAGAGCATATCTCCTAAAGACCACTGTCATCATTCCCTTGCCAGAGCTATCCTCTTGCTGCGGTGTTTTGCACCATTACATTCCTTTGCACAGTCATTGTCTGTTGCATCTGTACTGAGCTAATTTACCAGTGAACTCTGGATTAATCTAGCCAAATTTAGTGGGTGTCAATTTACTTTTGGTGCATAATACTGACTTTGTTTTAAAGAATTTTGTATTTTAAAATTTTAAGATAAATTTACAATAAATACTGCAAATATTTAATAGGTATTTCTGTAAACAAATACCCTAGCATTATCAGCTGTTAGAATATTTTAGTTTTAACAAAAAAGAAAGCCTATGCTTTGAGCCAAAAAACATTAGGAGCATCATTTAATAACACCTTTATCAACTTCATGTAGGTAAAGAATTGCACTGGCAAGGAAATACTAGTTTGCTTTTAGACACGGTCTGTACATGTTCTTACATGGAAAGAGGATTTCCTATTCAATGAGAAAATTGCTACCATGCAGTGTCACTGGGACATCTTCTATAGCATTTTAGAAAGGGCAGGGTATACAGTGCTCCACCTCTTCATGTCTCTGAAATTGTAAGACATTGTATTATATACCTGTATTACATGTATTATATACCTTCTTTTTCACTAGACCCAAACAGAAGTGAGCTGTATATATGTTCAAGGCCATGGGACAATGTCTTTCTGTCTCTTGGGAACATTGTAATCCAAGGGTTATTAAGACTTGGCATGTAGAAGATTTAGACTTCTTTTACTAATAAGTTTGACCTTTATCATTCAATGTTCTTGACTGTCCTTGGACAGTTACCACTTCACTGTGAAACTGAGATAACTTTTTTTTTTTTTAAAGTCACAAGATTAGTCTTCTGCAACACTAATACGCTAACACCTGGGCTAATAAAGAATACTCATTAAGAGTTTCATAAATTGTTGCTTTTAAATACTATTAAATAGTATTTAAGTAGAATAATATGATATGAATTTAGTTACAACACATAGTATTTACTAGTTCTCAGTACATAATCCTCTATGCATAAACCTAATGAGCTATTTTGAAAACATGTAGATAATGTTATATACCTGTAGTGAACAACGGAAGTGAACAATGGTTGTGTGTTTGTTTTTGTTTTTGTTTTAATGTGTATCTTCTGGATTGTTTTCTCTTTTTGCTTCTCCTTTTAAAATATTAAGTGTGTGAAAGGTGGCAAAGCATTTTGATTTTTGAATTTTTGGTGTTGCCCAGTCAGGGCCTGTTCAGTTCAAGGCAGGCAATGTTTGGTAGTCTTTTTCTTTTTCTAAGGAGTTCTGTCATTATTGAATAATGGCTTAAAGGAACAGATCTAGTAGGACCATTGCTGAATTCCCTTGTGCAATAGAAAGCAAGTAAATGGTTTTCAAGGTGCAAAAGTTTTTTCTCACCTATTTCAGTTAACTGTTAAGTTATTGTGACACAAAAACCCACAACAGTCATTTGAGAAGTGTTTAACTAAATGCAAATATTTACTGAGTCTTCTTTCTCTACAGAACATATTTTGATAATATAGTTGCAATAGATTCTCTACTTGAACATATAATGGTAAGTTGTTTTTTTCACTTCTAATTTGTTTAATCTTGGTTATTAAAGTCCTCCATTCTCCTTTCCTTAAAGTAAGACATTACACATCATCGAAATGTCTGAGCTGTTTGTGATGGACACATAATACAAACAGAATTAACATCTCTATATGGAAGAGGAAAGTAAGGTGTCAGCTCGATTTTGATTGTTGCAATAACTTCATTTCACAGCTTTCCTAAGTAATGACACAATACTGTCCCTGAACTGTATCATTACTACTGTGTGTTGAAGGTTTGAAAATTGTAACAAAAAGGTTTCTGTTTTTCTTTTTATTTCAGCCTGTTGTTCCTTTTTCCTAAATTCAAATTTTCAACGTGCTGCAAAATATTCCTCAGGAAGTTGTTGTCTGTAGGAAGGACTAGAGGTCAATCGTTACTTCTAGCATATTTGTTCCAGCCGCTGAATGAGATGTGCAAGACATTACATCCCCTTTGCTTTGCAGAAGTATTTACACCCATAACAAAAGAGTCTGTCAATATTTAAAAAAAAAAAAAAAAAAAAAAAACGAAAGCCAAATCCAATGAAATAGATAACAGAGTATGTTTAATCAATGAATTTCATGAAGTACGGTCTAGAAACAGATTATAATTTTTTGAATCATTTTCAAATTTGGAATTATTTCCTGAACAGTGTCTACAAATATCTGGTGGACTGGTTGATTGTAGCACATTTTCAATGTTTAAGAAATGAATTACACTTTTTAGCTTTAGGCACATTAATTTAATACTTCAGTTCTTTTCCCTAAACGTAAATCTTAATCAGATCTCTGATACTATTAGTTCAATCTGCATATTCAAATGTACTCTCCAAGAGTATTCCAACATATGCCCTAATCTTCAAAGTGATATTCTTAGCTACAATATTCAAAGACAAGAAACAAAGAATGCGAACAATATAAAAGTGGTTTTACTTAGAAACTTGAATTAGTTATAGAAAATATTTTGCAGTTTTTGGCTTATTCTAGTTAGTGCATCGTCAAGACTTTTGCACATAGGATACATTTCTGAACACTGACTTTCCAGTTTAAATGAACTGCTTAATAATTGCTTAACATTTAAGAACTGCTTAACTTATATTTAGTTATAAGGCTTATATATGCTTAACTTATATTTATTTTACTTTATTTATATTTTAACAATTAGAACTGCTTAAGAATTGCTTAACATTTAAGAACTGGTGTAATATAACATACAGCATTGAGGACAAATATTCATATTCTTCCTTGTTCTTCGCTATGAAGAGAGTTCTGATGGAAAACACAATTGGCAGTAAAATATGCTTACTCTTTCCTCATCTTTTCAAACACTTGGCTGTATCCTGGTTCTGCATTTTAGCCTGCATTAGATGCTTCATACTCAGCTTCCTTTTTAATCTGTAGTGGTTAGCTGTTTCTTGGGCCAATTAATTGAATTACATTTGCACACTTATTGCCATTTTATGGGAGTGTGATTGTATCATTATGTGGCATATTCTGTGTCTCAGAGGGAGAGAAGAGTGACAGTCAGTTTCACCTCACTACTTTGATATTTCACAAAAGTTACATCTTAGTTTGCACTCTCCCTGTTTTACCCTGCTCTGATGGACCAGAAGGGATAGAAAGCAGCAGGATCTTTCTAGCCACAGATTCTTTCAATATTGGAGAGCTCTCCAGCTTTTGTAAAGTTGGTCTAGATGGTTTCTGTGCACTGCATGTTACATAGCTCATACAACAGTGGAGTAAAGCTTCACTGCCAGTGATTTATCATCTCACAAGGTCTAACATTTGTCTACTTCCATTAACACGAAATGAAATGTTTTAGGTTGGGTGGGTTTTTTTGTTGTTGTTGTTGTTTGAAAGATGAGAGTGGGAGAGGGAAAAAAAGTGAGTTTATTCATTCATACAAAAGGCCTGAGAAGTCTCAGCTGTCCTATCTGCATGTCCTACGCACCAAGGTGTAATCATAATCAGTCTCTTTCTTTGACTGAATATATACAATTAAGAGAGAGCGAGAGAGTGCCTCCTTAGACCTTTCTATACTATGCAGTTACTATACTTTCTGAGCAGGTAAGAAAAGCAGGAGCTGTACCTGAATAGGATAGAGCACATTCTTGAACCTGAGTCTATGGCATCTTAACACAGTGATACTCATGTGACATAATCAACAGTCTTTCCTAGTGTTCTCAGAAAGTCCATCCTAAGTCTGAGAAACCTTTCAGTGAAATTCTGCTGTGTTCCTGGGACAAAGTTCTGTGCTGACTGGCGATTAGTTTTGCTGAGATGAAAGTAGCTAGCTCAAAGTATGATAAAGGCCATGAAGGTATTTTATTACGCTGTGGTACTTTACTATGGGTGGTATCTTGGGGCCTTTATTTAGTTCATGAAGAACTTACTAGCTCTCAATTTTTGAATTTTTGTCCAAGAACTGTCCCTAGTATCAGGAGATTGCAGCTATTTCCTATTGCCACATTGCATGTGGCAATCCATCATGACACTTCTAATTTTCCTCTGTTTATTTTTGAGTGTCACAGGCACATTTAGTTTTTTGTTTTGTTTTGTTTTTTAGAAACAAACACTAAACTCTCTGTTATGTCTTTCTTCACTGGATGTTCAATACCAGTGTATTTGCACTGAAGACACAGAAAAAAGGCCAAAAAAAATGTTCTTAAGTCTTGCTATATACTGTCTATTTAAAATCACATGAAGATGAATAATTTCTAAAAATAGGGGGAAAGGTACCATTATGAAAAGCATTCCTTGTACTTGAAATAAAGTTAAATAGGAAAGCCTTTTCTCTTTTAGCAAACATTCAAGCCTCTAAAGATAGGTCTGCATTTCTCAGAAAGATCACATTAATTTACAGAAAGTTTTGAAAAAACATATCACACTTTCCTTATGAATTGTATCCTAAAATATTGCTGTGAAGGTGGATGCTGCTTCAAACAGGTTTTCACATTGGATAAGTTTTTCAAACTTCTAAGGATTTATGTTTTTATCAGATAAATGACTGAAGATAATCTAACCCATGACCGTTAACTCTAGTTTTGTTTTTGTCTGTAGATATATGCAAAAAACCTGGTGAATGCAGATAGATGTGCACTCTTCCAGGTTGACCACAAAAACAAGGAACTGTATTCAGACCTTTTTGATATTGGAGAAGAAAATGATGGGAAACCAGTTTTTAAGAAGACCAAAGAAATAAGGTAAGAGTAGCTAGCAGAAGAATGCCGTTTCATTATAACTACAGATGTGCAGGCATTTTATTACCCAGTCTCTGTGCCTATCTGCAGGTACCCTGACAATACTTGTCATACTGTGATATCATTCCCACCAGGACCCGCCTCCAGAAGGTAGTACTTCTGGGAATGACATTGCAGTGCCATCGAAACAACGTCTCTGAAGCTATAACGTCACTCCTGGAAATGCCGTCTTCCGGAGGCGGTCCTTTTGGAAATCATGTTGGGAAAAAAACAGAGGTGTTCTGAGGTAGGTAAAGGTGCAGGTAAAGGTGCACCTAATCCATAGTTCTGCCAGTGTGGGACAATTTTTTCCCAAGAGGGTTCCCAAGAGGAATTGAAATTAGTGCTATTCAAGCACATCCAAAGCAAGGAAACACAATTTGTACTTCGTACAGATGGATTAGGCATATGTAGAATCTAGTATGAACTGATAATTGGTTTTGAAGATTTTAGGTCCAGTACTTTAGTTTAAATTTTTCCCATGTGAATTTAGAGTATTTTAAAACTTTCAAAGAGCTGTGATTCTGAAGTGTGCTCGGAATGGTGAAATTGATGTGTATTTCTGGTTCATGCCACAAGTGTATAGTTTGTACACATATGAACATTTTCAATGAAAGAGGTGAAAATACAAAAGTAATTAAAACATTTTTCGCTTTTCAAAAATGACAAATAATAGATATACAGGTTTGAAACCTGCAGCTTCTTAAAAATGTACGACAATATACTGCATTTAAATTTTATTAAAATACTCAAGCAGCAGTGAATTTCTCAGAATTCTTTTCAATTCCTCCTTTTACTTTTGAAGTTCTGGGCCAAAGTGAGATGTGATTCATGTCTTCACTTGGACTCCTCTAGACAAACTTACTCCCACTTATTACATTGTATTAGTGCAAATGGAAGGAGTCAAAAATTAGTGCAATTTGCATACTGACAAGCAATGAGGCAGTGTACAGTAGGAAGGTGGCCTGTTTTAACATACACTTTCATACTCCTTCTCGATAATTGCTTTTCTTGCTTATATCTTTGTCTTTTCTGCATGAAAATTATTGAAACGTTGACTGAGCACAAGAGTATGAGCCATTTCAAGGGTGATGTATACTGAGAGAAAAGTATAACTTAATTATCTGTAAGAAAGTGACATTGAGTCACTCATCAGGAAAGCGTCTGAGTTGCTGTAATGTTCATATCATAAGGAATAGCAGGAGAAACTAATCCAGGTGTACAGGGTGAAATCCTGTCAGCTTTGTCACCAACTTCAGCAGGGGCAGGAGGTATGCTTAGATTTGAAAGAGTTCCATGTGACTTTTTTTTTTTTTCCCCACAAAATCTTTTGTGCTTGTATATCATAACTGTTCTATGTCGAGGAACTGAAAAATATTTCTTAGCAATACAGACTTGTAGATTTTCTGATTCAACTCTGGAATATATTTGCTGTGTTTAATTTTCTGTTGGTAATTAGGAGGTGGTACAGTTAGTATCATGGTATTGTTTGAACGTCATGAGATGAAACATGATAGTTATTCTGAAGTGTACATAGCAAATGCATATGATGGTTAGCTTTGACATTTCCACTGGTCTTCTTCCAAACTTTATTTTTATGAAATCCACCTGCCCTTTAAATAACCAAGTTCCCTATTGCATATGATGTGTCCAAGGAAACAATGAATATGTAAAAGCAATGATAAAATTGACAGCTTGTAAAGGTAAACACAAGTCAAAGGTTTTGTACAAAAGTCATGTTTTTAGATATAACCTCCCGCATTATTGAAGACATTGAATTTTTTGTCACTAAAATGTCATACTATGGCATCATTTGTTTTCAACTATATAGTTATATAAAATGTTTTTAGAAAGTATCTGTTTAAATACGTGCCTTTTATTTTATCATTTACTCCTAGTTGTTGTCTTGTAAGATTTTTCTCCTAAAAGCATCAAAATGACGCTGATTGGGAACAAATATCCATTACCGTGCTCAAGACAGACTCCAGTGGAAAATGTTTTTCCAAATAGTTCATATTGTGGCTAACACATATTTTTATTTTCTGCAGATTTTCTATAGAAAAAGGAATAGCTGGTCAAGTGGCAAGAACGGGGGAAGTCCTTAACATCCCTGATGCCTATGCAGATCCACGCTTTAACAGGTAGCATGTTATTCATAAGGGTAAAACAGATAGCTCAGTAAACTTTGTACTTAAATTTCCTACTTAAGTTTCATATTAGGATGCATTCATGGAGCTGTGATACTCTGATTAGAAGTAAGCCTATGGATATCCCTTTAAATGTTTTTGCCATTGGAGGTATTTTGAAGATATTAAAATAAAAATGTATTAGTTTTATCTAACATAAATATCAGGAGAAAAATTTTGTTGATTTCCTGTTTTGGAATTCTGCCAGTTAGGTAAACCGTTGCTGATTTTCTCTATTAGTCTTCCTGGAATCTGAATGGTTTGAGGGGAGAAAAAATAAATAAGTATATTTATATATTTTTCCTAACAAAGTCATGGATAAGTATTTAAACATATTCGATTTTTTGAATGCTCTGTCTACACATTTGAGGAAACGCTTATTCTCTGTCTTGCAAATGGAGATTAAAGAATTTAAAAGTTCTTTCTAAATCTGACACTGTAGATGAAACTATGTGAGAACTTTAGAGGTGAACTTCTTGCAGGTACTAATTACATCTACCTTAAAACTATTTGCTGTATTGTACGCCAACATTTCTAGGGAACAAGGAATAGATACTAATTAATGATATTATCTCTCTCTCTCTCTCTCGCTTTCTTTTTCTTTCTCTTGTCTGGCTCTCCAGAGAAGTAGACCTCTATACAGGCTACACAACCAGAAATATCCTGTGCATGCCTATTGTGAGCCGAGGAAGTGTAATAGGCGTTGTGCAGATGGTGAACAAAATAAGTGGAAGTGCCTTCTCTAAAACTGATGAGAACAACTTTAAAATGTTTGCAGTCTTTTGTGCTTTAGCCTTACACTGTGCTAATGTAAGTTTTATCTACAGTTTTGTAAGCTGTTATAATATGAAGATTTAGAATCTTACTTAATCTACTGTTTGATTATCCAGATTACTAAAATCTATAAATCTGTTCCATTGAATTAATAAGGAAACAGAATCATTGAAGAATCACTGAATTCTTTACTGAATAGTTGTGTTTTAATAGAACAGTAGGGATTTGTTTGATGCTTTCTGAAATAATTGTGCTCTGGATGCATCCATTTCATGTAGCTAAATTGAGAGAACAAACTGAAATGTGAATGATAACTGTCTAGTCTTTTCCATTAGAAAATATTATTCTTATTTAATTTTATAAATTCAGATCACGTTTTACAAATTTATCGGGGGATGGAGATTATATGTATTCTCTCCATTCCATATGCTTAATATTAAAAATATTTATACATTTATATACTGTGCTATAGTCATAATTACCCATGCTTCCAAGGGTGGATAACTATTTTTGTGTATAAACTCTTTATTTTCTCAAAAATTACTATTCATGTAGAAAATGCAAACAATTTAATGCTCTATGTAAGTACAAAAATTACTATGTAAGTACAAAAAATGCAATAAAAATGCAATGCAGAAGAAATGTGTCATATTCATGGGAGGTAAGATACCATGTCAGTTAAACCTGGTGATTTACATTAAGCTGTTTTACATCATACTGTCAGTATTCTGAAGCAGTAAATTTTATCTGCACTTATTTAAACTTGTTCCACACGATTCAAGACAAGTAAAGAGGCCTGCATATAAATGAAACTTGGGACTATACAGTCAGTCTGTTGTGTGTGAATTTACTCATTTTAAATGGTGAACCTTATTATTCAGGGCACGCTGCTCCAAAGGATTATCTTTACTTTTGTTCTGTCCTCACTTGTTTACAAAACATACCATGTCCAAAATAGCTGTTTGAACCTCTCAGTAATTAACTGTATTAATATTTCACTGTTACTGCATGGTAATGTAGGTATGAAAAACATCTCTTGTACTTTTTACTGTACATAAGTAGCAGTTATTTGTACCAATTAATAGTTGAATTTATGTAGTGACACAAAATATGAATTGTGCCCCACCATCAGTTTTATTTCTGTCACCATAATGTAAGATCTATTTTTAATTTCTGAACTTTAATTCTTTTTCTTGGGAGAGTTTAGACACAGTGAAAAGTCAGACAAGCCTTAGATGTGTACCTGGGGGAGAGTAGGTGCTGAATGATGTGATTGAAGGCCCGTTTTTTTCAGAAGTTCCAAATTTTCTATTATCTTTTCTGATGTGTTGGGCAGCCAAAATCATTAACATTTTTTTTTTGCAAATGTGTAGTTTAAGAATAAGTGCTTGGATACAGGAAATAAATGGTGTTTTACCTTGATTAAAATGTCACATTAATGAATGACTTCCCTTTTTTAGATGTACCACAGAATTCGCCATTCAGAGTGTATTTACCGTGTAACAATGGAGAAACTATCCTACCACAGTGTTTGTACAGCAGAAGAGTGGCAAAACCTAATGCACTGTACACTGCCTCCACATATTTATAAAGAAATTGAACTGTAAGTGTATTTTCAATATAGCAACAGTTGCAACTGGTATCTGTTTGTGAAAAATATTATTGTTTTTCCCTCGGTATAGCTGACGGTTTTGTAGGAAGCAGTTTCGTTATAGAACTATCCCAATGTCATAGGTATTTATCTCTGGCAACCTTATACCTAGTTAAACTTTATGACCTATGAACAAACTGTATATATCAAAGGTGTAAAATAATACCTACGTAGATTGGTAGCATTTTCCACAGGCATGCATATCTACAGTAGTTGCAGTAAGCATTAATTTATATCTAAGGACTGTAGAGCTGAATTCACTTTCCAGTACTCCTAAGTCACCACCAGCTCAGAGCCAGAAAGGAGGCTGAGTTGTAACATGAGTAGTTAAGACCAAATGCAAGACATCATCCCCATTTTTATGTTTTAGATAAAAGATTCAGCTCCTCCCTGTGTTTCGTTTTTTTTTTTTTTTTTTTTTTTTGCCTTTGTGTTTTTTGCCTCTGACTGTGTTTATCAAAGGAGGGAAAAATGGATACAAAACTCAACCTCTGAAGATAATTCAGCGTTATGAGTCCCATGTGCTAGGGGTTAAAGTTACAGCCCAAAATTTGGAGGACTTTCCATTCCTTAGTTTGCAATATCTGAATAGTCTAAGACTTTCTCTGAAATAATTCAGTTGCTGTCAGATCTCATGGGTCTTCCATGCGCTGAAGATGTGCCTTTATCTGTTTGATTGGTATTCCCCACTCAGTACTGACACTGGGACTCATCTCAGTTTTTAAGTCACTGTTTCTGGCCCAGGACAATAAATTCTGCAGTAGTGACCAGGTGCCTAACATCAAAACTCCACAGTTTTGAGTCACAAAATCTAAACTGTTTTCATTAACCTGATCTCTAGAGCTCGCTCCTGTCAAGTGTTATGCACTGCAGCCATGACTGAGCAAAGCATACAAGCATATGCTTAACAGAGACTTCTTTCGGTTAAAGTTCATTACATGCTGAAGTGATTTGCTTGAAAGCCAGAGTATTAGCAGCTTGCAGGATTACACCCTAACAGAAGCTTATTCTTTGCAACACAATTCCTTATGCTTTGTTAGATGATATTATATAACCCACCTCCTCACCAAAATGACTTTTACTTGTAAAGATGACAGGTTTCATTCTAAATTATATTAACATCCTTTAGTTCGAGAACTCTGAATACATTTAACCATTTTTCAAGCAATTCAGCTACCTTCAGCTCTCTTGCACCTGCTGTGCTGTTCAGCATGTCACATACACGAGCAAGTGTTTAGCTGGGTTCAATGGAAAGTAAATAGAAGACTTACAGCACAACAGGTGCAGGGAAAGGGGTTAATTAATAATCGAAGGACAAACAGTTCTGCTGAGCAAGTACCTAGCATTAGGCTTACGTGTTGATACTGAGAGAGGGGAAGTCCTTAGCTAATGAAACATAAAAAATGCAGTCGTAAAAAAATGTTTGATTTTTGAAGTTTGTGCTTAATTTCTATTAGCCACTAAAAGGTGACTTTTGCTGTATCAAAATTAAAGCAAGTCTCACCAAATTCTTGACAGAAATTTTTGGGAAAAAAGATGGTAAAGGTATTATTAGACACACTATCCTTACAATTCTCGGGAGAAAACTAAATTTTAGGAGTGAACACAGATTTTTGTACATTATTAAACAATGGATTCTTAAATAAAGGTTTATGTTTCTATTAATTAAACAAAGACAAAGGCTAACCAGCATAGTTCCCTTGACCTTACTAGAAAAATATTAATCTACATTGGAGGAAGGTATACCCTGTAAAGTCAGTTTTCTGTGTATTTTCAGAAACAAGTGCATGCTGTCAGATATACATTATCTAGTCATTTTCACTTTCTTAAGTAAGAAAGGGTGTTTTTTCTTACCAAGATGAAACTCTCTTCTTAGATACCACTTTGACATCAGCCCCTATGAGGATGTCTGGCCTGCCATTTTTGTCTACATGGTTCACCAGTCCTGTGGGACAGCCTGGTATGAACTACATTATTTATTGGTTTAATTCCATTGTTTATGCATTTGTTTATTAGGAAATATTAAGGTCATTATTTCCTAATGCACAGTCATATTTTCTCTGGAGTTTCTTTACTATGCCTGGTCTGTACAGGGCTGTCAAAAGCAGGCTGAGTTTCTTGTCCTAGCTTCTTGGTCTCCAATTCATAAAATTTAGGAACAGACAGATTAGATTAGAATAGTTTGGTTGGAAGGGGCCTACAAAGATGATCAAGTCCAACTGCCTGACCACTTCAGGGCTAATCAAAAGTTAAAGTATGATTAAGGCATTGTCCAAACATCTCTTGAACACTAATGGGGCATCAACTACCTCAGTAGGAAGCCTCTTCCAGTGTTTGTCCAGTGTAGAAATTTTTCCACAGGTCCAGTCTAAACCTCTCCTGGTGAAGCTTTGTGCTGTTCCTGCACATCCTGTGACCAGTGACCAGGGAGCAGAGACTGGCACCTCTCTGCACTTCACCTCCTCAGGAAGCTGCATAGAGCAACAAGTTTGACTTTCAGCCTCCTTTTCTCCAGACTGGACAACCCAGGTGCCCTCAGCCTCATAGGTGTCTCCTCATAGGATATGAAAGAACTCATGATATTGTCCAAACAAGTTGTTCTTCAAGTTGTTCTTCCAATACAATATATAGAAGTATAGTTTGGTTCTGAGTTGAAATTGCTTCTCAGTCAGAAGGTCGTGAAGATATTGGAGGCATTATTTTTTTTTCTTCTTTTTTACACACAAAAAAGAGAGATGGTCCATAACTACTATTTTTCAAATATATAGCTGTTGAAATTAATATAATAAACAGTTAAAATAATTCCAGGTTGGACCTTATTTTGCAAAATAAATTTGTTATCAGCATCAAAAGAAGCCGGGACAACAGGTCAAGGGATGGGATTCTCCCTCTCTATTCTGCTCTCCTGAGACCCCACCTAGAGCACTATGTTCAGTTCTGGGGCCCCCAGCAGAGGAAGGGCATGGATGTATTAGAACAAGTCCAGAGGAGAGCCAGGAGGATGCTTAAAAGGCTAGAGCACTTTTCCTCTGAAGACAGGCTGAGAGAGTTGGGGTTGTTCAGCCTGGAGAAGAGAAGGCTCTGGGAGACCTTATAGTGGCCTGCCAGTACCTAAAGGGGGCTACAGAAAAGCTGGGGATGGACTCTTTGTCAGGGAGTGTAGTGATAGGACAAGATGGAATGGTTTTAAACTAAAAGAGGGGAAGATTTAGATCGGATATTAGGAAGAAACTCTTCACCAGAGGGTGCTGAGGCACTGGAACAGGTTGCTTAGAGAAGCTGTGGATGTCCCGTCACTGGAAGTGTTCAAGGTCAGGTTGGATGGGGCTTTGAGCAACCTGGTCTGGTGGGAGGTGTCCCTGCCTGTGGCAGGCGAGTTGAAATTAAGTGATCTCTAAGGTTGCTGCCAACCCACACCATTCTTTGATTCTATAATCATTGTGCATTAAGTATGGAAATGAGTGATTTGGGAATGAAATGTCATTTCATTTATTGTCCTTTCTCTCAGCATCCATTACCACGATCAGCAGTGTCTTGGCTAAGTATCCTTCCGTTGGTGAAAGGAACTGCTCTGAATTGTGGAAAAATCCACAGATGAGTAATTGAAAGGGGAAGTGTCTCCTGGCAAAATGGAGGAACAAACATTTGGGAAACGTTTGTTGGTGTCTGCTTCATCTTAATAACTAGATGAATCTCCATGCCCTCAAAGCCTGAATATAGTCAAATATGAGGGTCTTTCTCTTCTCCTCTTCCATATTGTGAATTGGATGATTGTTTTAAATGCAGTTCTCTACTTCTGAGCGTAATTAGGTTGTTTCCATTCCTGAAAGAATGGCTGCGGCTTCAGGATTTGGGTTCAAATTTTCTACTATTTTTTTTTTTCCTCATTCTCTCTGCCCAGGTGTAAGAATTAATGGGAAAGAATTGATACCCACTTTACATTTTTCAAGTGTCTCAAGTCTCACATACAAAGTTAAAGAAATAAAAGTGAGAAAAATATTTGAAAAGGAGGACTGACAGACTTATATTTAATTTCTGAAAGTACAGATCTTCTCAACCCTCCAAAACAAGTACTTGCAGCTAGGACATTCCTGCTTCCATTAAAGCTTCCATGAGCCATGCAAGAAATGATAAAGACATGGAAAAAGTCAAACCACGTTAACGGGGTGGGGGGGAAAGAGAGAATAAAGGAAACTGATCTTTTCATGAGGGAGAAAGTTAGTAAATTGGGACTCTGGTAGCTTCTGTTCACTTCTGGGCATAGTAGTCCTTTTTCACCCTGGCAACCTTCTAATTACTTTAGAAAAATTTTACCTGATGCCTAATCCATGCCTGAATTTCCCATCTGCAAACAAAAAGATTTCTTTCATTTCAAAGGTTGTGCAGAGCTCTAATACTGGAGGATACAAAGTGTCTCAGAAGTATTCTTAATGAGCACATAAGCCAAACATAACAATTACTTTCTAACTAATTTTTAATATTACCTTAGTGAAAATACTTTTGAAAATAGATTCACTTTGCTTGCATATAATAATAATATCAAGAAGATTAAAAAAAAATAAAATAAAAATTTTAAAAATCCTGTAAAAGCAATTACTTAACAATGAATTATTTTGATGAAAAATGCAGAAACACTGAAATGTGAATATCTGGTCATTTGGCCAAAATCAAAAATAAAAATAAAAAATTCTATACATCTTGAAAAAGTGATATATATTATATATATATTTATATATATATAGGTATGTTTTTCACGATGTCATTATGGAGCATCTCAATATTTTTGAATCAAAACAATTTTTGTATTTGGTGTTTAACTGAGATTTCAGTTTAAACAGGATTATTTCTTCAATGTTGTTTGCATACCCCCCCCCCTCAGTTTTATGTTTTGATAAAATTATGTTTTCAAATTGTCAATTAGATACAGGTTTTCACTATTTTACAGGTTGAATAGATAACAATTTAAAGAAACAGTACTTTAAGCTTTTGGAAGCAGATAAGGTTATGTAATTGTGTTGTGTGAGCTGGGTAGTTTGGTTTACATTCCAGAAATTTACAAATTAAACTATGAATATTGTCAAGTATTCACACACTTTTGTCCTTGCCAAAACTTGAATGACTCAAGCAATGAGTCATACTCACTCCTCTGTTGGTTATTTTTTTCCATTTTTATTTCTCACCAAACTCATTATTTTCTAGCTTTGAACTTGAAAAGCTATGCCGATTTACTATGTCTGTAAAGAAGAACTATCGCCGTGTGCCCTACCACAACTGGAAGCATGCAGTTACAGTTGCGCATTGCATGTATGCCATACTTCAGAACAACCAGGGGCTTTTCACTGACCTGGAGGTAGGTGAGATGATTTGTATCAGTTACTAGCCTTCATTAGAGGTACCAACCATCTTATAAGTACTTTCTTTATTCTGGAGTTTTCCTGTCAGCTTGGGCAGAGTGTATATAAAGGATCTCATGGTCCCTGTACTGGAATGGGTATGAGTAGGGAGTTTGAGAAAGGAGAATTCTTCAGACTCTTAACTCCATTGTTTCCTTCATATTTTTTCATAACATTGAAGAAGTGTTAGCAGATTTCCTATAAGTCTGTGTCCACATTTTAAGGTTCTTCCTGCCCATTCACAACCACAATCTGTATTTTAATTACTCAATTAAACGTCAAATCTGTGCTGAGGTGAAGGAGACACCCTGAATCTCGGACCCTGCAAGATCTGGGAGATCCTGAGTAGGAGGACAATGGAGAAAGGCTTGTTGTTGCAGAGCTGGTTGACATATGTTAGTAAAGCAGAGCAGTAGAAAGGACAGAAAGAAAATGGTTGTCCAAATATGTTTATTGACCGGTCAACTTTTATTATACAACAGTTTTCCTTAGCATGTGTGTATCTATTTCTAAGATAACTGCAAGGACTTAGAAAAATTAGAAAAAATATACTTTCAGTAGATCACTGTGAAAGTTTTGGTAATAAAATGGAATGCTTAGAATGGTTAAATTCTATATAACATACACTGTGAAGAGCTGCCACATGTTTTTCTTCTGAATTACTGTAGGTACACTGGGAGTGCTATCTTATCAATGCTACCTGAAACTTCCAACTAGGAGAACCTGTTTTCAGTTGCTAATAACGTTGCCAAATACTAGCCATTTGAGCTGTAATTTTCCAAGTTTCCTGGCTTCGTCTGGCTGATTCATTTGGGGAAATTTCAGCCATAATTGTTTGATTCTTTTTGACAAGCATGTTAAGAGAAACCAGGTTCTTATGCAGTGTATAAGAGTAAAATAAGATTTGGTGGTCTTTCATTTGAAAATGTCTAGTTTATTCTGCTTTCAAGCAGCGACTTGAAAATTGGCACTGAAATAGGAAAGTGGCATTTACCATGCAAGTGGCAAAGTTGTCCAAGTTTGAAAAAATCAATGTTTCTTTAACAAAACAAAACAAAACAAACAAAAAAAAAAACCTGTGGATTTGCACCCTCAGGGAATATTTAAAGGTCTTATAACTTTCAGTGCTAACCAAGTAGCAAACCCCATCTTTTGCAGAAAGGGTGGTTAGGCATTGGAACAGGCTGCCCTGGGTAGAGTTCCCATTCTTGGAAGTACAGAAGAGCCATATGGATGTGGCGCTTAGGGACATAGAATAGTGGTGGACTTGGTAGTGTTAGGTTGATGGTTGTACTTGATGATCTTGAGGGGTCATTTCCAGTCTAAATGATTCTATGATTCTTGAGAATTGAGTGAGAGGGACTGGGAGAGAAAAAGAGGCAGCTGTTAAGAGACATGGAAACAGTCTCTTAGCCAAGAGACTGCCAAGCTCCAGCCAGCCTCCACCTATTCAAATGCCTTACCCCTGTCTATGTTTCAGCTCCTTTTGGCAGTCTCCTCTCTTGAGACTGGAGAAATATACAGCAAGAATACAGGAAGCTACTAAAGGAAAATTTGGGAAACTAGGATGGGCTTGTCTCAGGTGAGGGATGGTGCCGTGAATCTAGATAGACTTCGAGATGGGGAGAGCAGTATTGAATCTATCTAGCAGAGCACTATTGAATCTATCTAGCAGAATCTAGATATACTTAGAGATGGGGAGAGCATTGTAAAAGGGACTGTGATCTAGAGACAAACAGATCCAACAGGTAAGAGTGGTCAAAGAGTTGGGATCCAAGCAGGGAAGATGGGTTCATGGTGAAAAGCACTGGAATTAGGCACTGTATTTCAGAACAACAGATAAGAATGACGTCCCGAGAAGTGTGGACTGGGATGAGCTAGACAAAGAGAACTATCTGGGACAAGGAGACAGACTGATGAAGGCTGTAAGACTGGAAAAAATGCAGGTTGTAAAGGATGCAACAGGAGAATTAAACTTATGGGGCAAGACAGAAAAGCTTATGTCTGCTAGATCTGATATATAGCACAAAGGACTCTGTGTACTTTTTGAAGACAGTGTAATTCTAGTGCAACACTTACAGTATTTTGGGAAGAGAGTGACATCTAGGGGCAGGAAATACATCTTACTTTTCTTGTTTCTCTCTCTCTCTCTCTCTCTCTCTCTCACACACACTCACTTTTTAATAGCGAAAAGGTCTTTTAGTTGCATGCCTATGTCATGACCTGGATCACAGAGGTTACAGCAACAGCTATCTTCAGAAATTTGATCACCCTCTAGCTGCTCTCTATTCCACATCAACAATGGAACAGCACCACTTCTCGCAGACTGTGTCCATCCTGCAGGTAGGATTGTTGTAATTGTATCTTCTGTGCACTAGAGTCTGGTGTTGGAAATAGGAGTCACATCATTAGCGAGTAGATTTTCGGAAGCATGCCTATTTTTATTTCTGGACTGTAGTGCTCATCTATAAGTGTGTAAGAAGTATTTGCCTTGATTTATTACAGCAAACCTAGCTCCCAGGCATTCAATATTAGCAACCCAAGCATTCAATAATAGCACAAAACATAGCTTTCCCAAAATCTCGATGTTATAGAAATACAGTGCATTTGAAGGTCTATACTTATGGTCTTCCCTTGAGTTGTCAGTTTCTGGATCAATAAGGATTTCTTCTACAACCCTATGGAACAGGAACTTTGAAAATGAAAAATCAGTTTCTCATCAGTTTCTCAGTTTCTTAGTTACATATTTTCAGTAAAATGTGCTTCAACAAAGTCTTCAACTGTCCTGAATTTTTTAACAAAAACTAAAGAACTGTCAAAAGTCTGTATGAGAAGCTTGAAAACCTGCTGTAATAAATTCCATGAACATTAAATATGTGGCATGAAGTATGCATAAATTCTTTACATGGGAGCAAATGTTAATTTTGCACGCATGAAAAGTTTCAGCTTGTTTCATTATGTTATCACATGTTTTTTTGTTCTTCAGCAATTGGAATAAAATGAGTAAGGTAATATTCTGTGATAGTTCCTACTACAAGGTAAATTGTCTGTATGTTTAATTACCAGAAAAGTAGAGGAAAGCATGCAAATACATTTTGGGAAATCAAAGTGTGTTGCTGACACACAGATATTTTCTCATCAGTGAAAAATTTGTTCATTGTCAGTTAGAAGACTGAGAACTCTCACCAGTGAAACAGCTGCCAGTTCATGACATACTTGTGCTAGCTGTTTTTAATTTACTGTGCACACACCTGATGCATAGCCTTGCCATACTACTGTGCCACTAATTCCTTGTTAACTTTTCTTTCTTTCTGGTCTTTCAGGGGGAAGATATTTCTTTTCTTAAATACCTAATCACCTTTTAGAAAACATACATATTCTGTATTGTATTCAGAAGCACACCTTGTGATATTATGGTTTTAGGTATCATACACATTTCGTCAGAGAATGGAAGCTTTATCTCTGAATATTCCTCCATGTGGGAGGGTGTAATTGAATCCTTCAGTGGCGGTATGGCATTAGATTTTTAGTATTCATTCTTCATGTGAGTTCGTGCACAGTGAGCAAGTTCCTCAGTCAGTAACGCTTCTCTGTCACTCTGTGGCTATGTGAAGCAGACTTTGGTCATTCTTTAATAACCATTATGCATTTTTCCTGCAGAAATGGTGCAATTGATGAAAGTTCCATTTGCTAAGAAGGTGGGGAACCCTTTTGCTTCCCTGCTACCTGTTAGCCTTGACTGTCACAGCCAAGTGTATGTGAGGAAAGGCGGATAAGTGGTCAGGGCTACAGAGTGGATTCAGACACTGACTATCCAGGTGCCAATAGGTGATATTTAGCAGCAAAGGCAGATGAGAACAGCCTTTTGGACTTGCTGTTTTTTCAACTGAATCAAAAAGTCTTTCTGTATACTTCCAGGACTGTTAAGGAAAAAAGAAAAAGAAAAACAAAAACCAATCCAACCCTTTATGATTTATCTCAATGAGTTTTAATTTTTTGTTAATAACCTGTAGGACTTTTCACTGTTTGAAACTTTATAGGTGCTTTGATTGTCCACTTGTAATTCTGTTGTATACCATACTTACAGAAGATTCTGTTCACTAGCTCTAGCTCAGTGGAGAAAGAATAAAATCTTAGGAGCTGTACTTTGTACGTAGTTCTCAAAAGTCTATGTGGCATGCTCAGAGCCAGCAGCTTCTATTGGTACTTAATATAATCTTTTCTTTTTTTTTTTTTTTGTCCTAGTAGAATGAACAGGACTTGTCACAGCAGTCTTTGTCTTATTGCAGCTTCTAAAGCCTAGAAGTGATACCTCCCAGTCTAGCATAATTTAAGTAGTAGGGTGAATAGCATGTTATGCAGCAAGGTTGGGGAGTACAGAGTTCCCAAAACCCCAAATCATGGAAATAAATAACAGTAATTTCCTGGTTCCAAAGTGTTGATGATGGGTTAAAATGTTCTGAGCTTCTTTTTTAACATCATGTACTGCAGCTTAGGAGGCTGTCAAAGGAGCATTGAGACAGACGGATTGTATTTTCTATTCATTATTCACAATAAATCTACTTCTCCAAGTAAAAGTGTTGGGAAATGACATTTATGTTCCGGATGGTGAGAGAAACCAAGCCTATTTGTACCATAGAGGAATTATTTTGAAAAAATTATGTAAATGCTTGACGAAAGTCAGGGAAACTTTTGATGAGCTTCAGCCCAAATGCCAATTAAATGTCAAAACACATCTGAATTTGTTATATTTTAATAATATTTTCTGTTTTTGAATGTCCACACCTTGACATGGCTGGTTCATTCTTTCTTATTTTTCTCTGTTTCCTTTCAACAGTAGGAAGACTTTTGACAAGTTGCTTTCAAAAGCTTAGAGACAGCAAACAGTGTTGACTTGAAATGTGTTACAGCTTTATGAGTGATCACACTGCATGGATATTGTCAGTTAAAAGTGCAGTCATACATAGTGGAAACTGAAAAGGGATGAAAGTGACATGTTGCCAGAGCCTCCATAGTGGAAGACATTGTCTTTAGTTTATCGGTCAGTCAATTTATGGTTGAACAAAGCAGGTTTTTTTTCCCCTAAATGATTTTATACGTTAACATACTGAAATTAACTTTATTTCTAAAGAGAAAATTGTATCAATAAATGAAGCAATTGCAGGCACATGTCATTGGCAACACCGTCATACTAAAATCTTTTAGAATTTTAAATTGGATATTTCTTCTTCTGTATTACTTATTATGCAATATCAAAAATTGTTCTTTAGAGTGAATCAGACATTCAGTTTACCAGCTTGGCAGTGCAATACTCTGGATCAGGATTAAATCACAAGTTCCCAAGCTAATAGTGTCTGGAAGTGCAGTACATGTAGTGCTTATAAATCACAGCAGAAAAAGCTATCATTTCTCTCTGTTAATACCTTCAGGCTTCAGAAGGAGCAGTCCCCAAAGCAAATCAGTGGTTTAGTCATAGGTTTCATGACAGCATTTAAAAACCAAAGATAAAAAATGGGAATTTCAGGCTGTCAACATCTGAATTTGCAGCAAAAATTGTCATTGGGCTGTAGAACTGTTGTAACCTGTCTGGTGAAGTAATGACTGAAATCATCTCAGAATTAGAGCTTGTGCTTTTTATTGGTTTTTTACTTTTTCATAGCTGGAAGGGCACAATGTCTTCTCCAATCTGAGCTCCAGTGAATATGAGCAAGTCCTTGAGATCATCCGGAAAGCCATCATTGCTACAGACCTTGCCCTGTATTTTGGAAATAGAAAACAGCTTGAAGAGCTGCATCAAGCGGGAGCATTAAACCTTAAGAACCAAGCACACAGGTAAAGCAGCAAACCAGATTTAGTTCACTAGGGCACTAGTCTTAGAAAGAAAAACCTTTCTTTTCACAGAACACAACCAGAAATTGTAAGAGGAAAAAAAAAAAAAAAAAAAAAAACTATTCTCTGTAGGCAGAGATCTTACAGATGAGATTTCAAACACCAACTTTGTGTAAAATATGTAATCATATGTATATATATATTTATATTTGCATGTCACTAGCTTTGGATTTCATCTACACAGTTCACTGATAGCTTATCTGCACCAGGAAGTTAGTGCATAGGCAGTTAAGTAGTGGGGAAAAAAAAAGAAAAAAGTGCAATAATCATTTCATTTCATTCTTATGTCAATACATTTATTTTTCTGTAAGCATGCTTTCTGAAAGATTAGTCCTGACTAGAAGCAAAGTCACTTCCACTTCACTGTTGGATGGGAAAAAATCAAGTCCTTTGTAATCATTTTGCCTCTCTATAAAGCAGCTAACAACACCAGAACATAATTTAATAGCCAAATCAGCTACCGATTTCACATAACTTTCTGTTTTGATGAAACATTTGTCTCCAGAAAAAATCCCTAAGTCAAACAGAGAAACAGGAAAGAATTCTGGTCAATTCTCAACCTTTGTGAATTATGATTGTTCTAAGTTTTAAAACTATTCAAAATAGACAAATATTCATATTCATATAGACATGAATCTTTTTGTCCACATAAGCAAAACATAATGTACCCTGGATGGCAGATATGTCTCATAACAGGGTTGATTAAAGTGCTCACTCAGCACTACAGTTTAGTGGGTGTCATTTGTAGTAGGGTGATGGTTGGACCAGATGATCTTGAAGGTGTCTTCCAACCTTAATGATTCTATGATTCTGTACCATACACCCTTGATAGCTTCTTTACTGGAAAATGGCTTTGATCTAAGGCAGAGAAAAAATGGAGAGGTGAGATAGGAGTATATTGAGTCATTCTGATTCTTTTCAGAAAGAACTTTGGAATTTGGATCTTCTTTAACTGTTTGAGGAATTTAAAAGGTTTTGCTGGTAGTTCTGAATACATTATCTCAACACAGTTTAATACTTAAGCTTAAATAAAAGCTTAAGCTTTTATTAAAAGCTTAAGTCACAGTATGGAATTGAAGTTTAACAGGCTTGAGTAAGCCTCAAAATCTTAAAGGTATATTAGGTCCTGATAACCTCAAAATGAAACTTATGAGGAATCTTGAACTTAGCGGTTATCAATTTTGAATATTGCACAACTATTTAGTATATGATTGAATATTTTATCATGTTTAAAATTTTTACCCTGCCTGCCCCCTTTAACCATTTTCAGTGCAAAACCACATGCCCTGTGATACAGCATTCGTTGGTAACGTGGCTAAAGAATCCAAGGCTTCTACTTGGTATTGTACAATAAAAATAATGTAATAGGATGTTAAATTTGGCCCTTATGTGGCTGATAAATCCTCTTTTATAACTCACAGAATTTGTACTTTGCCTTTTATCTATTCTTTACATTGTGTATTTGTGTATTTCAATGGTAATTTGTCTATTGATACAGCTTCTATGACTGCCATCACATTGTCATGAAAGTTAGCAAGTTGTGTGCTTTTTTTCATGGGATAGGTATTAACAAAGATGCAGGTGTCTATCAGATGGAAATCACATTAATTCATTCATTAATTTGACAGTTTTCTTTATAAGACACAAACAATAGATTCAAGGAGTAGTAGAGAAGTGCTAGAAAACAAAACACAAAAACTCTTACTTTTAGTAATGACCGTTACAATCCTACCAATCCTCTTCAATTATTCTGTGAATAGGCTCGTCAGTGTACAGGATGGAATTGTGTGTGGGAGTCTTGTCCTGTTAGGAGGAGAATTCATTCCAAAAAAAGCAATGACTTCTCTTTTAATATACCATAGGTGTACTCTGATTATTGCAGTATTAGGGCTGTTGTGGAGACCTCACTCTTTAAAGCAGACCTTACATTTAGATCAACAACACAGTTTGCTAAGGCAGTTCTTGAATAATTTCTCAGACAGAAACTGAGACAGAAGATCCAGTCACTGGCTGTTGCCAGAAGTAGGAAAAAGTAAAAAATACTTTTGAGAAGAAGTAAAGGAAGAAATAAGAGCTTACTTGTAAATGAAGATCTTTGAGATAAAACCACTTTTTCTTCTTTTTGTAATCTGTGTTCATTTCTCTTTAAATAATGGAAAGAAATGCAGCAACAGGATATGCCATCTTTCTATTTATAGACTTGTACTGTATTCTCAAAAAATGAAGTAGAGGTACAGGAGTGTTTTGAGAGGCATTCTTGTGTACATTCCTATAATTCTGCAGATGAACTCTGGTTGCAAACAATGAAGTAATACAGGGTATATAAAATAATTTGTGTGATGCCTTACCTGTAAATCATAAACAAGTGGGGAGGAAACAAGCAAAGTGGGAGAAAATTTGTAGTATTTATACTTTATTGCTGATTGAACTGAGCAAGGGCAAATAAAAACCTTGGGATATGGTAATTAAGTCTTTACCAAACTTACAATTTCATGTTATTTTATTCTAGAGATAGAGTGATTGGTCTGATGATGACTGCTTGTGATTTGTGTTCTGTAACAAAGCTGTGGCCAGTTACCAGACTGACAGCCAATGATATATATGCAGAGTTCTGGGCTGAGGTATGTGCATTTTTGTTTTCTCACTTTATTTTATAAAAGAAAATATCTGGGTAGGAAAATAATAATAATTTAAAAAATAGAAAAATAAAAAAAAATTCAACAGCTAAATGTTTTCATAACATATTCGTTTTAAAGATTGTTCTTTGCAGCTGGCATGTGTTTTGTTGTTTACTTGGAAACTATTTAAAGAGCTAAGTTAGCTTCCTAAGTTTCAGGCATCAATTTTTCTCTCTGTTAAAGATGAATTTAGAAATTATGTCCTAACAGAACATACAAGAAAATCTGTTTCTTCTTAGAGTCACTAAGAGCAATGTTGTGAAGGATCTATTTGTATTCTAGAAATCCAAAATATGAAAACAGCTTCCGGGCCAGCTGCCTTAAAACACACTTATAAAGCTGCAGTATGAATCCAGGAAATGCTAAAGCAAATATGACAGTCCTTTCAATTTTTCTGATCCCAGCATTTGCATCTTTGTGACCCAGCTCAACAACTGTGTCTCAAAGAGAGAGAGCTGATTTTTAATATAGTGAATGTTACTCCACAGATAAGATGTACTGAGAATTGACACATGACATTGAGTTGTAATCATATGCAGAAATAAAGATACAATCTCTAACATTTCTTATGCTCAGGATGAAATGATTTAATCATTTAATTCTTAAAGTGAAAAAGTGACTAGGGGTATAAGGAATAAGTTCTGAGCATGTTGCATACAGTTGAATTGTGTGGTTTTAGAAGATATGTTGTATTTTCAAGACTGTTATTGTACGTGTGTATCATAGTGTCCTTTTCTCTTATGTGCCGTGTGGAAGACTAAAGAATTCAGTGGGCTTATTTCTGTTTTATATAGGTGTAAAATGGAAATCAGGCCCACAGATTTGATGTAGCATGCATATAATGTGGAGATTTCTGTTTTGCATGTTGCATGTTTATTAAGAAATTCAAGATGTGCATGGCATGTCTTTGTTTTCTTTATTATTATTATTATTTAAATTTTCTAGATCTTTTAGTTATGAACACATCAGTCTACGATAAGATGTTTAAAACAAACTTTTTGAGCTCAAAGATGTAGTTCAGTATTCACTTTCTAAAATGTCAGCACTGGAAAGTGAGTGTTTTTATGAGCAATATAACGGAGGCATAACGTTGATGTACTTCACTAATTACATGCTCAACTTGTTTTGCTTACAAGACTTTAAAATAATTAAAAAAATAAAATAATTTTTCTCAAGTCTTGTGAACTGAGTGGAAAGTGAAGGATCAAGTTGACTTTTCTTACTCAGCAATATTAGAGATGGAATTATGGACATAACTGAGCCTGCACAGACTTTAAGTTGTTTTGTTATTCAAGTTAATAAAGGTGCATCTTATATTATATTGCTGCTTCATGGAACAAATGTAGATTAGACGTTTTTGACAGAAATGGAATTCTTTATTTGCTATTTTGCTTCATCCGCTTTAAGAGATTAAGTGATATATAACAGAAGTTGGATATGTTGTGATCCATTCAGGATAGCTGACAAATCAACCATAGGTCTAAATGCTTCTGTAAACCAGGAAACCAAGTCAAACATAGGGAAAATTCTAGGAAGGCTATATGAATATAAAGATTAGATTGAATTTCACTCCAGAAATTGTTACATAATGGGGGGGGATGGGGGAGGTAAATTCTATACACAGGACACAATGTTGTTCCTAATTACTACTTGAGTTCATAATCTTAATATGTGGAATGAATTAATCAGAGTCTTTTTATAATGTTTCTTCTTTATGTAATTGTTAAATAATAACTGCAGAAGAGTTTGCAGCAATTTTGTTGTAAGTCACTCTGATCTTTCTTCATTGAATGAAGCCAAGTATATAGCTAGTGTTTTCAGCTAAGATTTACCTTGCTATCACTTCAGTATGAATCTTTAGCACAGTCGTACAACTTGAGCAAAGTAATACATTTGGTGATCAATTGTATAGGATCATATAAGTTTGTGTCTTCTGCGATTTTTTTGTGAGATATGAGACACTAGGTAGTTATTAAACATCCTGTTGTGTTTTCTGAAGTGACTTGCTATAAGCCCTCCATTTCTATAGCTGCCCTGCAAGTATGATATGAACATGTTTGTTAAGAATTTCTTTAACTTTCTGATCATGCTCATAACAATGAGTTTAAAAGCAGTAATTTTTATGGCAAGCTTTGTCTAGCAGTGTATCACATATATGTTTGCACACAGTGAACACACACACATTAAAAAAACAAAACAAAAAAAAAACTTGTATTTCTAGTACTTGTTTTCCAGCTAAACACAAGAAAATACTTTTTTACTGTGAAGGGTAGTCAACCGCTGGCATTGGTGGCCTGGAGTGGTTGTGGTGTCTCATCATATTCAAAACCTGAATGGACAGTCCTGGACAACTCACTGTAGCTTACCTTTCTGGGGTGGGTGAGTGAGGTGGATTGGGTGATCCCAAGAGCTTCCTTCCAATCCAAACAACTCTTTGATTCTGTGATACCTTTTTCTTTCAAGGTAGAATGATGAACATAATTCTGAGATTTTTTTTTTCAGTTTGGGCATAATCAGCCAGAGGCTGAATAGTTTCCTCAAAGCTCACTTTTAGAGTTTTCCGGACAGTTGATATTATGTTAAACAAAGCCCATATCATATGATGCTAAATGGTTTAGTGTTGAGGGTCTTAGCACTGAGAGTATGGTAGCTGCAGACAGTCCCGAATAATCAATAACAGTACTTAAAAATATATATATAAATAAATAAATTAAATGTTATTTACTGGAAGCACACAAAAAACAAATATGCTTACAGTTGCTAAACAGCAATTCGCTGACTTTCTTTGCAAGTTTTGACAGTAGAATGTCTAACAGAGACTAGATTTAATAAGTCTATCATCTAACTACTTGATGAGACAAATATTGTTCACAAGAGGATAGTACAGACAGACAGTACTTCAGAAGTGGGTTCCTGATTACATCACTCATTGGTTGACTGCAGCAGGACCATAATCAATACCTGATATCAGGCCACATATGCAAGGGGAAAAAAAATCCATAAGCTCACACAAGCTCTCATCTTTTCTACGCTCCAGGTAGTTGCAAGGCAGTAAAATAGAAAGGTGGTCATTAACGGCTCTACTTAGACCAGAATCATTTTTTTGTATTGCAAACTTCTCTTTGAGTATAGGTGCCAAAATCCTCCCTTGGAAGGGACTTGGGCATTGGTGCTTGGAATTTGTCATGATAAAATCATATGAGAAAGGAGTAACAACTTGTCTTCTAGACATGCCTTCACTAACTGTGGCAGAAACAGACCATTTATTCAAGGAATGTACCAAGCTTTCAGCTAAACATCTGTAAGCTAAATCTCATAGTAAAGTATACAAATAGACAAATATGATATTAGCAGATATCCTGCCTAAACTTTCTCCCTTACTCAGGTTAGTGATTTGAAGATTACATTGCCTCCTTGCATTGACTCTGGAAGCCCAGAAAATAGCAGCAGCTAAAAGCAACCATTGCTGCAGCTGTTGTTGCCTTTATAACCTCAAGATTAAGCATCTATGATGTTTCCACAATGCAGCTGAAGCATAAGTCTATTTGAAAATTTCAACTTTTTACAGAAGTTAGCCAGTTACTTATGGATTTGTAAGAAGTAAACATGTTCAGGCCCAGTATACTGTTCAGAAATGTGTATTGGCTGCTCTGTGAAGGAGACAGTTTTCTCTTACACGTTACATCGATCTGGTTTTTGGATATACTGCTTTTTCCCAGTATTCCTCTTATGCATGTAGAATAATTAGTGTACTTAAGAAGGCTGTTTGACAGGCAGCTTTGTAAAAATATGCTCCTCATCTCTGGTCAAAAAGACTGGATTGTTGACAAAGAGGGTGCATTATAAATTCATCTGCTTTACTCAGCTTTGCCTTGGTTGGGTGAATTATGTTCTTCATTGTATTATAGCACTTTACATGGATAACGTTTTCAAAGGTGAGACTAACTATGAATAGAACTGGCCAATCTGATGTATTTTATGCCATTTCTATTGTTATTTGTTTCTTTCTTTCTGCCAATTGCCTTTTATTATGGATAGGCCCTTGCAAACAAGGACAATATGTGTACATTGACTCAAAAAATTGATTTTCAGGATCTGTTATTTATATTATTGCTTAGGCGAATATATAAAATGAGACTCTCCTTAGGCAGTTTTCTGAGATTGCCTTAGACTGGTACGTTGCATTACTTTTAATTCTGGAGTTTTAGATCCATATGCATTAGAACATGGAATAATCCTAATCTCTCTCTTTGCTTTTCTCCAGGGTGATGAAATGAAGAAAACGGGTATTCAGCCTATTCCTATGATGGACAGAGACAAGAAAGATGAAGTCCCTCAGGGTCAAGTATGAACTCTCTCTGTAAAATCATACATGTTTTATAGCATTAATAAAACATGTATGAAAAAAACATTTCATATATTACCATATATTGCATTTGATGTCAGGGTATGTGAGCTGCTGAATTCTATGCTTTGTATGCAAAATGTTTTTTTATTATTTTTTATTGTTTTATTTAACAGTGGAAAACTCATTTTCAAAGACATTACTGAAATGATAGTAAACTTTTTGCTGCTGTCCTGAATTACATACCTATACATGTTATACATGTTACTGTATAAGATAGCTCCACTTCCTATAACATGATAAGGCTTCAGGAGTGATTTAGATATGATACAATATTTCTGCCATGAAAATCGCCATGAAATTTCAATGAGAAAAATGAAGTCTGTCTTCTGATTATATCTTAATACTCTTTTTATTCTTGTAATTCCCAATGCAGTGATTTCCAGCTTGTTATCACTCTTACTTCTTTCCCCTTAATAAAAACTCTGTGGAGTGGTAGCAGAACTGTAAATAGTTAAAATACTAGCTTGAAAAGCTTTTGGATACAATATATTCTTTCTTGTATGGTAAGTGTTTGTAAAAGGAGGTAACAAATACTTAGGAATTGTGGTCTTATCCTTACATCAAGTACAATTTTGAAGAAGTATCAAAAAAACAAAAACAAAAACAATCAAAAAACAGACAAAAAAAAACAAAAAAAATTCTGAAAACGCAGAGGGTCATGAATATTGACCAAAGATTTGAAAAGGCAGGTGTCTCTTTTCTGGCATATGGTCAAGTATTTAACACATCATGACATTTTAATGTGCAATTTGGGGCAGGTGAGCGTTGGTATTGGCCAATAGCACATGTGTTAAAGACTATCTGCAAGATAAATGAGCAACAAATCATAGAATCCTACCTGGAATTGTTTTAGTTGGAAGGGACATAAAAAGATCATCTAGTTCCAACCCCCTGCCATAGGCCGGGATGCCACCCACTAGATTAGGTTGCTCAGGGCCTCATCTAACCTGGCCTTGAACACCTCCAGGGTTGGGCAATCCACAACCTCTCTGGGCAACCTGCTCCAGTGCCTTACCTCCCTCTAAGTGAAGAATTTTCTCACAACATCTAATCTAAATCTTCCTTCTTTTAGTTTAAAACCATTCCCCCTTGTCCTGTCAATATCTGATTGAGCAAAGAGTCGTTCTCCATCTTTTTTGTAAGTCCCCTTTAAGTTCTGAAAGGTCACAATGAGGTCACCCTGGAGCCTTCTCTTCTGTAGGCTGAACAGCTCCAGCTCTCTCAGCCTTTCTTTGTAGGAGAGGTGCTCCAGCCCTTTAATCATCTTTGTAGTAGCCCTCCTGTGGACCTGCTGTAACAGCTCCTTGTGGTGGGGGCTCCAGACCTGGACGGAGTACTCCAAGTGGAGTCTCACAAGGGCAGAGACGAGGGGGACAATCACCTCCCTTGACCTGCTGGCCACACTTCTTTTGATGCAGCCCAGGAGGCAGTTGGCTCATGTTGAGCTTTTCGTCCACCAGAACACCCATGTCCTTCTCTGCAGGGCTGTTCTCAGTGAGTTCTTCTCCCAGTCTGAACTTCTCTCTTGGATTTCCCTGGCCCAGGTGCATCACTTTGCACTTTGACTTGTTGAACCTCACTAGGTTAATGCAATCCCACTTCTCTGGCTTGTCCAGGTCTCTTTGGATGGCATACCTTCCTTCTATTATATCTACTACACCACTCAGCTTGGTGTCACCTGCAAACTTGCTGAGGGTGCACTTGATGCCACTGTCTATCAGTCCCACAAAAGACTAAATGGGATTTCTGGAAAGGATGTGAAGTTTCTTTCTCAAGTATTTTTAATATCTGTCAAAGTGGTTGTTGAAAAAATCTACAAGGGCATCAATTACTTGGTGATATGTGGTAAGATAACACAGGAGATTAGTTGCCAATGACCAAACTCAGACACTGGTGATCACCAGCAATTGCCTGTGCTACCCTTTGCAAGTTCTGGGACCTTCCTGAGACACAGTGTAAAGGATCAGTATCATATAACGTATATGTCTTAGGAAAATTTTAAGGAATACTTAAAGTGATGTTAGTAAAGTCATGTAGGACAACTCAAGGAAAAAGCAGTTTGTCCCTGTAGCAGGATAGAGATCTTCACAGACTGTTTTTCTTTGAGATTTCGTAAAGGAGAGATTGGGCATGAATGATTTGCAGTGAGCTATAGAAGTACCATGAGAATCACTGTTCTTTTTTTTTTTTTTTTTTTTTTTTTTGGTACTGGTAACTCTTGCTAAAGCTACAGTAACATCAAATTCTGAGAAGTCAATGACACCTTTTCAATTCAGTGATTGCTAGAAGTTTAAACTTAGCTAAAAGTTTTTGCTGTTTTACAAATTTGACTATTGCTTTCACTTGTTCCTGGCTAAAATACTCATGTTCAGATTTTCAAATATTTGTGATTTTAGGCCAATACTTCTTCATTATTCTTTTGGATAACTACATACATTGCTTTTTGACATTCCTTTAAAAATAAACAAAAGGAATATGTGAGGAGTTTCTTGAGGATAAGCAATAAGTAGTGTATTTTAAGAGCCTCAATTGTCTGTTTCTCAAAGTGTTTGTGTATTGATTTTCCTGAGCACAAATACGTAGCAAAATGTGCAGCATTTATTGCTTTTTTCTGCTTTTCCTAGGGAGAATAGGTATTTTGTAAACATAAATTCAAGAAGAAAAAAGGTCTTTGAGTCAGCTGTTTTGGGCAAACAAGAAAGCTAGCTCTTCTTTGTTTGTGTGAACAAAGAAAAGCAAATGGTCTGTTGTCTATTTATATACATATATACATACATATACATATAGGATTTTATTTACTTTTAGTGGCCTCTGAGACTTTAATTGTCAATGGCTATCACTTACAAAGCATTTCATGAACTGTGAAGGGAACGATAATTTTAAAATAAACTAGAAACAACAAACTATCAAAAATGCTGTAGATTAATTACTTGTTAAGCAAGACTAAGGAAATTTTTATATTCTGAAAAATAACCCTGTATGTTATCTCATATTTTAGCATTAAAATCTATTACTCTTATTATAGTGAGGAATTGGCATTAATTTATTAAATTCATATGTCAAGTGTAAGCCTAGTAGGAGAAGAAACATTTTTCTGTACTTGGTTTATTCTTCCACACACTGTATTAGTTATCTTTGAACATCTTGAAAAGTACATGGTATTACAGTACATATAGTACTTACTCTTCTGGGTATTTACGAAAGAATTGTTAATGGGGTGAAAGTACAGGTCTAAGAAGTAAGCTATTTTTTTTCTCTTTTAAAGAGAAGTACAATCTTCATAGGTTCTTTTACATTGTGCTCTGTTCTGTGCTTCTTAATAGTATAACAGTAAAATATTAAGCAAAATAAAGAGGTTAAAAGTCAACTTCAGAGTGTGGTTGCAGCTGCTATATCTCACAACAGCGCTACAGCAAAACATGAGATTTAGGACATACATAGTTCTGTGCAAGTAACCATTCTTATATTTCTGCAGAGACAGAAAAATTTAATGGAGCATTATCATCCATTTCCTTGGGCTCTAACAGAAAGTATTAATGAGTTTAGGATCCCATATTTTTATGTGGATTTTAGTTAAAGCATTAACACCTTATTTAAATGACAATGATGTTTAGGAAATGAGGATTTGTATAAACATGCAATCTCAGAAAAAATAATAATGCCTCAAATGCTCATATTTGATGAGAATAGTTTTGTGGTTGGCTCTTTCACTGGTTGAAAGATACTCATCTAGGTGGTTGGATCAGTTGCCCTTTGCAGTACAACTCATGAAGGGTCCCTGAGTTTGGTGTCTTCCTACTGTGGAGCCTGCACTGAGGATTTGTTCCTTACTCAGTAAGGATTCCCTCACCCTCTTTTCTGCCCGTTCCTTGAGAATTTAATCAGTGTTTTGGATTACACCAAGATTGCACGCTTGAAGGGTGTTTTCTGCTTTGGCTTCCATTAGACCTGTAAATGTCTCTCATCTTCACAGCCTAAGAATTTTGGAACCTGTGAGGAAAATAGAAATGACAAAAGAATGCAGTGACCTGAAAACTCTTTAGATAAGCAAGTCAAGGCAACCTGAGTAATGAAGGAATGAAAAATGGCTCACAAGATCCAACCATTCACAACTTAACTCAGAAATATAGTTTTCAGGTTGAAAATGAGAAGTTTTATGCAAAAAAATAAAATGTTAGGAGTGATTTCCTATTTGAAATGCTTCAGTCTGAACAGTAAAGATCCAGCTTTCAAAGCTATAAATATGTTTAATATGCACAATGGAATAGACAGTAGCTGTTTGTTTCAGAAACAAAAGATATTTTCTAGTTCTTCCTTCTTATGCATCTTAGGATATACATATGCTGCCTCTCCTGCAGTGACTTCAATGGATTACTTATTCCTGAGTGAACGTCAGGCTTTCTCTCTGGCCATAGCAACATAAAACTCAGTCTAGAATTATGTATTCAGGCAATCTAATCCTTTTACCAGAGGATTTGTGTGAGTTTGCTCTGGTCAAAAATCTAAACTCTTGCAAAGAGACATTTTTAATTAGCTTGTCTTTATTCAGAAACTAAATCCATTCAGTCTGTTAGGTTTTTTTCTCCTTGATTGATGTACATTTTAACTTAAGAGTTGTCAGTGTCTTAAAGGACATGTTTTGTTTTAAATACCAGAGTTCCAAAAACAAGGTTTGTTGGATTATGTTATAAATTGATTTAGTTTGGTTGAAATCTTTCCCATTTTGTGATGCAAACTCACTTCTCATCGAGCAGGAAGGTCTACAGTGTGACTGTATCTAATGTCCCATTTATAATTTTGGATAGATATGCAGCAAATCTGATATTTTCCAGTAAAATAAATACCCCCTTAACAAAAACAAACAAACAAAAAAGAACACTCAATACATAGGATAAAAACATGAAAACAATGCAGTATGCAAAATAGAAAATTATTTATTTATTTATTTTAAATGATGGACAGACACGACTGCTGTGTGCTTTGCCTTATGGTCTTCTGCATTTTGTTGCTATTGGTTATACCATAATTACTGTAACACAGACTGCTGGGTTCTTAGGTCTTCTTAGGTCTTCTTAGGTCTTAGGTCTTCTTTCTAGGTCTTCTTAGGTCAGAGAAATGTCTTTTTTTTTCTTTTTTTTCTTTTTTAAGTACAAAATGGACTTATTTACATAGCAATATGGGAGGAATCTCTATTGGTGGAAGTGAGGACAAGAGTTGCTCTTTGATTTCTGAATAAGGGCCAATGTTTAGACTGTTAACAAGAGATTTTTTATCAAATGCTTTGGTTTCAGTACATGTGGTATTTCACTAAGACACATTTAAAAACTCTCCCAAAGGGATCATAGTGGACTACAGTGACTATCATGAGAGTCTGGGGTAAATGAATGATGTTATAGTGAATCTGAATTTAAACTTCCATCCTTGGTTATGTATAAGTAGCATTTTCTAAAAATTCCCATGTGTCATGGTAAATCACCTGTAACATGGTAGCTGTCATAAGGCTCTCAGCCTATGTGAATCTGATATCATTGAAAATGTGCTTGTTCTCTGAACAGATTTATATGATAATGGTAAAAATATATTTCTCCACTACATACATGAAAAGAAAACAGAAACTTTATGAAGGTTTGAAGCCTTGTAGCATTTCAAGTAAATTGAGCTATGGAATACATACATCAGAAAAATCCAGAACTCAACCATATTTTGGAAATGCTGCACAAATTTCCTGCTTTCAAAAAAAAATTTTTTTCCATCACAAGAATAATGTTTGTAGAAATGACTCTGCCATCTACACCTATTTTCTGGCACTACTGCTACCAAAAATCCAGAGAGATACTGAGCAAATCAATTAAATCAATAGAATATTAAAAGGTCTTGTAGATAGCAGGTCTGCTATCTGAAGCAGCCACCATAATTATTAGAGAGAGGCAAGCAAGCGACTTGCAGCTGTCAAGCACTTCACTGTTAATGTTCATTCTAAGTCTTTAGTTATTAAGATGAGATGCAGAAGTATGAAGTCCTAAAATAAGCAGTAATTAAATAGGTAGTCAACAGCTTTACTCTAGTTGGCTGTTAATTTTCAGTATTTTAATTTGGCAACAATTAACTATTCTTTTTTTCATTGCTGTTTTTCATAGATTGGGTTCTACAATGCTGTAGCCATCCCATGTTACACGACACTTGCACAAATCTTTCCTCCAACTGGGCCACTACTCCGAGCATGCAGGTGAGTAAACGTGCAAGTTTTTGCATAGCAGGTAGCTTGGTTAAAGAAAAAACAAACATGCTTGACTAGTTTGTCTGGAAAAACAAACCTTTAATTTGAGGATTTGCATGCAGATAATGGGGGATATATATCTCATATTAATCCATGCAGAAACCCAGAGGCAATAACTACTGGCTGGGACTATCCAATGCAGATCTACAGACACGGTTGATTAAAATGTGTTTGATGCCAAAAGTACTCAGAGAGAAACAGTTTCAGTGATTGTGTGTCTCTATCTATGTTGCTTCAGTGCAATTTCACTGTGTCCTTTTTATTTCAACATAGTTCTCACAACTAAGATTGGCAGAAAACAAGAATTCTGTTTCATTAAAAAAAAAAAAGTTTTTTTCATGTGGCTTTATTCACGTCAGAACATTTCTGAAAAAAAGAAGAGAAAAAAAGCACACCAACTTAGACTGGTCAGTAATTTTGAGCATAAGGGGGATACCACTGGGATATGGGAAAGGCAAACGCAACTTTATTTCTAAGCAGTAGGGATGTAGCTTGGAATCTTCTGGAGGAGAGGAAAGTGTCCTTCACCAATTGCCTGCTTCTATCCTGGAATGATGGTGGATCTCTCTGTAGGTAGTTCAGTCCAATAATTATATCGTGGACTTCAGCAATCGTCACTGACAAAACATATGTTGAAATCAATATGCTTCACAGAAATGTTCCAGTTTCAGGTTAATCAGTATTCTCTAAGGAAAGCAGTTGGTTGGTAAATTGTCAGCATTCTTTAGTCACATCCAAGAAGAAGTTAAGTTTCTCAATGTTCTTAAAAGCATCTCTCTCATAAACTTTTTTTTCTGTTGTGGTCCCAGCTTGCATTGAGCTTTTTCTTTGTCACTTTCCTGACCTTGTGTGCTATGTGAAGTAACAGAAGAATGCCCACTGTATACAAAACATGGTGAAATTTTGGATTTATTAGTTTCTGGACAATACTGGAATGCAAACCACTACCTCATGCACACGTGAACTTGCAGTTTGTCTTCTCTCCAACCTAATCTGTTCTCATTTCCCTCCTGCCTGCTTCTAAACAAAGAAAACTTTCCATCCCTCTCAAAATCTTTTTCAAATCCTAAGAAATCCAACCTGTCCTCATCTTCTGCATATCAAGTTGTGGCTGTCAGTAACCTTTTTTGGTCTTCCCAGGCTACTGCTGTTTACACCAGGTGGTCTTATGGCCTACCATGTTTTTATTATTACACTGATTTTTGTTTTTCAGTGAAGTTTTGTTGTATTTCCTTCAAATTTGGAGACCTTCAGTCTTGTTTCCAGATGTGAGATATTAAAGTCACAGTTAAAACATTTGGGAAACTTTAAACAGCTTTCACCATTTTTGTTCATTTGGTCCTCTGGATGTCAGTTGAAATTCAACCCATGTCGTGTGTTTGCAGAGTTAGTGTTTCACTAAGATTTCAAGTAGACAAGAGGCTTTTAGAGTGGGCCTCATTAAAGTCAACCATCACAAAATTTAACATAGTGGTTAGCAAAATAATTTCATTTCCAGCCAGATACTATTTCATTTAGCTATGAGAAGATTATGTAGCTCTGTACAGAGGGACAAATGACTATGTTATGAAAACCAGTGAGTATCTACGAGTAGTTAATTGTCAGTTGTCTCTAAGTTCCCCCTACTGGTCATGGCTTTGCAACCCCTAGATGGATAGGGAGGAAATACTACATCGGATTAGAGACTACGCCTCTGTAGTTATTGCATTAGTGTCTCTACAGCTGGAATTTTGTTTAGTGTATGTGCTTTTAGAAGAGTAGATAAAGATACAAGCAAATAAAAGAAGATTAAGAAAGAACCCGAAGAATGAGGTCTTGGTAGCAAGAGACTAAAAAATTCGAGAGAATGACAAAGGCTGTCTCCATGGGAAGTTTTCTGATTAGACAAAGCTTATTAATTTAGCAAATAATGTGTTTGGACTATGTGTTTGGAAGCTGAAGCCCAAATGTTCAAACTGGTAGTATGGTGAATGCCTTTTTTTTTTTAAACATTTGGAATAACATCAATTGAAGATCATAAACTAAATTATGGTATACTTTTTAAATATGCTAGGTAAGAAGGATACAAGAGTGATGTACAGTTACTATGATGAAAATGCTGAGGCCTGTCTTTTCCAGTCAGGGTAGACGATACTTATAGTAGTGTCTTTTGTCCTTAAAAGTTATGAAAGTAACAGTGTGCAGAAAATAATAGGCAGTAATTTGTTGTCCTAAACTGAGTATTGTGGAAGTATTCATAAGTGCATATTTTAGTAGTTCCATCAATTGTAATACAGCATTAAACTCTTTAGTTTCAAAATGCTGCAAAGTGTGTTTCTGTCAAAGTCCAAATTTTGTTTTGGAATTCAGAGTTACAATACAGGGTAGGAATGCGTACTCCCTGAGCCATGTTGACCTTATATATACTTGTTGATAGTTTGATTATAGATAATTGAATCATGTGTACGCTGACAAATGAAGAAGAGTTGCTTTCAGTGTGAAATCAGAGAACATGAAGTAAACTATAGAACTACTTGTAATCCTTTCAATCTTTACAAGGTCGTGACTCATCCAACTACTTAACTGAGAGGTAGTCTCAGATCTTGGAAGTTTTCTAACTGCTGGATTTGTAATCTTTGTTTGAAGGCATGTTGCTTCGGCTGTATGGATAGTTGAGAACTAAATGGTCGCTTATTTGGTCCATGTAACTGGAACACAGATTCTGTGTTGCGTAACCATGTTTTCAATCAGAAACAGTTTCATACTGTTTACATGGACTAAACAGCATCAAGTATAATGCAAAGCATTAGAAATGCAGTGATGCTTACCATGAGTGTTTTCACTTGCTTGTTTCTACTCAGGCTAATGAATATTATCAAACTGCTTAACATGTATGTGATTTTTATTTATTTATTTATTTATTTTAATTACATACTTGTCAACATTTGGGTATAATTTTACTCCTAAAGCCTGTATCTATATGTTTCTAACATTCCACCTTCTACTGGAAGGTGCCCCTGCCCATGGCAGTGGGGGTTGGAAATAAATGATATTTAAGGTCCCTCCCAACTCAAAATATTATACAATTATACAAAAATGTCTTGCAGAGCCTTTATTATTAATGAAGAAAAGCCAGTGATGAATGTAAAGAAAGTTCTGTTACTAGCACAGTCAAATGAGAGGTCTTAAAAATGGGTTTGTAGCTACTGTAGAAACATTTCTGTAAGCCTGCCAGTATCTTTGCTAAGTAGTAAGCATTGCTATTCATCTTAATGAGAACTGGGGCTGAGAAGCTAGGCTGAGTGGTTAGGATGGCACAGCATCACCTCAAGGATCAAGGTTCTTGGAAGACCCATATCTTTTGATTTCTAGCCACATAGACTTAGTTTCAAAAGTAGATTGTAATACTTGATGGTCCGTCTTTCAGTACTCAACTGAAGGGATGTGAAGTTGAATTTTAGTGTATCAAGCATCCACATATGCTTATTTTCTAGATGGAAAGTCTATCATACTTCTGAAAGTTAAGCACAAACATGTTTTCAATAGTAAGTTTCTCTGCAAAAGGTATGATGTCTGTAGCAATATCAACCAGTCTCCTGGTATAAATTATGTGAATATTTTCTGCTCTAGAAATTGCAGTTATTGCTTTGAACTCATATATGATACAGATATTTCTGAAAGCTACAGTGACATCATCTGTGGACTGGGCAGAGCTCTGTACAGACCCAGCTTTCCACCCTGATCTTGTGCATTCCTTAATTTAGATTGCAGTGATGCAAAACTGGTGCATGGATGGAGTTTAAGATTTCCATATGACTAAAGAGCTTTCTGAAAATTTATACCCTGGCTTAATGTCTTCTGATTAACAGTTTGGTAGCTTTAGAACGTAATTGCTCTGACTTGAAATTACCCTCTGCAGACCCTCCTGAAGTGATCTTTTTGTGGGGATTGAGGAGAAAACATTGAGAGTTCAGATTTGGAGATGCAGACTAGAAATTCAAGAACACAGATCTGACTTCAACTCCCTAATTACTAAAATGTGTGTTCCTGCCAGGTTTAGATTACTCCAGAGTGTTTCAAATAGCTGATTTTGCACTACAGGTTTTTTTGAGTAGCAAATGTTATTCAGTGTCATGAGATTAACACAGCCTCATTCCTGTTTGGTATTGCCTCAGCTGCTGACTGGACCACTTTTGATATCACCCCTTCACTAGCAGTGCTCGTTCTTGGAACGCAGTGTTTAAACTGCTGTGTCCTTGAGTCATTTGGAATGCAGACACCAGCTGCAAATAATAGTAACAGAAGCAGCCAATGCAGCATTTCACCATCAAGGTTTTTATTTTGAGAGCCTCCTAGCATTTATTCCAGACATTTAGGAGCCAGGGCTTCAATGGGAGTACAAAGGCAAATGAATCGTATTATCCACACCTTTAAATAAGTAAATAAATAAATGTAAATAATAATAATAAAAAGAATAAGTCACCAATTTCCCAGAGGTAAGGTAGTATCTAAGAATCTAGAAGGTTATCTTGTCTGACAATTTATTTCACATTTTTAAATACTCTGTTGTCTATAATATATTTATTTTCTTATTGAAAATATTTCTTAGTATATTGTGTATTCTTTGTGGATCAAAACTACCAGCCACCTGTGTTATAGTTTCCAGAATAATTCATATAAGTGTTTTGTAGCCTATGTACTCACTAGGCCTACCAAAGTGACAAATCTGTAACAGTATATTTATTTTGAGGATGAGGCAAAGTGATTTTTTTTTTCCTTTAATTCTGACCAAATATTTTAAAACATTTTTCCATGTGCCTTCTTCAGGTGTCTGAATTGTTGCTGAAGTACATACAATTTACAATTTTTTTTGGCTGCAATTCTCTTCATTACTTTCCCAGTTTTGGGAAAGGGAGCTAGGAATACTGATGGTTCAGTTTTTCTAATCCTTGGTACTTGATTGTATTAGCTGACATTCAGTGCCTTTTTAATGCTGGCTACCTGTCTTCTACTTGGCCTGGAGCACTAGAAGACAAGGTTTCCATCTCACTGCAGAAATGGTGTAGCTGTTCCCCTAGAGGGCACCAGCTTTCTTTGGTAGACTTCATCAGATCCTTCCTTTCCCAACCCCAGACAGTGCAACATTACCTGTTCACTGTGATTCTAGCTCATTATTTGCTGTGTTTTATCAACTGTTTCAGCAAAACTGTGACATAAAAGCAGAAGAGTTCTGCCACATATAACCAGACATAATATAATAACATGATACACAACATGTAGGACCTTCATAAGTTTACCATTCTGTTTGTTTACTAAAGATGTTTAAGGGCCATCTGAGCTTGCTCTTTGTCTCTGCATTTGAAAACTGAATGTTAGATTTGGACCAGAGGTTGCAAAGTATGGTCCACTATTGGATATCATCAACACTGACTTATAAGTCACTGGAATGATATTAGTGTACACCAAGTAAGATTATGGGTCCATACTCCCTTTGGATCATTAGAACATTACCAGCTTAATTTCTTAATATTTTATGGCTCACAAACTAAAATTTGGTCTTGGGGGTTGGCCAGGCTGTGAGACACTAAAAAATAAAAATAAAAAAATCTGTCTTAAGAAACAGGTACTCTTGTTATGGAAGATTGATAGTATGATCACCACATTAGTAATTGAAAGTTGACACTATGATGTTGTCATGCACCATATTATATACTGTCAGGCAGCCCTTGTGAAGAAGTTTCAGAAGACCTAATTTGATTCTGTGGTTTCCGATGAGGGAAGTTTCCTGGCAAGGGTACTAATCTCTGTGATGCTTTTAAAAAGGGCCAGAGCACGCTGTTGTAAAATCCCTGAAGTCTGAAGTAAGGAAGGTTGTTTTTCTGCAGACTGCTGTTTCAGAGCCTCTGCAGACATGGTTCCAGCTGGGTTTTCTCTGTATCTGTGAGGGCTCCAAATCTGTAATGGAAGCCCATGCTAGCCTCTAGCTCCAGTGCTCACTCTGAGGAAAGGGTGCCATAGGTTTATCCATAGTCAGCTAGCCACACAGAATTATAAAATGGGATAACTGAAAGCAAAGGGTGAAAGAATATAATGAAGATAAAAGCTTGATGACATACTGGCACTTACATACAGCATAAAGCCACACCTCGAGGTATAATACAGCAGACAATATTATTAGGAAGAAATCCCGGTAAGCTTATGAACAGTGCTTTACCTCTTTGACTCTTTTGCATCTCCAGGGACAATCTCAACCAATGGGAAAAAGTAACAAGAGGTGAGGAAGCCTCTATATGGATTCCCTCCCAGTCCATCACTCCTGGGACTTCAGATTCGCTTCCTGTGAAGATTGATGACTGAACAGCAGCAACAGATTGCTTTAACCCTAAAAGCATCCCTTCTTGCTTTGGGGGTTGTTTTTTGTTTGTTTTGTTTTTATTTGACAAAGGAAAAAGAAAAGCTACAAAATGCTAACTAAGAAGCAGATCTGCCAATGAAGGTAACACCCATGGAGTTGACTCAGCTAAACAACTCTGGCAGCCGATCTCCTGACCTACACCAGTGACACAATGTGAACAGAGGGAAAATGACAACCCAGATTTTTTGGAATCAGCTATCAAAAGAAAACTTACGACTTGTGAATATAAAAGACTGGCCTTATCTCATGGGCTACATTGCTGAGGCCTTAATTTAAAACTGATGGGGGAAAAAAATCTTAGGGGGTACTTCTAAATTGTATCTTTCTAGTAAGGGTTTCAATGGTACTTTTATTACACTGTACTGTGCCTGGCTTTAACACCAGTGTCACTTGGGAGTTCTTGGCTATAAATAGAACAATATATCCATTGCTATTGTGAATGTTTATGTGTGATCTACTTGTAATCAGTTTGAACTCCAGCAGAATCCTTGGAGACTATAATTCATGCTTAGGTTACGGTGAATTCTCTTGCTGCAAACAAAAGAAAACCAACATTCAGGTTAAAGGTTTACAGTACTTCATTAAGCATCATGATGCTAACTGTCTGTCACTCACAAGGCAAATGTTGAAAGAACTAGTGATGATGCTTTGTTCTTCAGAATGATTTATCAACCTAGATAACTCCTCCCTTTAAACACTGGAAGTGCTGGATGTTTATCTCCAATAAGGAGAGATGTAGGCATAGTTTCAGGTTGGAGTTTTTGTATCCATAGTGACAGAAGCATCAGATTAAAATTTAAATGTGACAGCAAAGATTTCCTTGCCTAGCTCACAAATAACTAAAGTCATCATGTTTACTTCTACCTGCTGAGTTGTATTCTAAAAGGTATTAGAGACATACCTGAAGTATGCTATCTGCTGGGAACAAAAGCCCTGTCAGAAAAGTCAGGTCTCATAAGAGAAATTGTGGTACCGTCACAATAAATCAAAAATGTTTTTGTATAGACTAGCTTTTGTGTTGCACAGTAACACTGCATGTCATCTTCTACTCTTTATCCCCATCCCAAGATAAGTGAAAATAGGAAACTTCTGCCTTTTTGTTTGCTTTTTTTTTTCCTTAGTTCAGCAAAATTTCCAGACTTAGAACTGCCTTTCTCAAAGAAAGAACAGCTGACAGAAGAAGAGTACTCTAAAATATTGTGTTTACAGTTCTGTGCTTCAGTTAGGCTTCAGCCTTACAAACTTATGCACAGACTAAGACCTTACATTTAACGCCACTCTTTTGAATTTAGTGCAATTGTACAAAGTATCTTTCAAAAACTGTTAATTTGCCTTCATCTTTCTCTTAAAAATAATGAGAAAAAACTCTTCATATTGATCCACACAGTAAATGAAAACACAGTCTTTGTATACCTATCACAGTCTTTGTATACCTTTCACATACAGCCTATACAGCATTATATATGCGTTTTCACAGATAATACATTGTTGTAGTGGTTCTGTGATAACATGGCCATTTGTGTAACTGCAACTAATAACAGTAGCAACTTAAAGACAGGATGCAGGTTCTCTTTTTCCTTCTCACACCTGTTGAGCTGTATTGCTCTAATAAGCATGTCATCTTCTGTGTTTTATTTAAATGACATTTAAATTACTCTTGAGTTTTGCCTTCTGTTATGGTCGAGCACATACCAGTATGTGTACATGTGTACAGTATGTGATGCGTAATCACATAATGTATAAATGCACCTAAGCCTTTGCTGTACATAGATATCCCAGAGTTTGAGAATTCAATATGAAATTATCTTATTTGTATGATACAGGTTACCTAGCAGCAGCCCCATAATTCTTTTCAGGTGCTTTGCTAATTCTAAGTGCAGAAATTCATTTCTAACCACAGTAAATTATTTAATCATTTTGGATTTTTTTTAAAAAAAAAAAAAAAAAAGGAAACACCAAAGTAGAATGAATAGTATCTCATGCTGTCTTCTGCTTTATTACTTAGTAGTTCTGCTTTAATGAAATCATACAGATGCAGACTTTCATCTGCTGAGTACTTGACACACAATCAATCATTCCTAATTCACATGGAAATTTATCTAAATCTACAGCGACCACAAAAATACTCTCTGAAATTCAGATATGCTACCAGCTGAACTGAATATTTTTCCTTCACGGGTTAAGTATATTTGCTGTTCTTCTTCTTAGAATGATGATCTTACAAGCTTTGCAAAAATATTCCTTATCACACTGTGTCTGTGTTAAGCAAAGTTTTAATTCATCTTCTAGTCATTGCTGGTAAAGACAACTTGGCTAGTTCTGTTACTTACTATTCAGAATGTTTGCCATATCACATGGTATGTTATGTTTTGAAGTTTATAAGTACTGATATGGAACATAGTTCCCTAACAAATTCATCGAACTGGCCATAAGTTGTTCTATTAATGTCCCAAGTCAATCAGATGGTTTTGTTTGTTTGTTTTTTCTAATGCAGAACTATCTGAAACATTTAAAATATATGTTTATTATAGTATAATGTCCACTAGAACTAAAAACTTCAGTTACAGTGGTTGTGGATTGGTGTATGAAAGGAGGAAAAAATCATGACAAAAAGTTACTTTTTGTCTGTAGCTATAATAACAAAATTAGCAATAGTGGGCTACATTTTCTAAGCAAATTTAGTCTCAGCATTTAAAGAGTACAGATTCAGATGTAACTTTTTGTAGAAAAAACACTAAAATCAGTACTCCCAAAGTCAAACCCACCAAAAATTAAAACTTTGAAGTTGCATTTGAATTTCACAGCTCAAGTACATGTTGAGATTTAATGGTTCAAAAGCGTGAACTTGAACTCATAAATCTGCTCATTAAGTTAAACTGCCAAAAGCCATTTTTATCCTGCTAAAACCTGATGTTGTACAAGGTCAATAAGAACATATATAAAAAAATAATAAAACAACAACAACAAAAAACATAGATTTTTTTTCCTATAAGTGTTAGACTTTGTATTCCCAGAACAGCATTAGTTTTGTTAGTGATTTCAATGGATTTTTGCTTCTAAGCCCAGGAGAAGTAAAAGGACTATCTGAAGCCATATCTGAGCATTTCTAATATATTGTGAAATGATGCCTGAAAGACATGCACTAAGAGAGAAAAATAGTTCACATAGCATGATATTCATCTGAGATGTTGCATATTTTATTACAGCAATGTCAGAAATTCCATTGTTATAATTAATCTATGAATTTTGTAATGTAGTACAACATCTTGCTGTAATGGTTCAACTCATGGCAGTACTTTTTTTAATAAGTGATCTATTTTTAGTAAGTTATTCCATTAGAGAAACACAATAGTGTTTTTAGTAGGAGTATATGCTAAAATATATTTACATTGGAGGAGACATGCAGTGTGGAATTCATCTTTTTGTCTGGCACAGACTTCTTTCATGTGTTTAAACTTCAAACAGTGTGATCAGTTTGCTGTGACTGCATTTAGACTGTTTAGTGTTAAAATCGTAGGGATTGCAAATAGCACTATTCATGTTAAAAACAGAGTTTGTTAGATGCTCAAAACAATTATGACCCTCTTGAAATAATGCATTTGCCTCTAACACTGTGATACAGGAACAATTCTGTGAAGTGGTACAATTCATTTGTTCATTCTAAACACAGAAGAGACTTTCTGCACACTACTACAAGGAAGTTCATGTTCAAACTTTAGGTTATATATCCCAATCTAGCAAAGGCACATTACAACACTTATTTTCCTTTCTGACCAAAAACTGTGCTCGATTGTAATACGGGTGTATACTCTGTCAAAACAAAAACAAAAACAAACAAACCAAAAAAAAAAAGGCAAAACAAAACAACAACAAAAAACACAACCTAAAACTATGGACTGCTTTCTAGGGTAGGTCAAACTGATTTGTAGAGTAGATTCATATATATTCAAAATTCAGGTTGGGCTGTTATGTGAATAAGAACGAACTTCAAGGTAACATTCAACTTTACTACATTTAGTGAGCTGAAAGATTTGTTTTATATATATATATATTTACACATACATATATATATATATGATACATATAAACTATCTTTGTAAAAATAAAACAAAAAATATGCAAGTGCAATAATTTAAAGAGGTCTTAACTTTGCATTTATAAATTATAAATACTGTACATGGTGTGTAATTTTTTTCATGTATTCATTTGCAGTCTTTGTATTTAAAAACAAACCTAAACCTTTACTATTACGTTTGTACAATAGAACAGTAAGCATTTATTATGATATAGTTAAGTTGTAAATAAATTCACAAACCAAACAGCCAGTACATATGCATATATGGGTGTCCTATTGTGAAACCTGTTTTTGCTTTTACTGCTGGCTTTAGCACAGCAAGACTACTTCTGTGGATATGTAATTATACATATAAATATATGTATGATACATAAAATATATTTAGAAATGTTCATAATTTTAATGGATATATCTATACATATTCTTTGGTGTGAATATTACTGAATACAGAGTTTTTTAATATTATTTTTCATGTTTATTTTTGCTATTATTGGGAGTGGAAGTGAGGGATGTGAAGTGTGTGTGTGTGTGTGCACCCGCATGTGCGCACGTGTATGTGGTCATATACCATGAGTAAACCACCGAAGAAATGGAATCAAAACATAATGGAGTCCCATAATTTATGTTTGACAATATAAACACATTCTTTTTTTTTTCTTTTTTTTAATGTAATCACCTGTTGTGAGTTTACATTGTCACAAACTGCAAAGGGATCCACTTTCCCATTTGCTCTCCAGCTGCCAGAGAGCTTACCTTGCTGTTGATGTAATTTCACATAGATCCTTGCTTTGGCACTGTCAGATGGGCATGTAGCTAATGCAGAATAATTTATTACCCTTTGGGAATTATGCAGATACTCAGATGCTGAATTTACAAAAATAATTCTGCACCCAAATTTTAATGCTTGCTACCCCAAAAGGATATAGGGCTTTGACAATGGTCAATACCCTGAAAATACAGGCTAGGTTCAGGGAACAGTAAAATAAAGTTCCGAATTGTACATTGGCAGATATTTATAAAAAGCAAACCAAAACAAAAAATCTTGTGTGTTTATCTACTTAGCGTATTGATTTGCTTCAAAGATTCCTTGTATTGTTCATGCTCAGTAAACAGGATATTCACCATTTATAGCCCTCAAAACTGTCTTATGTCATCATGAGTCTGCACAACCCTTCCATTCTCAGCGACAGACATTGTGCTTGGGAAAGAGGCTCCAGATGGACTTTGTGCTCCTGTTCTCAGCACAGCCTCCAAATATTCCTGGTCTTTCTCCCCATTGAAGGAACCTGGAGCATTGCTAGCATGACTTGGCCAGAAAGAGGTTTCCAGAGCAACTGTTTAGCTACTGCCTATGGTTGTCAAAAACATGTTTTACAAAGTATTCCTGGATTTGTGCTATTATGGCCCACACTTCCACAAAATTTTGCTGCAAGGAAACTGCTGGTAGGGCTAACTCTTGTGATGAAACAAAGTACAGTGAGATTTAATGCATTTGTTAGGGATAATTCATTTAAGTTAAATTTTCCAAATGTTTTGGGGGGACTGGTAATACAAGAGGAATGTTACTGTGAATACTATTAATTTGGTCCTTTTTACCTGTTTCTGTGGTATTTGCCAGGAACTGTGGGGTGAAGTCAATCCCTTTCTGGTTAAGTAATTTGATGGCAAATTGATGGCAGTCAATTTCATGCCTTTTCATACTTTTCTGCTTGTCATGCAGTCAGCTCTTGTAGTAGACCATGGTGCTTTGCCATTGACGGTCACTGCACAGTCTATATGCTTTTCCTAATATTTTTTGTCATTTGTTATTGAAAAACATCACCAGAAAATTATTAAAACAATACCTGAATATATCCCCTTGTAGATATTGGAAAATGTAAATGTAAAAGGACCTCCACTGAAGCTTATTAAAACCTGGGGAGGAACTGTTAGTTTCAATGAACTAGGCTGAATCAATGAACATCCTAGTTTCAATGAACTAGGATGAATTAGGCTCTACTGTAAGTAGCTAAGTGCTCTCGGTAAAGTTCTGTGCTTATTTGAGTCAATTGTAATGGCTGATGGCTTCAATGAGTTTCACCTGATCAACAGGTGTTGCAGATTACTTCATTGTACATATTTTGCTGAAGACAATTACTGAGAATGATTTCTTCTTCCTCAGTCTGCAAGCAGTTCCTCAGGTTAGGGAGAACTTTTGTTTGTTTTGAAAATGGTTCTGTTTATAGTGCTCTAGGAGGTGCTACCTGTGTTACAGGTATTGCTTACAAAGATGAAGAGCTTTGACTCTAGGTCAAGAAAGAGCTACAGAGAAAATTGTCAGAAGCTAGTTGGCATGTGCATAAGATCTGTTGTTCCAAAGAAAAGTCTTCTAAAGGAAAGAGCCTGAGAGTCAAGAATATGAATCAGATCAAATGATATATTTGAAGAGAAAAGAGTGAGTTATACCAGGTAAAGATTATTTATTTATATATTTATTTATTATATAATGTTACTAAAAGGGCTGAACAAATTTCATCACATGGTCTGTTAATGTTCAGCTGGCCTTAATCACTTTTCACAGCAATGCAAACCCTGTGAATACAGATAAGAATAAGATGTAGAGCTACTTATGTTCCTAGAGCTGTCTTTATGCTAGTTAGAGAAGCAACATAAATTCATAATAAATACTATTTAAAAATGTGGAAATGAGAGAAAAGAAAAAAAAAAAAAAAAAAAAGGTCTTGTTACCAGTAAATCTTCTAGGTAATCTAGAATCATTCCTGTGATAGAACTAAAGTTTCTAAGGAATAAATACCCTTTTTCTTGTTGGTTGTTGTTGGAATGTATGTAAAATAGCACAAAAAAAATCAGAATATATTCTTTTTGAAAGCTATCTTTCATGATTTCTTCCTGCATATTGTATTGCCATCAGAGTTAGCCATCAATGCAAACAGATAAGAGTTTGATCAAACCATTCCAGTGTTCAGAGGTAGTCACCATTGTAGCTGGTGGTGCATCAGTTGAAGCCTTTTTCTGTTCTACACCACAAGATATGTAAGTCCCATGACCATCAATCTCAGTGCTATGTTGAATTGCAGACTGCACAGAAAGCTTCACACAGAAAACTAATGTCCTATTTGCTATCTGAAAGTTTCTAAATCAACTCCTTGAAATCATTATGTAGAATTTGCTGATAAGGTAGTTTCTTCATTTGTTGCCTTTTTCCTTTCTGTTGTTTTGTTGTACAATTTTGCTCTCCTGGTGGAGTAATTTCTATTTTTCTTTTACCTTTGAGGACTCCATGAGTAAATCAGACCACTGTCTCTACAGCTTCTTCTACCCTCTCTACTTCTTGGTCTTTATTAATTCCCCATGATCAGGAATTAAAAGTGTAAAGCCCTTCTGCAGGGCTATGTTTCCAAGGTTTATATAAACTGCAAAATGTGTACAAAACACTGAGTTAATGGGCTGGAATTGTGGAAAGGAGACCTTAAACCCTAGTTGCTTTTAGCCCTGAAAGTAATAATTTGTATACAGTATTGCATAGTGTCATATTCTGCAATAAGGTTAGAAACTGTAGAGTAGAATAGTTCAGTTGTAAAGGGACCTACAAAGATCATATAGTTCAACTGCCTGACCGTTTCAGCGCTAACCAAAAATTAAAGCATTTAATTAAGGGCATAAATATAAATGTATATTAGGGCATAATATATAAACTTATATATGCCTCCTGTAGACGGCCAGGTATGGTTCATCAGCCATCTTGCTAGGAAACCTGTTCCAGTGTTTGACCATCCTCAATGAACTGCTTAATTATTAATCTTTAAGATATATGTTTCTCCCACAGCCATTATGGTTTTCCAGCACTGTGTCTATGGTGCATTCAGTATCTGTTTCAAACACAAGTAGCCCAGCAGAAAAATGTAACATGCTATAATTTCTCCATGCCAAGAAAAGGTAAGAGGGAGGTTCTTGTGGAAAAACTCTTAAATAGAGAGTGACATTTTTACAATGAGGAATGTTGCATTTAACTTGATAATAAACTTCACTGATGTTGGTTTTCAAGGTTGTATAGACTCTGAACAGCCATTATGATAACTGGAAATAATGTAAACTCAACATGGTAGTAACTTACTGGGAACACACAGAAACAAACATCATAACCAGGAAAAATAAAATGGGCTACACCAAGAAAAACATTGGTGTTTTAAAATATTGAAATATTGAGACGTAACTTTCTCTGCCACCCTTAGCATGTAGCATGTCTCCAGCTTGTTGGAAATGGGGTGTTGACAGGGAAGGGAAAATTTTAAGGAAGCTGCAGTTGCTTTTCTCTCTTGTAGTTGCATCCAGCTGTGAGATACTGCACCTCACTTCTTAGCATGGGCTTTTCAGAGTGATCTAACCATTAAGTTGCTCTGTATGCCTTTCACTGCATTGATTGGATCAGAGGGTGTTCAGTGTGACTGGATGGAGTCCTCCCTGCTTGTCAAGGAAGAGGTAAGTACTGCTGTTAAGGCAATCCCTGCCAGTCACCAAAATAAACAGTAGGCACCCAAACAAATATACACCTATGCAGAAAAGAGTTTGGAACAGGAGTCCATGGTCTTACCTCTGCTCCCAGCAACATGAGATGGTGAAATTTACAAGACCAGAGATGATGTGAAAGCTTACCTAAAGGGCTTGAACCTGGACAGTGTTCCTCTTTGCCATGAGGGTAATGAGATCAGGGCTTTGGCTGTGATATGCAGACTCCCATATTCTGTAGAAGCTGACCTACAGAATAAAAAGTTACAGGATGGACCCCCAACAGTCTCTCTAAACAGGCACCAGTTTTATAAAACATAGAACTTCATTATATTTGAGACTGTTCCCCTATGAAGTTTTGATGAATTCAGCCAATAAATTCAACAGCCTTATGGGAGGAGAATGAAGGTTCCAGGGAGAGAGCGAGGTCTTGCCTGATATTACTAGAAAATCACCTACGATGTTAGACTGTTTTAAATCTATACTTTGAATTTAGAGCTATGGTAAAAGGAAAAGATATATTGAAACCCTACATGCTGTATGAATACCAGCAAGCTTTTATTTCTGGCTTTCCTAACACACAATCTAAACAAAGCAATTTGCCTGCAGTACCTCAGAACAAGCCTGAGCTTACCTTGTTTTTTCTGTTTAAGATGCTTTATTTATAGACACTTTCCTGCTGTCTACAGCAGGAAAAAATACTTCCTAGTGGATGAAACTGGGTTTCAAGACTGAGTGCAGCAGTGCTTTGGATTACCTATAGGTTATATTTCTGAGACAGAAGTGTGTGAAGTGTGATCGTGAAACTGGGATGGAGACAAACATCTAAGTAACACATTTTTTTAAATGACTAAATTTTGACTTAAGGGCTTTTTTCTTTTTTTTTTTTTAAAGTAATTAGGTTAATAAACTGTCTTAAATCTAATCCTGGAGCCTGCTGATGTCGATACCAGCCTTCCTGGTGGTACTGATGTGATGGTGTTCGTAGATCCTGTAAACACTTTCTGATTTAAGGGCTCTGTTGCCTTTTGTATAAAGCCTGTCCTGCACAGCAGACAGGTTTGAATTACCCAGTCCAGGTCCCATGGACCTGAGTACAGGGTCACTCCTGCTGCAGTAGGCTGCTACACAGGTCCCTGTGAAAGCTTGCAGAACAAATGCTCCCAGCTCCTCACACAGACCCCTACACTCTGGTTGATTCTGCCTTTTTATATAATAACAATATAAATTAAAGTAAATGGAACTCATTAGTGTGACAAAGTATGCAACAACTGTAAGATATTTGCATTTCAGGGCATTTGAGGGGAAAGATAATAGCCATAAAACTTGTAGCAATAGATCTGATTTCTTGGCTGCTTTTTCTGTTGTTCATTGCAAACAGAAGTCCCACTGTAGTACCAACAGTAATGGAAGGAATGCTGCAGCGTTTCCATTTATGCAAACATGGCTTGAGGAGCAGGAGCAATAGCTCAGGGGTAAGAGAGATTTTTGCAGCTTGGCGCCTACATGTTTCACTACTAACAAAGCAATATTGGCTTAGTCAGATTTGTGGTCACCATACATAGGAATGCTGGCTGGGAGTGATCACTGCCTTGTGCAGATGGGAGGTTTTACCTTTATTATAAACTATAGCTGGATCCAACTCATTTGTGTCTCCTGAGCATAAACCAGAAAGCCTTTGGAAGGAGGAACTCAGGCTTCTGTGTGCAGGCCTGCAGAATGGCTACCAACTGAAGAACAGCTTTCTGAGTCAGGCAGATGTGATGACTGGTGCTGTGCTTGATAATCACCAAAGTGCTTGTCACCTAGTTTGCCAGGAATTGGACACACAGTCTGATATTGCCTGAGGTTCTGGAGAAGTGGATTTCACTAAGTATGCTTGTGGGATTAACGTACAGGCATTGGTGGTATTTATTTATTTTCTTCCTTTCTACTTGCACTGGGAACAGAGTATATTATTTTCAAGCTAAAGGATATGTAACTGAATGGCCATCATAAGATGATGAGGCATTGCATATGGTCTTAAAGGCCATCAGACATGCCTGCTGTTTTCTGTCAGGGAAAGGCTAGCTTCCCCCTTATTTCCCTTGACATCAGCTTGCCTGCATTTTGATTTGATGACTTGGTGCGGGTTCGGATTCAGGTCTGACACTTAGGGAGGCTCCGCTTTGGCTGTGGTTTTGCTAGATATCATGCTGTTTAAGACTACCACTTTTTTTTTCACCCTCTCCCACAGGCCATTTCCTGGTGTACAGACTCACGTGCAGCCCACATCCCATGTGATGGGTCCTTCTGGTACGCCATCTACCTCATGTCATTTCAAGTTCCTGGAGAAGCCTGTGACTTGATTTCATCCTGCATCCAGGCCTCCCACTAGATACTGGCCTGTCTGTGGAAGGATATGGGAATGCAGCTATTAACAGGTTATAAACCTCAGCTCAGTCCAAGGCTAAAAGACTTCAGTCCCTGAATGCTGTCAGCAAAGCAAAGTAGGAAGTCCTCTTTCCTTGAAAGTTAAAATACTTTTGATATATAATGAAAAGTTTTGGTGCTCAGTGAACTAAAGGCACCCCCTCAGACAACAGATATTTTTTTTGGAGGTCAGACAGTGTGGCAGGGGAAGAAGAAAGAGTTACCATATGATTAGATGTAAGGTCTTGGTTCTTCAGCTCCCTTTGCTTGTTAGATTCCAGTCTCACCATTGTGCTAGAAATTGGTGCCAGCAAGCAGCGGGGGGGTGTCTAGGAGACATGAGTGGGTGCTGGGTGCCTCAGACTTACTGCAGCCCCATTGCTCAGCAGCATTGAGTCAGGCCTACTTTGTCACAGCCTTTTTGATTTCTTTAAATGAGGAAGTGAATGGAGACAAATGAGGGAAAGGGGAGGAGAAGGGGCAGAGCACAAGTGAAGAGGAAAGGAGTCAGCCTGTCTGAATGGAAAGCACTGCTGTTTGTTCATGTGCAAGGGAGAGGCTGAAACTTCATGGTGTGAGAGTGTGGGGAGGGCAGGGGTGCAGGGTTACAATTACAGGAGCTTTTTTTTTTTTTAAAAAAGGGTATCACACGAAGGATGTTGTCACCCAACTGGAAAATAGCAAATGTACTACCTGTATTTAAGGACAGCAGACTTGTTCCTCTCTCGTTCCTCTCTTTTCTTTGGTAACTTCTTTTAGACCACGGAAGCATGATTGTCTGCAGGGGTTTGAACTAATGTCAGCTGGGCTGCTCCTGGACAAAACTGAAGAAAGCAGTAATTAGCACATGAGGCAGTGGTAATTAGTATGAGAAGTGCCTGGGGGGCCAGAGTGGGCCTGCATCTGCGCAGCATGGGAGGACCTGCTGGGGAGGGGAGGGGACAGTGTGTAACAGAAGGATAGTGCATGCATGGGGACAGAGGGCACCCACAGTAGATCTGGGAGGGGATAGGGGGCCCTCAGGAGGGGACTTTGCTGGGGCCATGGTGGGGAAGCCTCATGCAGGGCTGGTCCCAGATTAATCATAGAATCAAAGAATCATCTAGGTTGGAAGAGACCTCCAAGATCACCCAGTCCAACCTCTGTCCTAACACTAACAAGTCCTCCACTAAACCATATCCCTAAGCTCTACATCTAAACGTCTCTTAAAGACCTCCAGGGATGGTGACTCCACCACTTCCCTGGGCAGCCCATTCCAATGTCTAACAACCCTTTCAGTAAAGAAGTTCTTCCTAATATCCAACCTAAACCTCCCCTGGCTTAGCTTAAGCCCATTCCCCCTCGTCCTGTCACCAGGCGTGTGGGAGAATAGACCAATCCCCACCTCGCTACAGCCTCCTTTAAGGTACCTGTAGAGTGCGATAAGGTTGCCCCCGAGCCTTCTCTTTTCCAGGCTGAACAATCCCAGCTCCCTCCTCATGGCCTGGACTGAAATGCTACTGAGGCAGGGTGAGGCACAGGTCTGTGTTGCTGGGTGGGGGCCTGGGGTCAGCGGGGTGTCTGGCTGGTGTCTGTGGTGATGGCTGGGCCCTGGTGGACTGGAGGCAGCTGGTGGTTGTTGAAGTGCCAGCTGGGACACTTGGTGTAAGGTGGGGAAGCCATTTCACCCAGCCTGATGGCCAACTCAGGGGCTTCCTATGCAGTGGGAAAAGCCAAGCATCACTGGTGTGGTCCATGCCACCATGGGGCTGCTGCCCTCAGTGACCTTGTCAGAAACATCACACCAGGCTCCAGTGCATGTATGTATTTCACTACAGGCAGCCTGAATTTCCCCAAGTCTGGGAAGCCATGCTCAACTGTACTGAAGTGTTTTACTGTGCTTCAAAACTCTTTTCCACCCTCATGTTCTGCAGGCAAAAAATATCCCTCTGCCTCCCTCAGGAGGTATTGAGAGGAGAGTTGAAAATGTAGTTAACATCTCTTCCACTCCGCAAGTGTCAATTACCTTTCTTTTCCCCACTCAGATGGTCTATATATATATAGCTATAAATATAGCCAGCTAAATTCAGGCTGTTTTCAACCTGTGTTTAGCACTGAAGTGGACTGGTTCTATTTTAGGGCTGAAGAAGTGTTTGCGTGCCTGAAATCTCCAACTTTTTCTAACTTTATCAGTTGGTCTAATAAAAGAGATTACCTCGTCCTACAGGTCTTGCCTTGCTTACATCCTTCAGGCACTGTGTCTACAATAACACTTCTTTCCTATTGCTTCTCTGCCACCTGCAGTGCACAACTTGAATGCACAAGGCAGAGGATGAGGGAAGGCTTATTGGGGTATTTCCTGATTTTTTTTTTTTTCCATTGTTTCATTTTGCAAGCTTGAAAATATTCCTGAAAACAGAAGAAGTTGGGTTGGAAGGGATCTCTGGCAGTCACCCAGTCCAATCCTTTTGCCAAACTGGGCTAACAAATTTTGATGACATGCTCAGGATCTTACCCTGTAAAGCTGTGAGTACTTCCAGGGATGGAGATTTCACAGTCTCTCTTAGCACATGCTCCAGTGCTAAACTATTCTTGATGTGAAGATTTTTTTTCTTATGTCCAACCTATTTCTCCCTTGCTGTATCATGTAGCTGCGGCCCCTTGACCTTTCACTGTTCACCTCTGAGAAGTTGTTCTTGCTTCTCTACCACTTGAGGTAGCGGGAGGCTACATTATTATTTTTTTTTCCTGCCTCCTCTTAGAAGTCTGATCTCTGGTCTATACAAAATGAGATCATTCTGGGGTGCTCCAATCTCTTGGCAATCTCAGTGCTCCTCTGTTAGTCTCTCTAGTTTATCAATGTCTTTCTTGCACTATAGTACCTAAGATTGGACACAGTGTGCCGGTGTGGAGTAGAGGAGAGCAAGCACTTTTGTATGTCTGCTGGCTATGTATTTGCTTAGGCAACATGGTGTGTGGCTAGCTTTCTTTGTTTCAAGGCACACTGCTGGCTCGTGCACCTTGACCCCCAGGTACTCTTCTGCAAAGCTGCTATCTATCCAGTTCACCCCAAGCCTGTACTGCTCTGTGAGGTTAGGCCATCCTCGACTATAGGCATTACATTTTTATTGGTTGACTTTCAAGAGGTTTCTGTTGGCTTGTTCCTCCAGCCTGTCAAGGTCTCTAACTTTTTTTTTCAACCCCAATTTTTGTTAAGCATGTGGTTCCCCAGCCTCTTGTGCTTGTTTTTATGCAATATAAATGTGTTCAAAGACCTTGTTCCCCCACAAGGCAGCGTTTTCTTTTACTATAAACTGAATAGGTGTGGTGGGATGGGTTTTTAGAAGCAGCCTACACTTACCTGCAGTAGAGATACTCTTGGATAGAGAAGGTCCTGTGCTGCCCAGCCTGTTGCTCAGTGCCTTTGGACACTTGTACACTAGTCATACTACCCTCCCACTTACCACCAGAAATGATGGTAATAGGATGCAGACCTGTACCCTAGCAGGAAATACAGGCCCTGAGGTGTTCATCTTTGCTATCTGCTCATTGATATAGTCACTAGGGAGACAAATTTGAGAATTCCTGCTCCTGGACAGGTCGAGAAAACCCTCTTATTACAAACATCTGGCTTTTTTTTTTTGCTTCATGCCTTACCTTGTACTCTGCCTCATCTCCCATCCATTTAGAGCTTAAAGCCTCAGCTTATAAGAAGGCTGAACTCAAGGCTGCTCCTCTACTGAGGTTTTGAGACTACTGTGGTCTACTCAGAGAGGAAATTAAGGGACAGCATCTGAGTAAGAGCTTATCCCACTCCAACTCTAGATGTCTCTTCAGGGCAATCACAGGCTCTATTTTGAATGGGGAAAAAAAAAAGTCTCCTTATCTGCTCTACACCTAGCCAGCATACTGTTATGTTTCTAGAATAAATAAAGGTAACTTTCACAAGAGGTTTGTGTGTGCTTAAAGAAAGAAAAGGGGAGCAAATATAATCAATTAGGCAGATCCTTCTCAGTAGCAGCTGCCACTGCCTCTCTTCCACTCAGCATGCTGCAATACGCTCTTTTTTCTCTCATGTTTTTATGAAAAAATCACGACCTTATTATCATGTTCATTTCCATCCCTCCAGCATAAATCAGTCACAGTAACAATTAAATGGTTCTCGAATTAGAAGTAAGATTTTTTTTTTAAAGGGAAGAAATTAAGAAATGACTGGAGTGGCAAGAAGGGAAAATTAACCGCTTTATTTCCCCCACTCCTCACTCCCTGCATCCCTGTTGTTGAAGGAATGATATGGTCTGCCTTAGTAGATGTCAGTTTATAACGTTTATTCTGTACTACTTAAAACCTATGAAAACCTATGCGTATCTATACTCTTTCTCCTACTTCTCCCCAGTGTACCCTCTTCCAGTGAGCCTATCGCATATCAGTTTACTGCTCCTTGTTATGTAAGTCAAGGCTCTGGCTGCATCACTCTTAAATATGGGCTTCTAATACTGTTTAACAGCGAGGGAATCCTGGTGGTTAATGTGCTACCTCAGCTGATGGGTCAGGATTTGACTTTCTGATTGGGTGTATGAGTTCCTAGGTCTGTTTTCCTGGGTAGCAAGAGCAGCCATGCTATAAGGATGGTTTTTGCTCTTTCTGACTTTATTCAGTCTCTTCTTCAGGCTAAATTAAATTCCTCCACCCACATACTTTTTCTTCTCAGTCATGGTTTCAACTCACTCTTGTCTGGAGTCCTCCAGTTGTTCTAAATCTTTCCCAAAGAGCAGTGGCTGAAACTGGTCACAACATTTGGCTGAAGCCTCCTCTGTGCTGCTCACATTGACAGGAGTATTTCACCTTCAATAGTGGTCTGTACATCCCAGAATGGCATTTGTCTTGCTCACCACACTGACACTGTTGACTGGTGTTGACCTTATCATTCACCATATTCCCAAGATATTTTCTAAATAATTTTCTACTGAACCAGCTGTTGCTGGCTGCTGGGCAGCTGATTGTTTTTGCACATATTGAAGTTCATGCAGCTGTTCTCTGAATGACTCTAATTTATCAAGAACATTTTCAGTTCCAACCCTGTCTCTAAGACTATTTGCATCCCTCTCCATTTCATGTCATCTGTAAATTTAACAAGCATATTGTGTATTCCATCATCCACAGTATAAATAAAAATGCTGGGAAAATTAGATCCAGATTCAGGGCGAATCTTCACAGAATACTGCTTGGTACCTCTTCCATTTGAATAAGGAAACTTTTTAATTCCTCTTTGAATATAATTTTACATGTTATGGTGGTTTTTGCTAGTTTATTATATTTATTTATTTATAACACCCTGGCTAGCCTACCTACTTCTAGATGATTTTTTTTCTCACTTAGGAGAATGCTGCACAAGGCAATACTAAAAGCCTAAGTAAAGTCAAAATACACAGCTGCTACTGTTTCTCCCCTGCACTAACACCCTTAAACCACCATGCTGTTGTTATTCAGCTCATCATTCATTGTTCAGGTTCTTAGAGCAAGTTTATTTTTCTAGGATACTTTTTCTTTTTGGAAGTTGAAGGTAAAGTTGCTGAGCTTTAACTCCTCTCTGCTATCTCTTCCCCATTTCTTTTAAAGATAGACCCTGTGCTGAAGCTTTTCCTGTCATTGGTGGGTCATCTGTCTCCAGTGTCTTCTCAAAAGTATCTGCTAATGCATCTGAGACAGTTTCAGGCAGTTTTTCTCATGTTCTAGACAGATGTTCATCAGGTTCAGCCAAATCAGCAACACGTTACTCTAAGTACTGCCTAATCTGTTCATTCAGGCTATAACTTTTTTTTTTTTAACATTTATTTACCCTTCTCTCACTGATGTTTCCTGTACTAGCTACCTGCTCCCCTTTTCAGTGATGAGTGAAGGATAAAAGTTTACTTTGGCATTTTTGGCCCCCTCTTTCCCTTCCCTGTTGCATAGAGTGGCCATGTTTCTTTGCTTTACCCATTAATGTTAATGCATTTTACTCATGGTGTCTTGTCCTGGTAGAAATGCAAAGGTGGTGCTTCTGTATGTTTCTCTGCAGGGCCTGTGTCCCTCCATGAGGAGATGTGTCCTTCAATTTCAGGATGGCTGGCTGGAGGTGTCACTGTATTGGCAATGTTCGCTCACCAGCTTGAAGGCCCTTTTTCTACAAGCACTGATGCTAAGCCCTCCATGTTCACCACTGGACAGCGACAGCTTGCCAGGAAAAAAAACATGTTGTGCCACCAATCCAGCAGCCATAGGCAGACTGGCTTGGCTGGGGAGGCAGGAGGGGCTAAGAGGAACCTCTTTTAGCCATACTAGGTTGTCACCATCTTGAGAAGGTGAAGCAGGCTGTACTAGGGAGACAAAAAGAAGAGCTACTTGGAAACATTAGTCCATTGTAACTGGCCTTGCTGTTGCTAGCACTGACAGCAAGTGTCTGGTCACCCTGGCACATGCTGACAGTTAATACAATGCACTGTTTTGTTTCTCATTGGCTTTCTCATGGGTGGCCAGTGGATCTCGGGAGCAGGATGTTGAGGTCAGGCCATGCCCCTGCCCTTCTAGCATGGCCTTCTACAGGTACCAGTTGCTTTCATATATCGTGCAGGTATCTGTCAGGCTGTGTGGCCATTTTAAGATTGTGTACAGATATGGAGAGCTGTCCTAAGGACCCATAGGCCCCTTGGTTGCCTCCTGACACTCAGTCTCTATGCAGCATTGAAAGGAGTTGCACTGTTTTCCTCCAAATTGCTTCCCCCTTTGAGATAGCTCACAAACTTCTTGTCTTCCTAACTCTGCTTCTGTGGGCATCACTGCCTCATCCCCTAGGGATACAAGGTCCTGCAGGAGCAGCACAGATACTTATGTATCTGTGTACATAAGGCTAAATACTACTAAATACATCAGAGCACAACAGTGACTCATTTATTAGATCATTTTGTGCCAGAGTACAATAATATTGAGTTTCAAAAAAGTTTGCAGTTTTTAACAGTGATCTCATGTGAACATGCCATCATTATTGAGATAACTAGAATTGTGAGCCTACCTCACAAAAATGACTTCATAGATTAAAAAAAAAAAAAAGCTATACATCCAGATTGGTTTCTTTCATTAGCTAAAAGGAAGGGTGAGAGGAGCCATATTTCTCTCTGTAGAAGGCATTAAGGAATAGATGACAGGGAGAACTATTAAAAGTAAAGAAACTGGGACAAGATTAGCATGTAACAAAATATAATCTGACGATCAACAAAGTTTTAAAATTAGAAGACTGAATTTCTAAAGCAACATGCTAATGAGAATGTTAAAAGTTTGTGAAAGGGATTATTTGATATACAGTAGAATCTGACCAACCATGGGTCTAATGTTAGGGAATAGGCAGAAGAGGCTCCTTGAGTAGCAAAACCATGGAGAGCCCTTGGCAAAAAAAATAAATAAAATAAAAATAAATTAAAAAAAAAAATCAGAGACAGTTACCAAGCAGTGTGACCAGAGTCTGAGCTTAGCAGGAGCCTACCGGTATGTCCAGGTCTGTTTGGTTATTTGTATACTGCTATGGATAAGAAGGAAGGTAGCATAGTTTTGTAGGCTGTGTCTGTTTAAAATGCTCTGTTATAGAACTAGGAGAGTTTTGATCTGTGAAAGTTTTTGGTCATGTAAAGCTTTCCCTTTTTCAAGTGTATTTTGTCTTTCCTCTTTCTTCTAAGTGCGTGGTACAAGAGTCCATTTCATCATGGAGAGAAACCATGAAGTGAGGAGCCTGGCTCATCTCTTAAATAGCGTGGAACTGGCCTACAGAACAGATGTTAAACTGTACACCTCAGGACACTTAAATCATAACGAGCTTTATAAGCCTTCAGAGAAAATAAAACAGGGATGATGGTACTCTGCCAGGAAGCAAACTAGTTTCATGACAGAAAGAAATCAATTCCTAGCTGAAAATGAGAGAACAAGGAAGATGAAAAATTGTTCTGGTAACTTTTCTTCCAGCATTCCTCTGCTTCCAGCACAGGCTGAATCTTCCTTCCCCAACAACAGACATCCACAGTCACCTGTGACCAGTGTTGGTGCCTCAGTAGATGCAAGTTCTACTGCACCGGAAATATTAAAGTTGAAAGCACTGAAAAAGAAAGCGGAGGAGGGAACTGACAGATTCCATATGCGTCTGAAAAGAAAGGAGTTAGATGTGTCAGAGATTATGGTGCTGAAAAACAAACCAGTTAAGAACAGCCGACAGTGTGCTGCTGAGCTTGCCAAAGAATACCAGTTCATACCTTTATATTTGGCTGGTGTAACTAAAACTGATCAGTTTAACAAGTTCCTGCATTTCCAGAAGGAGTTCATAGCAAAGCATGAATTGTTACAGAATGATTTCACAGGAAAAAAAGTATCAGAACAGCATGAAAGGAAGCTGGCTAAGGTAAGAGACTTCCAAAACTGATGGAAAAGTAAATTTTGGGGTACCTTTCTAGGTGGATTGGTTATGTGTATTCCAGGAAAATTGAATGAATGCGTCTAGACAAAATCACCCTCTAGCTTCTTTTCAGAGAGCTAATCACATGTATTTGCTTAGTTGCCCTCTTGTAAGGTGCATCTACTCTGTGTTCCAAAACCTTGAACCAAAGCTGTACTCCGCTGTTTTCTCTTCCTCCCCTTGTCTTGTGGAAATGCTAAGTATACAGTAAAGCAGGATGCTGCAAGCTAGTGATCTGCATGGGAAAATCATTTGGCCAGCAGCTCTACCTGTTGTCTAGGAGCATGTTTAAGATAAACTGTAAAAGCTACCTTCTCTGTGCGTGCTGTAGACTGTCTTTATGCACAGATATTTGCTGCATTCTGGGTGGCCTCCTGTGATGAGTGGAATGGGGGATTGAATTTGGTGAGTAAAGCAAATACACCTTGTAGAAGTTACTTGAGTTACTGCCCTGGGGTAACCATTAGCAATCTCTTAAAAACAGCTGCGGGAGTGAGAATAAGGTACTGGAGTCATAGAAATTAGAGACGGAACTTAATGAAAGCAGCCTGGGGTAGGTAAACTAACAAAACATGTAGTGTGAGTGAGAGCTCCAGTCTCCGGTGGATTCTATGAAGTATCATCTGTCATGCAGTTAAGCAACTGGCCAAAATGGTCGCTTCCCACCCCAATAAATAATCTCAAGCAACCATTCTCTTATGCCTCTGGTTTAAGAAGCCAGAGAAAAGGGAAGAAGGGATGGGGGAAAAACATTTAAGGCAAAATGATGTATTATAGCAGCGTAATAGCTCGATCTTGTATTTTTTAAAACAGTTTTTCCCAGAAAACATTTTCCCAGAAACACTTTGAATCAGTAAATTTTTGTGAGGTAGGGTAAGCCTTGCAGTGATGGCTATCTTTGGCCTTTGATTAAATGGTCAAAATTTCTATCAGCCTTGGTTTGAAATAAGGATATTCACAAAGTGAAAAACTGCCACAGTTGATTATCTACCTAGGAGGCTTGTTGTGAAAAAGTTAATCTTAAGAACAGAGCACTTTGAAGTGAGGCCATCAGCACTCTGGAGAAAGAGTTTTTATGACAGAGGAGGTTTCCTGAGAGACTCTTTTGCTGTCTCAGGTTTATTACTCAGAGCTGATATGTAAAACCGTGAGATTATAAGCATATGATTTTAAGCGTTGCATTCCTTAGATAGGGTTTATCAGGTTATTTATATATTAATTATGTCTTTCTAAGCTAACAACAGTTGCTTTAAGGGATGCAATATGTTCCAAGGTCTGCTTCTTCCAAACTGGAGATGATCTGTTGAAATCAGTAGAGAGACTAATTTATGCTTATGTAAAGGTTGGCTGTAAATGTGTAAGCAAGACATTCAACAATAGGTTGAGGTATAATGTCATAATTGTCTTCTGGAACATAAATCAGTGACTTCTTTGCTTTCTACTAGTTTTTTTGATAATCAGTACATCCAGTCTTTTTGAATGTGATCTTTCTTCTTACTGTGATCAAAATGCAGTATTCATGCTATGACTATGAACTTGATCTGGATTCTCGTAAGGTTTCTTACTGCATACTATCAGGAGAAATGACATAAACTTGAATAACTTATTCTGACAGTAACTGCTGTAGAGCACCTTCTGCACATGTGGATATGTAGTTGTTTATTTTGATGCTTTTACCAGGAGCTTCAGAACATCTGTGGCTGTGATCCCCTCAATTTCAAGCGACTACAGGCTGCTGAGGAGGTTTTTGAAGATATATGCAACAGTTCTCTGATACTTGGTGATATTCTCAAGGAAATTAAGGTAAGAATTATTCCAAAGATTTAGCACAACATAAGGTGAATGTACCTGATCAGGTGGGAAGAGCAGTCAGCTTTTGGGAAAGATTTATAAGTTCTTTTCTAGGTTTTCCCCTAATTTACTGCGTGAGTTGCACAGACACAAAACATTTGGCTACAACTTGAACAGTTTGAAAAAGACATTATTAAAAACAAAACAAACAAAGCCCCAACATTCACTAACTTTTTTTTTTTTCCTGAAACTCTAGCCCTAATTCTAAAGTCCATAAAATATTTTGGAAAAAAAATTCTAGCTGTAACCTACAGGTGAATTAGCTTTCTACCTCTCACTCATGACAGTTACATGTGAGGAGTGATAATTCTCACCTGACGTATATTAATGACTTTCCTATTTTTTCCTATTTTTTGATTTTTCACTGTGCTGAAGGATGAGGCTTGAAGCCTTTTATGTGGTATTCAGATCTGTTTCTCTTTTTGGGCACTCAAGACAGTAATTTGCATGTGAAACAGAAATAAAATATTTAGGATAAAAATGAAGTTACACTCTGATTCTGCACACTGTAATGTGTTGCTAATGACAATAAATTCTACATTAACTTTCTCAGTAAGAACCGAGGAGAAAAATGTAATTTGTCTATATTTATTGACAAAGAATTACGCGCTGAAATCCAGCAGTTGTAGGTGAGGGAAAGATAGGTATTACGAGCAAGAAATCCTTGAGGAAGAGGAGCTAGCTGGGTAATTGAATTGTACTGGGAATAACACTGGCAAATACCAACTCTGTGTTTTAAATAAAACCATATGTGGCAGCACAAGTAATCTCCTCATGCCAGCACAAAAGTTATGATTTTTCTGGAACCAAAGTGAAACAAGACTATAATCTCTGGACTGTGTTAAACATTTTCTGATGTTCTTTCCTCTCAATTTGTTCAGAGTGAGTATGAGCTGTACATAATGATGGTTCTGGACTCTCTGCCTATAGCACAACACAAGGTAGTATTTGGTTGTCAATCTTTGCTCCTAATTACACCATAAGGCCTAAGGACTGTGTTTTTGAAAATAGGCGTCTTCAGATCCACATACAGTTGTGAATTTTTCTTTGGGTATGCTACAGAGAAAGGAAGTATTTGAAATCAGACATGGGCACTTTCTGGACTTACCTTTGACATGGGAGATCTAGTGCCTTTGCTTCAGTGCTTACAGTTTCTGTAGGAGCAACCCTTAGGGATAATAACTGAGAGAGTAGCTGCTGCAGAATAAGCAGAGAATTGGCTGAATAGCCTTTGCTGGATTTCTGAAGTATCAGACCTATTGTCCTTGTATCAAACTTATTACTTATTTGCATGTGTCCCTCACTGCTAATAATAGGTAGAGAGGCTGGCCTGAGCACTATTTTGGTGGTGTCTGAAAAGAATAAGTGGCTTCACTCTCAACCCTAGAACAGGCACATTCAACCTTGTGAAAAGTTGCTTTTCCTCTGTGTCCAAACCCTTAGGGCTATGGTACATAGGCAGGTTACAGACATATAGACAGCTGTTGAAGGCACATAGAGTGAGGAGGCCTCAGGTAAATGTCTTCTCTGCTCTTTGTAGAGGTGGCCAAATTTGAATTTCTGCTGGGAGACATGCGATGAACGTGGCAGAGGGATGTGTGGTTATTACAATCCAATGTCCTCTTCAGTGGCTCCATGTCAGGCTTACTGTAGAAGTGATGCTGTACAGGGGGTGACATTGGCTTCAGGCTGCCAGGAGTAGGGTTGTGCACCCCCCCCTTTCCTCCTAACTCCCTTGTCAGTATCGTCTCATCTCTGGAAAAAGGAAAAGGCACCAGGAAAGGTGTGCTCCACCACAGAAGAAGAGCACAGAGGAGGTGTCAGACCCTGACAATGGGTGCTACCAGCTCTGACTGTCCCTGCAAAGCCTTCCCAGGGTCTCCTCCCACCCTGCCTGTGGCCAGGACCCCATTTCAGCCTAGCTTGGACCTGTGAGTCCCTGCTCCCTTCTCTTGCATTCTTCCTCTTTAACTTTCCGTACTCTAAAACTAGCCCCTTTCTGACCTGCTAGCTTTTTAGGCTGGTGTACTCCATTGACCCTGAGCAGACCGTTTGGATTTGCTCTGAGGATTTCACCTTAGTTATCCACTCTCTTTGGTGTTGAGCCTGGGAGCTTCTCTGTGATATTGTCAGTCTGTTGAAATGAAAATGAAAGTTAATGATGAATGCAGCACAGCTTACAGCATAAACATTTCATCTAGCATAAGTAACGTGCCACTCAATGGCAAAGCACCTGAAAGGATTGTTGGAAAATTAGGGGTTTGCATGGGTCTGAGTCTTCATATTGGCTGGTTGAGACATGCAAAGGAAAAAGAAATTGTCTGTATAATTGTCCATATTCCTTTTTTTTTTTTTCTTTTTAATAATCTGTTACAAGCCTTTAATCTAGTTACAAATGGAAAGAAACTCTTTGGCCAACTCTAAAACCTGCCATAGCTTTTTTTCGTTCATGCCTGGCCATGTTAGCTGTTAGTCTATGAGTATCTCATTCAGAAGTTTTCAACAGAATTTATTTTTACTAAAAATGTAATTTTAAAAATGGTACCAGAATCTGCGTGTTTTGCAATGGAAGTAATGCTGCTACATGACTTGACATTTTACTCTTGTTTATGCGTTCTTACAGGCTCTAAAGGCTCAGGTCAAAGGGATGGAAACAGTGTCCTCAAGGGCTTCAGAAATGCAGTCTGTCAGGAAATACCTGCAGGTTCTAATGAAAAAAGTCAGTACTGCCCTGGAAAGAAGCAAAGAGTAAGTGTTGCAAATGCTTTCTACCCCTCTAGTAGCAACTACCTAAATGAGCTAAAACAGCAACAAGTAAACAGAGTTCTAGAAGTTTACAGAAACTTCAAAAGATTAGACCCTGTGGATGGCTTACTCTAGGTAAATATCTTTCTGCTTTCTTAATATATATTTTCGATATTTATTTTTTTTTCTTTTGTACCAATCACACTGGGGGGACATAGTTTAGCCTCAAAGCTAAGGCTCTGAAGCCCAAAGTGTTTCCCTTTTTGCCATTCCTGACTGATGCCATTCAAGGAGCTAATGTCATCACAGAGAAGTCTCCTGACCACATGGGCAGCAGCCTGCATCATGAGATTTCAGACTTGTGACTTCTGCTGGAACCCGACTTTGTTCCTTATAATGGAAGCAACAAAGCATGCGCTTTGTTGATTGCTTGTGTCCTGTCCTCTAAAACAAGACTTGGTTTGACTAGCTAATTCTCAGACCTTCTCAGGCACTCTGCCATCATTGGACTGGCCCCGTGTTTCCATGACTCTGTTACATGATGCTGATGTTATACATCACAGCTTCTAAATCTCCTTTCTCCTGCTCCAAACTCTGATCTAGCTTGCTGCCCTCAGTGTTGGAATTTATGGCTGGTTAATCCCAGAGATCTAGTCTTTAAGCTTGAAAACTGTCCTGCAGGAGATCTTGCCTACCAGCTTTCCCCTTGTTTCCCCCTTTACTATCTTTCAACAGCTTGAAGAATTCAGAAATCACTCTTTCACTAAACTAGTGGTTGCCTGACTTATCCATTCCTTTTTCTTGTAAACGTTTTTCTAACTAGACTAGATGACTTAAGAGGTCTTTAAGTCATTGCAGTTGTTGTCTCCATAATATTTAGTGTGTACACATTAGTGTTACGTTGTGCTTTCAAAATGTAGTTTAGATGATTCTGCATTTGAGATAAAGTGTGAAAGAGGCTCATGTTCCCTAGTTTCTACTAGTCTAAACAGGAGGATAATAGTGGTCCAGCACTCTACGCATGTACACTTCTCTATACAGAGAGAATGCATTATTACCTAGTACTGTGGGATAAAGTCAAACTGGCATGAAGTTAAGATGGATCAGGGCATAGTATGGAATATTTATAGATCATGCATATATAAATTTTGTCTAGGCTACAGAGATTGATTTTTGTGCAAGCTCTTATAAGTATTTAAAGGTAAGGGGGAAAATCCAACATTTGTCTTCTGCCAAAGGGCTGAAAGAGAATAATGATAAACATCCTAGAATGATCTAGTGGAGTTCTTGGGAGATTTGACAGCTCTGGGTAAATAAATAAATAAATACTCTAGAAGACCTTTCAGTTCTGGATAGTAATCTGTTACCACAGAAATTTAGAATCTTGCTATATTGTAATGATAATTTTCCTGCAAAGCTTGAATTTTAACAATCAAAATCTGAAATATTTGCATGCATTAATTGCTACTGGGAGCCTAAGACCAAATTTTTCCTTTTCTTTCAATGGACCGTGTGGGAAGGGAAACTTGAAGGGTGGGCAGAAGAAAAGACTTTCATACAAGACTTATGTCTTTTGTTTTGTAAATAGCATTGGTTAGTAGATATTAGAATATCTGATAGGATTTTGGAGATCTGATAAGGAGAGGGGAAGTAAGAATATTAAAGTATATACAGAACTAAACTGTCCACTTATGTTATTGTGCTGCCTGTCTATGTGTGTAGGTAATGTGTAATTGCTTCAGTATTTTCATACAGTGAACAAGAAGTTTCCTCTCCTATGAAAAGAAGCTGCAGTTTTAATGAAGCAGAGGGAGATTGCTTAAATCCTGAGGGGCCCAAAAGCGAACATAGTGCTCAATGTGAGGTCACACCAGTGCCAAGTACAGAGGGACAATCACTTCCTTAGTTCTGCCGACCACACTATTTCTGCTTCGGGCCAGAATGCCGTTGGCCTTCTTGGTCACCTTGGCACACTGCTGGCTCATGTTCAGCTGGCTGTTGACCAGCAACTCCAGGTCCTTTTCTGTCAGATAGCTTTCCAGGCACTCTTCCCCAAGTCTATACCACTGCTTGGGGATGTTAGGACCCAAGTGCAGCACCCAGCCTTTGGCCTTGTTGAAGGTCATGCAATTAGATGTGGCCCATTAATCAAGCCTATCCAGTTCCATCTTCCTACCCTCAGGAAGATCAAAATTCTCACTCAATTTGATGTTGTCTGCAATCTAACTGAGGGTGCACTCAATAAAGATGTTAAACAAAACTGGCCCAGTACGGAGGCCTGGGGAACACCATGTGACTGGTGGCCAACCAGATTTAACTCCATTCACAATGACCCTTTGGTCCTGACCATCCAGACAGGTTTTAACCCAGTGAACAGAACATCTGTCAAAGCCATGAGCAGCCAGATTCTCCTGGAGAAGACTGGAAAACAGTATCAAATGCCTTGCAAAGTCCAAGTAAACAGCATCCACAGCCTTTCCCTCACCCATTAAGTGGGTTATCTTGTCACAGAAGGAGATCAGGTTTATCAGGAAGGACCTGCCTTTCATAAACCCATGCTGAATGGGTTGGATCAGCTGGTTGTCCTGTACGTGCCATGTGATGGCACTTGGGATGGTCTGCTCCATGACCTTCCCTGGCACTGAAGACAGACTGACAGACCTGTAATTTCCTGGATCATCCTTACTGCCCTCATATTTGCCAAACTCCAGTCAACTGGGGCCTCCACAGTTAGCCAGAACTGCTGGTAAATTATTGAAAGTGGCTTGGCATGCAATTCCACTAGCCATAGGTATAATAACGTTCCTTACATGTAAGAACTATGTGCTCACATAGTTTGTAAAGGATCTTGAAAATGTATTTGTGAATCTCTTGTTCCCTTTTGTTCTATTCTAGATTGAAGAATGAATTAGAGATGGTGCTATGGATAAGCCAGACTTCAGAGGATAAAACAGGTAAGGGATATGACAGTTCTGAGTAAAGTATAGATGAAATATGGTGCAAATTGTGGCTCTAAGGTGTTCTAAATGGCTGGAAAAAAATATCCTCAGTTGTTGAGATTTTTCCTGTTAGTATGATCAAAATGTGCTGACATCTAATGAAGTTAGTCATGTGACATCTTTCTTACATTTCTTTCACTCCTGGCCTTATTTATAACTGGAAGATGTCAATGGGAGACTTTCTAGCACTGAAGGAACCTAGGGAACTGCCAAATCATCTCTGAGTCTGTGACTGATTCTGTCGCTATTAGTCACAACATTGTCCAGTCCCTTTTGGATACTTGCAGAGTACTATGTTTCAGTAACAGGAATGAAGTTTACAGTCTGTTTATGTGCTGCCTGAGAAAGCAGTGTCTTTTGATAAGGCTTTTGATCAGTGGAATCTGGATCAGGATCTTTGAATTAGCCATAGTAAGATAAAATACGTAAATCTGGACAGTTGTGGAAGGGTGAAGAGAAAGCTAATGGATGATGAACTGGGAAATCCTGCAAAATTCCATTAGGATAGAGTACAGTATAACTACTCAGACTACAGTGTACCTTTATTGTATGTCTTTATTGAAAAAAGTACTCAAAGTATAGTTTTGTTCTAGAGTATGAGAACATGCCAGTTTGCAAATTATAAGGTGGCAAAAAAGGAAATAGCTGTTAAAGTAGTGATATGAAATGTCTTCTGCATTTCCTTTTGAGGGAAAAGAAAGATATAAATACTCTTTATGCTCAATGTCTGTGTGCCACTGTCTTACTCCAGGCTGTGGGCAGTTGTTCACCTCACCATGTGCAGCTCCTACCACTGGCATCTAACTCACTTTTACAAACACGCTCTAAGTAGGAACAATGATTGAACAATCAAATCAGCTTCTGGTTGCTTTGCTTGCTTGCTCTTGTTTTTTGTTCCCTCAGCATTTAAATGGTCCAAATTCCTCCCTAGTATAACTGTCTTCACATCAGTGAATGCATTTCTTGATGCAGCTTCCCCGAATATGTTTGTTTCTACAGCATGCTACAGGTTTTGAATTTCAGAGCTTTGCAGACAACCACTAAAAAAAATAAAATAAAATAAATAAAGCAGTCATTGGCTCTAAATCTCCTGCAGGACTAATAAATAAAACAATCAGAACTCTCTAGGCCAATGCTTTTCTGAGGAATAGTTTTGCATAAAATGATATAAAGCCATTTAAACAGTGGGTAAAGGTTTCTCCCCTTCTCCTCCCTACCAGGTACTAATTTCAAAAGTACTTAATCAGTCAACATCATACTTCCCCTCCCCACCTTCCTTAATTACACATTGAGGAATCAAAACCAGCCAAGTCAGAACGATGTAAATGTAGCTGTTCTTCTTTTTAAGTTACAGCTGTATTTAGAAGCCCCAGCCATGAAACTGGGGCCTGAATGTGTCAACAAGCACAGGCACTTCAGGGAACAAGGCTCTGAAAATACTATTTTCTTTTTTTGGTTTGGGAGGTGGGATGCTAAGCAATCAAAAAAAGTATTCACTCAAAGTTAACTTGAAATGAGAATTTTATGATTTTTCCAGACTAAAAAATGGGGATTTTTTTTAATTGAATAAAACATTTTCCTAAACTTTTCTAAATAAAAAGGCATTATTTGATTCTCTCAAGGTAGCATTTCTGTAAAGTCTTTCCAGGTCCAGTAGCCATCTTGATCCACCGGAAGGATATTCTGTCTCTCACTTTCACTGGCTCACATGAAAGGGAAGGACTTTTTGAGAAGCTAGCAGCTGTTAGCCTCCAGGATGGGGGGAGGTAGGAAGTACAGCAGGGTATGGTACTTTTCCCACGCAAGTCAGTGCATGGCTTAAGTCAGGCTCACACTCTCTTCCTCCACCCTGTCTCGCTTTCCATCAAAGCTGTCAGCTCTTGCTGAACCTATTGATTGCATACAGATACTGCGCCGCAGACCAGAGGGAGGCAGGGGGAGCTGGCTGCCTATTGACAGGCTGCTCAGAGAGTAGGAAATGTAGGTGTTCTGGGATCAAAACAGGCAGTTTTTAATCGTTAAAACATCCTCATTACCCAACACAGTGGCGTAGTCCTGAAGTAGATAGACAGCATGGCACAAAACTGTTAGATTTCAAGCATGCCTAATGTGAACTATGGTGGACTTCAAAAGCCCCTGCCCGTCTCAGGGTAGCCCCTGAGTCACCAGGATTTTCTTGATCTGCTCACTGCACCAGTCAGACAAGCCAGGCCACACCATTAGGAAGTCTCATACAGTGGAGAGATGAGTTGTTCTTCTTCCCCTTCCTGTTCCCTTTGCCAGTGCATTTCCTTCCTCCTTTGTTCTTCTCTCCACCTACTCTGCAACTGCAGAGCCTTGGAGGTATAACCACACACCCTGACACCTTTCCTGGCTGCCCCATTTATTTGTATTAGACCAGACCCTTGGAGTGAAGGAAGCTATTAGTTTGTGCCTGCAGACTCCCTCATTCCCTAGATGTATAGCGAGGAGCTAGGTGGCTGGTAATGCAGCTGTAATGCAGCTCCCACCGCAGCAGAACAGACACTGGAAGGCTGCAGATGAGCTCACTGATAAGCTATGAAAAGCTGAAAAGTGCTTTGAGTTGAGTGAGACCCTGGCTAGGCAGGACCACGAGCTGGCTGTGTAGGATCTTGTAGGATCACATTATTTACTTGTTTTAGTGAGGTGAATGGATGTGGTGGCAGTGAAGTTGGCCTGTAAAATGCTGAAGTGTGTTTTCTGAACTCCGAAGGGAGTACAGCATGTTTATTCTGCTCCTTATATGCTGTTATCAGTTTGCCATGCTGGTGTGGGATGCAGGAATTTTCTCCTTGGTTATGTTCTCATTGTATGCAGAGATTGACCATATTTTTGCATGAAGTGCTAAAGGGCCTTGGTTGGGATGACGATGAAAGGTGAGTGGCCTAGCTCATGTGCCAGTGTTCAGACATTTGCAGGTGGAAATTAAGTGCGGGTACAGTGGGTGTGAGTATCAGCTGAGCTAGGGCAATGTCGTGGGTGTTCCTGTCCTGTACTGTTTGGCTTGGTTAACTCCATCTTGTTCTTGGGTATGCTTGCTGAAAGTGCTATGGATGCAGCCTTAGATGTCAGGTAACTTCCACTCCCAGCTCTGTCCTTTTAACTACATCTTTGTGTGTGTATGTTTTTATACTTCCAGAAACCTGCAGATGACAGGAGACAAAGGGAGCACAAAAACCTCTTTCTGTTTCTGAACAGCATGAATCTATGGGGTGTAAAATTCTCAGTAAATGGGAGGAAATGAAAATACTGGAGATCAAGAAGAAAGAAACAATGGTTTATGCTGGGATAACAGATATTACGGAAAACACCCTTAAAGAAATAGAGGCAAGAAATCACTACTTCTAAACCTTTCCTAGCATTGTTTCTTGAGAAATACTGTTATACATTGTTGTACTACAACAATGGAACCTTTAGAACTGAGATTGGCACTCAGCACTCTTCATTTTCTTTTCTAGGAACGTAGTATGTTCTTAGAGCATAGGAGTACCTGGATAAGGTGCTCTGTGATCACCACAGTGTCCAGACTCTGCCCCTGAAATAGGAGGCTTGTAATTTTATCCCAACTGTGGCAGATGATGGTCTACAGACATAGAGGTTGTTCCTACGTTTACATTGCAACTTCGGGCACTTGTAACTAAATATACATTAAATAACTAGATTATCGTTAGTTGTTACCTCTTGTATTTCTTGGCCTGGAGAGTGGTAATAACTAGGTCTAACTATGTCTATCAATGGGATGCTTCCAGGTGGGATCTTTTAGGAATCCCAAGCTGGCTAACTCATCTATGCTTGAACCAAATTCTGAAATACCTGGTAACTTCAACGGGGCAAAGATAGGGCAGTTCTGATTATCTTTGAAATCTGATTTCTAGATGCTCAAATAAATGAACGTGACTGCAAATTATTCACAGGGGTATATTAATGACCATATCTGTGAACACATCCCAAACACAGGCAGGAGGCCAGGTTTAATTCTAGACTGAAAAAGAGGTTTATGATGTATCATTGATATCAAATAACTGATTTTTAATAAAAGTACAAATACTAGTGTGAATATTTGTTACAGAATAGTGTTATTACTTTTTTTTTTTTGGGGGGGGAGGGGGAATTCACTAGGCTCTATTGTTACTTCTTGAGCTGTCATTGTGATTGGTGTTGTACAAAGCAAACAGTGGGAGACAGGCTTGTATTGAAAACTGTGCGACCCAATCCAATGTACAGAATTTGCAGTAATTTATTTATGTGCTAAAATTTGCATACCGAGAGTGGCTTGTGTGAGGACCACTTAAACTATAAAAGTTAAATGCTTACAAATTTCTGCAGGATTAACAGATTCAGTGTTAAAAGCAGTATATCTTTTGTAATGGCAGTTGTGTAGTTAGAAATAGCACGTGATCTCACTAAAACCACTTTTAACCTGTCCTTGTCACTGGTTATGCTAATAAGTGTTCCAGCTGTGTGAAGTAAGGAGGTAATTTCATGCAGCTAAATAGATGCTAAAAGTACAGTCCACATGAGCAGGGAATAATGTGTCACTTTTAATGGTGGGCAAACAGCAAAATGTTTACATAGATCTTAGGTTTAGATAAGCATTTAAAAGGTCAAACATCTCTTCTAAATTTCTGTCCCCTGAAGCAGAGTTATTACCTGTTGATAGAACATCAAATTGATTAATTAATTGTATAGAGAGTAGAGCCAAGCTGCCAGAAAATCACAGGAAAGCTGAGAAAAACACATAACCAAAATTGCCCCAAGTCTGTATTTCTGTCTTTACAAGTTCAGGTATAGATACAGCTGTTGCGTTCTTGTACCATACCTGACTGCCCTTAAATTGAATTGATATACTGAAACTCATTGTTTTTCCTGTAAAATTTTTCAAATAGCCTTTTGCACTACTACCTGAGTACAAGACAGAAGTCTGTCACTTGTTTCGAAAATATTTATCAGGCCTCTAGCACCAAAACCTGGGGGGAAGAGGTGAACTCTTGATTAATTTAGACAATTTTACTTGGTATCAAGCTATTAGAACAATGAATAGAAGAAATTAGTCTTCACAACTTTTTTTTTTTTTTTCCTGGAAAACAAGAGCTCATATGCTCTCTGTGCCTTCAGAAATTTAAGATTGTATACCCTGTAAGATATGCTCCCAAAACATAATAATAAATGTGTATATGAAATCTGGTCCTCTAAAGAAGTAGCCAAGCTGAGAAGTTCCTCTCTTTGGTGTTTTTTGTTCATTTTCGTGTTTTTTTTTTTATTTTATTTTTTTAATCTATCTAATACGAACATTCAAAAGGTATTAAATATAAATGGCTAGTGTTTTTTCAGGGTGTTGGAGGGGCTTGGGGAGCTTTCGTCGTGCTTGTAATGAAGAAGAAGAGTCAGCAGGTGGCAATATTGTATAGTTTTTAGAGCAGGAGGTAGTCGCAGCAGCAAGGCAGGGAAACCTCTGAGACACCGTAAGTAGCCTATATAGAAAATGGAGTGGTCGCTCTAGGCCACTGGAGAGTTTGCCCTCCAAGTATACTTTGGCTGAATGTTTGTGGAGACTTATTGAGTTTTGATTGTTATTTGTAATAACAATTCAAAATTTAAAATCTTTTATTTGGAAGGACAAGACCATTATCATTTAAGAAGAGCAATCTAATTAAACTAGTGCATTTCCATGTTATTTTAAAAAAACATGATTTTGTAATGCTACATAAGTACAACGTGTTTGTTCCCATACAGATTGCATTTTTCCTTTTTAAAGATAAGTGGATCTGATGCATTTGGTTTTGCTGGTATGTTGTGTGATAATTTAACTGATCTCTTACTGCCTTTTCAGGCTGAAACTAAGAAAATCAATGCATCAAACATGTTTCTCCAAGGCCAAATAGAAGTAAGTTATTTCCTTAGAACCCATTGTGCTTCAGGCACAGTGCAAATTAGTTTGTACATGAGTTACCTTCAGTAATTCTAATAACACATCATTGGAAAGATTCTCTTTGGCTTCAGCAGGTTCCAAGTTAGGCCTGCTATATGCTACCAGCTAGAATGTTGAAATGTACTGGATATATTTCCATTTTTTTTCTTTTTATTTAATTATTGTTGTTGTTATCATTTTAAGTACTGTGGCAAGCTATTAAGGTACTTTGATCTGAATATCTAAATCAAAGCTGCAAAAACTCTCTGCTTCCAATTGTACTGAAGGCACTGGAATGAGGTAAAAGAGCCTGTGGTAGATAACTCCAATATATGAAATCCACGGAATAGCTCAGCAAGAAGAACTTGGAAAGATTTCTGTAAAATATACGGACTAACAGATGTCTTGAGAAAAGAAAAGTGAGTAATAGCTTGAATAAAACAGTCTTTGGTTCAGTTGATATTCCACTGCACACTGAAGCCTGAAGCTCTGTGTTAGTAGCCAAAAGAGCAGGCATTGTTTCAGATGTCAGTGAAATGTGAAATACAAAACTCACTACACCCAAACAGAGTTTGTTTTACCAGTTCAATCTAAGAGCCAGAAAAGGACGTGTATGCTGAAAGACAAAAATCCACTCATTTATATAAAAGTAATTGGTTTAACAAAAGTAATGCTATAAACACCCTTCCTTGTTTACACAGTAGGACCTGGTTTTACTGTCTGTTGGGTTTCCCTCAGGGTGTAAGAACTGGCAAGAAATGAGGCTTGATGTCAGTCTCAAAGACGTGTGTAACTTGAGATGTAGTGTTAAATTAAAACTCCTGTCACACAGGAACCACTTACTATAATTTATGTCAAAGTTAATGGAGTAAAAAGTATTGGAGTATTTTAAATGCTGATCAGATGTGTTGCCAATTAGTATCACTGCAGATTTTTTCTTATGTAATAGGATATTTTGATATTTCTCAAAAATTAATCTATTTTTTACAGGAAGTTGAAGAACATATCACAGAAATATTAGATAAACTGAGAATCACTCAGGAAAATCAAAGGTGAAGTCTGAAATGTTCAAATATTTATGTCAGCGTGGTTATACAAAAAGTGTTAGGGTGATGGAAATGCCTGTCCTAACAACTTGTTAGACTAAAATAAGACAAATTAGTTATTAACAGCAGCTGTGGTGCATTCAGGTGTTAGTTGTATAGCACACACAATAGCAGCAGGGAGACAGAAACAGATTATAGTTTTGACTTAGATAAGGCGCAGAGAATTAAGCTAAGAAAAATTATCAATGGGAATTATGTATAGTTTTTGATTAACATCCTGATTGATTCAGCTGTTTATTTACATATAGAACAGACACATTATGGTACTTGTTAAAGCCTTTTAAGTTTTCTGACAGTGCCCTGACTATATTTTTCCGCACCTGACATGGAGAAATTCCATTTCTTGTCTCTTCTGATACTGTTCACTACTGTCAGTTTAGATAATTTTTTTGAAGTGGAATTTTTCATATTGTGAACTGGCTTGAGATTCCCAGACTTGCTTCACATCTCTCTCTTTCATCTCTCTCCTTTTTTTTTTTTTTTTTGGCTATAAGGATTATGGGTCAGTCTCAAGCCAACAGAGTTAGCATGCTTTAAGAAGTTAAAGAATACAGACTTGTCTATTGATGCCACCTATTAAAAGTAAATACTAAATACATTTTCTGCTGTGGTGCTTGCAGTATTTAGGTCTAGCCAAAGACTGTTTTTTTCTTGCTATGTTTTTAATGTTCCAAAGCTTGGATGAGGAGCCATTCAAGATGAAACAGCATGGAAGAGAGGCTGTCTCTACTTATTCTTCTACTGTTAATGCTATGAAATGCACAAACACAGATTAGTACAGGCTTTAACATGTGTGGGATAGCATTGGATTGATTTTGAGTTGGAAGTGTTGCTCACAGGTTTGCTTTTAAGACCTGCAATACAGTTTTACAAAAACTAAGAAAATATCAGACATAAATAAAGCTTAATATGAATTGAAAAAATAGATCCATAAAATAGTTGAAAATTCTAGCTTATTGTCAGAACCTAAGGTAGTTTTTGAGAGTTGTGTCCTGACAATGTCCATAGGGATTCTTGCAGTCACTATTTATCCATGTAAGAAATCACTGCATCCAAGCAAATCGGGTAGTGGCAGGCTGTAACCTATTCATATTCTTAGTTTGATGCATGACTAATTTGTTAGGTTATATTTGCATGTGCAATGCAAATATTTTCATCTATCAGTTGGAGGCAGATGTCACAGGTTAGTGAAAGGCCTGAGCAACACATGGAATGGCTCACTGACCTTACTGCATTTTGGATTAGCCTTTTAGTTTTTCAGACTTCAGGCAGATACTGTAGAATTGTTTCCTGTTGTTACAACATGATGCTATGTAAGGGAGTGGTTTCTGAAATTTAGATGGCAGGTGGTATTTTGTGCCATATAACCCAGAACAATCACTGCAGATTCTTGTGTGTGTGAGAACAAATCTGTGAGCTGTATGCTTTAATGTAGACATATGAGACTGTGGGTAAAAAAAAAAAAATAAAATCCAAATTAGTACCAATATATGCCGAAGAAAATGATCCATTGATACAGAAAAGAATGATTTTATTTTGAACTTACTGCCAACATTTGGTGCTAAAGGGAATATGTTTTATTAGCTGACAAAGGCAGATTTATTTTTTACTTTTAAAATTGTATTAGAAAAGTAAAAAAAAAAAAAAAAAAAAAAGTTCCACAGAATTCTTAAGACTTTAGCAAAATAGAACCCTGAACTCAGATCTTACGATGTATAAATATTTTCAATTAAGTTTTAACTTAAAAGAGAAAATAATGAATTCTAGAAGTCTATGGACTTCTCAAATTAAGGTTAAGCTTCAATTATTTTACATTTGTGGCTCTCTAATTAACATGAGAAATGCCAACATCAGATTTCACAAGGTGGTAATGAACAGGCACAGTAGATTTTGTTGTTGGAGGATGGCAGTGCAAATAGCTCTCAGTTCAAGAGCTGCTACCTAATGATCTAAGACCACTAATATATGATAATTTCACAAACATGGAAAGTAACCTGCTTTATGATATAAAGTTACTGTATATTATGTTGTTGAAATTTCCTGGATGGATGCATTCATTTAGCTTAATGAGGGGAAGGGGAGGAATTGGAAAAGAACAGTAAAGCAATGCATGTGATCTGAATAAACCATGTCCCCACAAAGAGCATGGAGAGCAGTTACCAGACAGTGGCATATTTCTGGTTTCCTACTTTAAGCTGCAAGCCTTGCTTTGCCAGAGCAGAGTACTAGAGAATCTAGATGCTAATGGACAGCTACAAATTTTTATGCAAAATAACACGGAAGTCTGTTAGCTACTGATAGTCAAAAATCAAGGTTATTAGTAGTAGATGTAGTTGAATACAAAGTTAATTAGTCACATTTGTATGATATTAATTATTAAAAGTAATCAGCCCTAGGATACTTAAAGAAGCACACTCACTAAACGTTGAAAAAATTTAACAGAAAGACTTACATTTTGCTTCCAGTAGATCTTAGGTATAAACACTTCAAAGATGTACACTGTCTTGGGACAATTGCATAATAAGATAAAATTTTTATAAAATGGATGTCCAAAATTCTTCCCCTCTAATGTTATGAATCATATTTCTAGAGTTGACATTATTCTCTTTCTCCAGGACAGATCAGGGAAACTAAAACATTGACAGTAGCATGTGATTCCTGAATCAAGTCTATCTTGAGGCATAATTAAAGGAGGGAGTCTAATTATCTGAAGTCAAAACTGTATCATCCTTTGCCCTTAATGCACATAAGATAACTTAGATGACATTTAATTAGAGGCAAAGCATGGATTAATACTTATTTAATATCTACAGTAGAAGCTTCCCTTAGGTGCGAAGAGATTGTCCAGTGATTTGGGGGCAAATATTTTGCCTGCGTCTGCAGCTAAATAAATAATTTGCAGCAAACAATTTACTCAGGCTAGTTTCTACTCTTTCTGCATCAAGGATGTGATTTGTTCAGGCTTAGCAGCCAATTAAAAACATTTTTACTACTCCATTAAGAAAATTAAAATATTCAAAATACAAAAGTTTAATTTCTGTTCTCAAGTTGTAAATGGATGGATTAAGTCACATGGTTTTACTTGTTTTCCTGGTTAGATGGATGTACCCACAGCTCTAGTGTAAATAGTGAAATTCCTTTTGGACTTAGCTTTCCATTCTCATTTGTGTTGGTCAATTGTCTCTCTCAAGACTTTGTAGAAGGTGGCTAGGAAAAAAATGAGATGAAATATGTACTTTTTAATATCAGTGAATATTTATGAGGAAAAAAACACTATATTTATTGCCAAGTTTTAGTAGCACTGCTTGATCAATGTCTAAGTCAGAGTAGGAAAGGATACAGCTGGCAAGCAAGCTATGCTGTGGATATGACGACATCCACACTCAGCATGATAAAAACATATGGACCAGTGCCATGAATATAAACTGTTCTTGTTTTCAACAAGGAATGCCAGATCTAGAAAAGTTTGTTCTCTTGGCCTCTATTCTTTAGAAAGGTCTAAAGGGGCACAGCACATCTTTATGTTTCAGACTTTATGCATCCAACTGAGAAGATTGGGCAGGTGTATGGTAGCTTTCTGCCTAGATCCAATCCAAAAGTTTTGGTCATCTGGGGTAGCATGATTTTAGGAATAATGAACCGTTCTCCCTATGGATATGAGTCTTTCTCTCTATATAAGCAGCTGCAGGTATCTGAAGTTAGGTGAGACAGAGCTTAGTTCCTTTTGTATGGCTTATAATGGGAAGATTCCCCAATGCTGTCTGTACTTTCGTCAAAGTGTTGGCTGTCACTGATTTAGGTCTTGCTTTTATGAGTCCAGAGGAGGGCTACAAAGATGACCAGAGGGCTTGAGCACCTCTCATATGATGAAAGGCTGTGAGAGCTAGGGATGTTCAGCCTGGAGAAGAGAAGGCTCTGGGGAGATCTCTCTGCGGCCTTTCAGTACCTAAAGGGGTCTTATAAAAAGGATGGAGAAGGACTCTTTGCTCAGGTACATAATGATAGGACAAGGGGGAATGGTCTTAAACTAAAATAGGATGGATTTAGATTAGATAGGAGGAAATTCTTCACTGTAAGGGTAGTGAGGCACTGGAACAGGTTTCCCAGAGAAGCTGTGGGTGCCTCATCCCTGGAGGTGTTTGATGGGGCATTGGCCAACCTGATCTAGTGGGTGGCATTCCTGCCTATAGCAGGGACATTGGGGTTAGATGATCTTTAAGATCCCTTTCAGCCCAAGCCGTTCTATGATTCTGCTCAGTGATTTTGTTGTTTATATGCCATATATTTTTAGGAAGTTATGGGAACTGATAGAGAAAGTCTTGTTACCTGAAGATGAAGACAGAGTTTCTGAGAATCCAGAAGAGTAATGAAGTAAAGGAAGATAAATACTCTCCCCTTCAAAAGGACTCTTAACATCCTGAAGTTGTTCAAGTGGAACCCAGGCATGAAAAATGTACTGTTGGACCTTAGAATACAATATTAAAACACAACTTTAAAACTGGGAACATGTTTCCATTTTCGCATACGTTATTGTTGATTGCTATACTGTCTGCATAACAAGATATTTCCATATACCGTTTTAAGGAAACGTCTAGTGCTAATAATTGTTTAATTAACTAGCTGTGTTTTTCTGTGAAGTTTTCACTAGACTACTTCCCTCATTCTGTCATAAATTCTCTACTTAGAGGAACTAATTCTAGAGGAATACCAGGTATTAAACTCCCAGGACAAAACTCACAGCCGGAAGTTATTTAAGTAAACTGAAGTTGCATCTTCTAAATAAGACATGAATACTAGTCTTGAACCAGGCTTTGAACTATGGTGACACGTACTGGAACATGAGCATCAGTTCTGTCAGCCTTTTCAGGATCTTCAAATTTTGGCTTTCATTTTACGACATCTGACTATGGCTGCAGAAATTATGTGAATGCACAAGTCAGGTTCAGATCAAGTAGGCACCTGCCTGATTTCACAGAAAGTCTGAGAAAACAAGTCAAAGAAAAGAAATAGTCCTTTTCTATTGGAAGGGAACTTACGAATACCAATAATTCAACTTATGCTATGAGGATTGTTCTGTTTATCTTTATGAATGAATGTGAAGAAAAAGTAGGAAGGAGAAAGATTATACCAAATTTTTTTTATTTGTATCCATGCTAAAGAAACATCTTTAGGCCCATGCAGGATCAACCGGGGGACAATGCATTTTTTTAATTATTTATTTAAAAAAAATCAATGAGAAAGGGGTCATGAGAACATTCACACTTAGCAGCAAGCAAGACAAATCCAGACACACTTGTGACAAGACTCATAGACTGTACACTTCCAGTTCAACCAAGGTACCTGTCTACTGCTGGCAACCTAGAAGAAGACTTAAATGAACAGCACCAACAAAAAACACGAACAAGCTAAAACCAACAACCAAATTCACCATTCCACCATCACCATGACCACCCAGAAAAAGAAAAAAAAGAAAAAGAAAAACCACCCCCAACACAGGGGTCTTGGTATTTCTTCAAGCTTTTTCTTATTTGAGAAAATTTAATGGCTATTTCTTTTTTCTAATTACTTTTTGCCTTTTTTTTTTTTTTAATAAGGCGGTTTCATCAAGTTTCATGAATAGGTTGTCACTGTAGTAGGTGACTTTGCAAGGTGTCAGGTTGGAGAAGTTACTTCTTAGAGCTGACTTGTTATTTTTTTTTCCTTTCTTTAGGTGCAGATCCATAAAACTCTGTAGCTGCCAGGAAAAAAAAAAAAATTGCTTCCTTCTGTCTCAAGCTCCTAAGACTAGATACACACGCAGTCCAAATTCTGTAGCAGTCACATTGTACTCCTATGGGATATGCCAGTTGAGGCATTACTGTCCCTGTCTTTAACACATCGACATCTCAGAGAAGAATTCCAGCTTGTCCTAGGAGTTGTATTTCAAAATATGCTATTTATTCCTGTATTTATTTTTGACATGTAGACCCTTTATTCTGTTCCCTGAGGAAGAGCACAAGAAAGGGAATGGTTAGGAGAATATCCCCCCACTAGCATTTTCTCCCACCTTTTAGTGAACTACTTTTTGTTTGAATCTGCACTCTTTTGCCATCCATGTTAAAGAGCAACTAAACAAGCCATGATGAAAAAGGAATAGAGAAAGATAGTATTATTATCTTCACAACTTGCCGCCCAAGATTTCAGTTGACTGTGGAAACCTGCTATGGAATGACATTGTTACCAAGAAGTGCGAGAAGGATAGAAATTTCTGCAGGTAACAAGAGTAGTCAGAATTATAACAATTCCTGTTTAAAACAGAAAGAAAGTTGGAAGTAAGCCAGAATCCCTCAGTAATATCTAATCTGTGGAGTAGGAAGGGGACTTCATATAGCAACATATGGTGCTGCTCACTGCTGGAGACAGAATTCTGTGGAAAATGCTTCCTGAATTTGGGTCCCTGGTGCCAATTCCCATGTCCTTATTTTAGAGATGGAAAATTGGGAGCAGCTGTGATTACCCAGGAATATACTTTAGGATGGTAAAGTAAAACACAGTAACCACAAAACCCAAATTCCAGTATTTAATCTCTCTTTCTCTCTCTCCCTGTGGTTTGGAGCCTATCTGATCATTTCAATGAAGTCACAGCAGGGGAAAGGATAGAAATGTGATTTGAACTTTCTTCTGGTAAAAATTTATGCATTCATCTCTCAGTATAAAACTGCCATTAACCCAGAAATGTTCTATATTAACATATGAGTAATTATTGATATTCTGTGAACTAGAATGTGCATTTTGAAATCACTAATTATTACAGCAGATTTTTAATAATTTTTGTAACCCTCAGCTTCTCTTTATTGCATTTATGAAATAAATACAGGGGCTCCCAGAAGGTGAATGTAATATTATTTTCTATTCACCTTTCATCAGGGACTCTGGCAGAAATTTACAAACATCAATTAACTTTCACCACACTGCCATCTGGGAAATAACTTTTCTTGCACCCATGTTACAGATAGATAAATAGGAGTTAAATAACTTGGTCTGGATCATGTAGTAGATTGGGAAGAGTTCTCACACTGTCTCCCAGTTCCTTACTCATGACTAACTAGTAAGCATGCTGCCACATGGTTTATTTACATTTTGAGTCTGTTTTTAATGGACTAAGTTGCTGTTTCTTTTTCCTCTGAATCATCCAAAATTTGGCAACACTGTATATTAATAAAGCTTTTGCATACTTAGGCTGGTATTTATAGCTAAAGAAAATATTTATCACCACCTTTGGTTGTTTGTAACATTTGTGTATGCCGCTAGCACAGAATGCTAGCAAGCAAAGCACAAATAAGTTTTTGTGGTTCCTTGTAAGACTTGTTTCCACTGAAAACAGGACAATGGGAGCTTTTGGATCAGTTCCTTATGCTCGTATTCCCCAGTTAGTTTCATTTTTGCTTGCACAGTAGCCTTTCAGCTTACAAATATTTTTATGGTAGTGGTTGATAAGGCATGCCCAAGATGATGAGGAGCTGCTTTTTCCTATTGTGGATTTGTGGATTCTTATACACTTATCAACTCTGCTTAGACTGATTACTAACTTTATTTTTTTAGTTTTCCATTGTAAGTTTTTTGTTTGTTTGTTTGTTTTTCCTGTTACTTTTAGCCCCTTTCAGACCAACAATGGTATATCTAATTATTGATGAAAGCGTAAAACTTCTGGTTTTTACAACTATCATTTGGCCACACGAATTTTCTCCCTACAAACACGAACAGCATCCCTGTATTCCTTCCTCATTGCCTGACCCTCCTTCCAGCAGCCGTACACTTCCTTCTTTCACTTAAGCTCCAGTAGAAAATCCCTGGTCAGCCAGGCCGGCCTTCTGCCCCACTTGCCTGACTTCCGATATTTTGGAATCACCTGATCTTGTTTTTTAGGAGGCAGTGCTTAAATACTGACCAGTACTGATGGATGCCAATGCCTTCAAAAGCAGTTTCCCAGGGGACCTTGCTGACTAGTTCCCTGAGCAGCCTGAAGTCTGCTTTCCCCATATCCAGGGCTGAAGTTTTGGTGACAGTTTTCCTTCTGTCACCATAAATTCTAAACTCAACCGCTTCATGGTCACTATGACCAAGACAGCCGCCAATTGCCATGTCTCCCACAAGACCCTCTCTGTTCTCCAGCAACAGATCTAGGAGGGCACCTTTCCTAGTTGGTTCTCTTAGCACCTGCACCAAGAAGTTATCATCTAGGTGCTTCGTGAACCTCCTGGACTTGCTCGTGTCAGCCATGTGGTAATCCCAGTTGACGTCTGGTAAATTGAAATCCCCCATAAGGACAAGGGGAGTTGATCTCGAGGCATCTCTTAGTTCTGCAAAGAATAATTCATCAGCGTTGTCGTCCTGGCCAGGTTGTCTGTAATAGACTCCCACAATGACATCCCCTTTATTTGTTTGTCCCTTAATCCTTATTCAGAGGCTCTCAACTTTGCCATCACCAACTTGAAGTTCCACACAGTCCAGCCCATGCTTCACATACATTGTCCACCCCGCCACCTCGCCTACCCTGCCTGTCCCTCTTGAAGAGCCTGTAACCATCTATTGCAACACACCAGCCTGCAGGGACTCATCCCACCAGGTTTCGCTTATGCCCATGATGTCGTAGCTGTGGGACTGGGCCAAGACTTCTAGCTCATCCATTTTATTCCTCATACTGTGTGCATTTGTGTAGAAGAACTTTAAATGCGCCTCTTTACACGCAGCACCTTTTGTAGCCGACCGAAGGGCCTCACTAGCACACAGTCCCTCTGATTCTAGCACACCACCCCTTGGCTCACCACTGGCGTGCCTGGTTTTATCCCCTTCCCCCTTCGACTCTAGTTTAAAGCCCTATCTATCAGCCCTGCCAACTCCTGAGCAAAAATCCTCACCCTTCTCTGAGAGAGGTGCATCCATCTGGTGCCAGCAGGCCTGGTGTCGCGACGACCTTCCCGTGATCGAAAAACCCAAAATTCTGCTGGTTGCACCAGTCCCAAAGCCACGTGTTAATGTGACGAGTCTGCTTGTCACCATCAATCCCCCCTATGGGAAGGACAGAGGCAAACACAACCTGTGCCCCTGATCCTTTAAGTAGTCGCCCCAAAGCCCTAAAGTCCCTTTTGATCGCTCTCAGACTTCTCATTGCTACTTCATCATTACCAGCCTGAAAGACCAGTAGCGGGTAGTAGTCGGTGGGCCGTACCAGGCGCTTGACTTTCTTAGCGAAAGTCTCTCACCCAAGCCCCAGGGAGGCAACAGACTTCCCTGTGGGTTGGGTCCGGTCAGCATATCGGGCCTTCTGTGCCTTTCAAAAGGGAGTCCCCCATGACAATAACCCTTCTTTCTTTTTTGACAGTTGATGTAGCAATGCGGGGGGTGGGTTGCCTTCCCTTAGGCATCCTCTCCAACTGGGACGGGCTTTCATCTACTTCATTGTTCTGACTGTCGTGTTCTAGACCCTCATACCTGTTATATAAGGGTAGATGGGAAGGGGCGGTGGGCAGGGACAGGGCTCACCTACCACCCCAAACAGGAACCTGCCTCCATTCCCCCCCTTGGTCTAGGTCTCCTCCTACTGTCTGGCGGGATGAGGGAACTTTTGTCTTCTGCGTAGCAGGAGACATTTGTGCTGTGGCACGCTCGTGAGTCTGTCTCAGAGAGGGTAGAGTACACCTCCACCAGTCAACTTCCCTCTCTGACTCCCTGATGCTCCTGAGCCTGCTCACCTCCTCCCGAAGCTCTGCTACCTGGCTGAGCAGCTCTTCAATCTGGGCACACCTGCCACAGGCATACCCCTCGCTGCTGCCGTCGGATACCGACAGAAGACTCGGGCACACCCTGCAGCCCAAGAACTGGATGGCTGCGTGTTTCCCCGAGACCTCCGTCTGAGTAGCCACATTGGTGACTGCGGCTGGAGAGGCTGCAAGAGATGCGGAGGCCATGGTTTTCTGCCTGGTTGATACCATGGCCAGGTTCCTCGCAGGCAGGTTACAAGTACCGAAGGGAAAGACCGCTGCAAAAGAGCTGCGAGGGGCCCTGCCTGTGCGCACTGCTGCGCAAACTGCCGCGCCCCGCCCTTCTGATGCACCACGCCCTGTTTGCCCGCCCTGTTCGCCGCGTTCCTGGTCGCTCGCGCTCCCTAGGGGCTGCTTTTGAACGGCTGGGGAGGGGGCGCTGCTGGCTCCGCCTACAGCCTCGTCAGCCTCCCTCACGAGGGCTGGCGGGTCCTGGCGGCTTCCTCGGCTGCTTCGAGTGGCCTCGATGCCGAAAAAAAAGCCGTGCCTGTCTCGATCCCCCGCTCCGCTGCAGAACGCGTCTGCCCCGGAGCCAATCGCCTCGGCAAGTGGCCGAGTCTTTCCATTTCAAGATCTGGCTGCTCTAAGTAATTAAAACATGTCCATGGAGGTTCTTTAAAGGTCATCTCAGTTCTTCTGTATGTGTGATATTCTTTATAAAGCCAGAAGGACCACTACTATTGTAGTCACAATGTGGTACTGGAGGATTTACTTCCATGCCAAAACAAATTTTTTTTTTTTTTTTTTAAAAAAGACATTATCATTACATTATTAGAAGTTCCTGGAACTATTTCTCCTGGAGACAAGCTGGTGCCAAAGAAAACTAGGTACATTACTGTACCAATGACTTTCAAGTTTTAGGGACATTCTCTCAGGAGAAAGCCATCCGTAGTCATTTATGAGCTTTAGAGATGCCAACTGGTTATCTCATTTTGGAACTGAGATGGACAATTATTAGAACAGATGGGTAGGTACACTATGATAATTCTCTTTGTAATATAAAGCATTATTATTTAAAAATATATCAGATTATACCTGAATTATTGGTTGAGGGAGCAGTCAGCAGAGGCATTATTACCCTGAAGTGACTGGTTACTGCTATCTGTTCTGAAATGAAATCCAGTTATACGATGCACATCTATACTAGCAAGGTGACTGTATAAAGTAGGATTAGCAAAGTTACCTATGTATAAAGAAATGTAAGTTAATAATATGAAAAAGGCCTACAGAAGGACTTGAAATTACCCAGACTGGCCCTTTGCTTCACAAGGGGCTAGCCATCTGTTACCATTTGGGCAAGTGATAATCACACCTAATCATGCCCAGCAGACACAAATATTTCCAAAGAATATGAGAGCAGCCAGAGGGTGTGAGATCAAAGGAAACATTTGAAGAAAGAAGTGACAGGGAAAAAGAAGATCTAGAAGAGAAGATCTGAGGAGCTGGGAAGAACCAGGAAGTAGGGGATCCCAAACCAAATTCTCTTCAAGATTTTAAAAAATATTTCCTTTCTGCTAAGCAACTAGATGCTGGTACTTGATCTCTGAATATCTAAGAGTGGGTCAGCTGCACCATGCATATTTATGTGAACCATTAGAGCTGAATGAAGTAAGAGGCTTTACTTCAATCTTTCGTATTTTTTTCTATAAATTTTGTAACTTTTATCTTTTTAGCTTCAGTCAATAAATGGCTTATTTTACAATTAGTTTGTCTTGAGTTTAGGTTGATTTCAGGGTGCTAGCAAATGTCAAGATCAGTTAAGTGTTCTGAGGAAGGAAACTTAAACCTGACTGCAGGATTTATTTATTTTTTTCCACTATCCAGTCTATCCAGTAAATCTGTTGTTCTTGGTTTCCAAAAGGAATCTCAGCAGCTACCCAGCTACATGTGCCAGTTTACAAGCTGAAGTAACAGTCATATATGTGGAAGAAGCCTCTTCTGGCTAACAGCATTAAGTATAAAATAGCCCAACCCTCAAAGTGAGTGGTATGTGACATTTAATTTAGAAAGAATTCTTAAAAAGCTATTTTTTCCTTGGAAAACATTAGAAAATATTCATGATATCAGCTAGAGAGGGTGATCTGAGGAGGGGATTTTTGATAAAGGTAAGAATGGAAGGATAAGCCATCTGAAGTGCAAGTGAAGTATTAAAAGAAAAAAGACTGCTCTGATGCATTCTGCAAGCATGAAATCTGTTCCAGGCCTGAAAGCAATTTAGCAGAAGAGAGTCTGTAGCCAAGTGTTAGAGATTAAGGAACTAAGGTAAGAAATTCCAGCCATATTCCAAAACAGAACTTTTGGAGCAAGCACATTAGCTACAATCTCTGGAGAAATAACTGTCATTTAGAATATGGACACTTAGTAAATACTGTGTATTCTAGTCAGCTTTTCTTTACCTTAATGGTGAGTCAAAAAACTAACATAAAGCCATCTTGGATGTGGACATGGCACTCTGCTTTCATACTGGGTTTATGGTGTTTATAGTAGTGTTTGTAACGCAGGTACTATTTCTGGGATACCAACTTACTGCAAAGTGGAAACGAGTTGTGGTTGGTTTGTTGTTGTTTTTTGTTTGTTTTGTTTTGCATATTTTCGTACCTCTTATAAAGTGTCTTTTGTTATTTCCCCTTTTGTCTATATGATTAGTATTTTCTTCTTGTGAACTCTCAAGATCTTGGTAGAAGTTTCTACAAGGCCCTTAAAATAGAATATTTCTTTCATTGGGTCCAAGGAGAGCAGACCTAATGGACAGTACTGTTGGAGCTTTTCTTAAACAGAGATATTTCTGTTCAGTAGCAAAATTATCATTTTCTTCTCAGATGTATTGTTTTCCCGCACCCAGAAAATAATTTATAAATGCCATTTATTAAACAAGAAATCATATTGAAAGAAGAACAAAGTTTAAAGCCAACATTACTTGCACCCTGGCAATGATAATACAGCCTTATATGGTTACTTTTTTCTTTACTCCATTTTATCCTGATAGGGCAAACCATCCTTATCCAGCAAGTTCAAACTCACAAGGTTTTTAAATCAAAATAGTGAATTGGGTGCCTGAATCATAGAAATCTAGACCTGGAAGAGTACTCATGATTCTTGACTTCCCACCACCTGTCTATCCTGTTCTTAAAATCTTAAAAATAGAGAAGTATATTCTCACCCTCTGTGGCTTGCCTCATCATGTGTTTCACTTTCCTGACTGTTAGACAGCTAGAACTTTCCGAAATACAACTTTGTCTTAGAACCACATTTGGCTGATTTCTTCGTGCAGCCTTCAAAAGGAGAATTACCTTACAAGAGGTTTCTAGCATACATTTTAATCGGGGGAGAAGACTGCATCCTTTGCTTAAGTGAAACATCATTTAAATAATAGAAAGGACCAAGGCTTCTGAATACTCACAGGAACACAAAAGTAACAACAGGCAGTTTGCTTTAAATAAAAGCAAAACTCTTTAACTGACCAAGCTCTCGTCAACATGCTAGCAGTACTGGGATTTCATTTTCAAGTTTAGTATCATAGGCCAACTGATGCAGGGAGAAAGAAGACTGTGGTCACTGCCACATGGTGCATTGTAACAGCAAAACACAGGAAAATGTGAAGAGCATCTGCTTCCAAAGGCAGAACCCCACACAGAGGGCTTTGGAGTGAGGAAGACTTTTCTGGGCTGGATTCATTACAAATGGAAGAAAGTCTCCTTTTTTGATGGTTCATTCTGTAGGGTTATCAACTCATATCTATTTCTTATCCACCCAGGAAGTTTTTTTGGTGTTTTTTCGTTATCACTCTTGTGTTATATAGTGCTTGTCTTTACACAGTGCCACAGATTTTCTATTTATTTATTTATTTATTTATTTATTTTTCAGTTCTACAATTATCTTCTCTTGGTTTACTTGGCTCGTTTGTGTCAGGAAATCTTTGTTTCCCACTCATAATGGTAACTTTGTGGGTGGCAAATTACATCAGTGGACAAAAAAGGCTTACCCTTTTCCTTTACTTGAGAGCAGAAGGGAGCTCCTTTTGCTTCCTTAGATTGTCACAAAGCTAATGTGTCCTATGCTAGTACTCTATGTGAGTGAGACTCTAGCACAATACTGTTCTCAAAGGAGCAAGTAATTCCCCATTAACTAGCTGCCAGGAATGGCTTACTTATTGCAAGACATTACAAAATCTGGACATGACATACAATCAAAGCCACGCATGCATTTCTTCCATGTTGTTTTTCTATTTAATTAAGCCATTATCCAAAGTGATTAAATTATTTAACCTAGAACAGTTGGTGTATTCAGTCTCTCTTATTTTTATCAAAAATGAAATGCAAGAAGTGGATAGTAGTAAGATATTGTAATTAACTCTCAGTCTTGTTATCAGGGGAAAAAAAAAAAAGAAAAAAGAAAAAAACATATGATGAAATTAGTCAAAGTTACCTAAGAGAATTTAAAACAGAATATGTAAAGCTGCCTGTGTATGCAGTGAAAACCTTGTTATTAAGTTACTACCAGCTATCTGCCAAAGTGAACAGTGATACACTTTTTAATGTGGGTATAACTACACCAATAACTCTTAAGCATTTCCCTATTTTTGTTAGGGATGAAATTTCAAAAAGACCTCTGTTCTACTGGTTTCTGATGGGATATAATGTTTCTACTATTTGTTTTTTATTATTATTTTTAACTGAATTCTATGAGCATGGATTTTAAGTTTGGCTGCTGCTTGTACTCCTAAGGTTTCCACGTGTTTTTGTTGATAGCCAGCTGAATATGAGCCAGCAGTGTGCTCAGGTGGCCAAGAAGGCCAAGAGCATCCTGGCTTGTGTAAGAAACAGTGTGGCCAGCAGGTCTAGGGAAGTGATTATCCCCCTGTACTTGGCTCTGGTGAGGCCGCACCTCGAGTACTGTGTTTAGTTTTGGGCCCCTCACTACAAGAACAACATTAAGGTGCTCGAGCAAGTCCAGAGAAGGGCAACGAAGCTGGTGAGGGGTCTGGAGAACAAGTCTTATGAGGAGCAGCTGAGGGAGCTGGGATTGTTCAGTCTGGAGAAGAGGAGGCTCAGGGGCAACCTTATTGTGCTCTATAGGTACCTTAAAGGAGGCTGTAGCGAGGTGGGGATTGGTCTATTCTCCCACATGCCTGGTGACAGGACGAGGGGGAATAGGCTAAAGTTGCGCCAGGGGAGGTTTAGGTTGGATATTAGGAAGAACTTCTTTACTGAAAGGGTTGTTAGGCATTGGAATGGGCTGCCCAGGGAAGTGGTTGAGTCACCATCCCTGGAGGTCTTTAAGAGACATTTAGATGTAGAGCTTAGTGATATGGTTTAGTGGAGGACTTGTTAGTGTTAGGACAGAGGTTGGACTAGATGATCTTGGAGGTCTCTTCCAACCTAGATGATTCTGTGATTCTGTTGTGTTTTTTTCCTCCCATTTAGGATTTTTTTTTAATGAATCTTGGAAGGCAGTATACGATACAGCCTCTTTCAACTAATATCTCTGCAGTATTGCCCTCCACTCTGTCAACAGATTAGCTTTTACTTCCAAAAATCTACAGTTGCTTCTGTCCTACTTTCTTCAAGTAACCATACACTGTACGTCCTCCACCAGTTAAAAGTTAGCACTATTTCCTCTTACAGTAAATTTGATTTCTACATTGGATCATTTGTCTAATTAGGAGCAGATTCAAGCACCTAAAATTTTCACCATCCTAATCTCTTTGCGTGTTTTCTTAAAGTCTTGATTAGGAAGTAACCACACAGAATTCAGAAATACTGCTGTGTATTATTCAGGATCCTGCAGAGTAGAACCTGTTCAGGACATCCTAGGATCAGAATAACAGCTGAGAGTGGTCTGGATATTTCAGGACCTCCAGGCAGGTATGCAAAAGATTGCTGTGATGCCAGAGCACTGACCGAGGGAGCAGCTAGTGGTATTTTAGGAAAGGTTGAGTATTGAAATGGTTTTAGGAGGGTGTGGACAGAAAACACCTAGTTAAATGGCACTTTCAAGGCCTGTGAGTTAAGTCACCTCCTCCCTTCTCTTCTCCTAGGATATCCCTCCTCTATTTTCTTCCTTCCATCCATCTGAGGTTTAAAACTTTTGCTCTGCAACTCTTCCTGACACCTGCAAATGATTCTTTCTCCATGCAGATATTTGATCCTACCCACATGCACTTTCTTCTTGCTTTCTCCCTCCTCCCTATTTCAGGGGTCACACGCACAGATAGTCAATTATCCTGACTACCTGCTGGGGCTGCCTATGCCTCCAACTGGCCCATGGGCAGGGTGGCCCAGAAGGGCATTCTTCAGGGAAGCTGCAGCTGTGTCAGATAAAAGGGCAGCAGCACCTGGGAAAGATGGTAACACTAATGAAGAGTAGTGTGATTACCTTCAGTGTTTCCTGGTGTTAGGCCTGCATTGCATATATTAAAGGTTGTGATAGTGTTTTCCCTTGAAGTGTGTCTGGCAGATGTGATTTTGGTATGAAATGGGACCAAGCTGGAGAATGACTTTGTTCTGAAGGTATGTTAATCCTACAAAAAATATAATGAGGAAAATATGCAGTTGTCAGGAGCAAGATGAGCTAATGAGAACATCCATGGCTTGCTGAAAGATGAAGCAATATAAATGCAAGGTATAAAGCTGCTTTTTGGAGGAGGTAGGCATATATATATATATATATATAATAGAATATGAATATAAAATATTCATATATTATGATATGAATGTAAAATTCATATATATATATATATATATATATGAATAGGTACATTTGTATGCTTTACTGTTTTAAGTGTGTTCAGGCACAAACCAGCCCTATTTTTCTTAAGTGGGAGTGGGGTGACAAATTTGAATCTAAAGATCCAAAAAAGCTCTGAAATCTTTATGAACTAATTATTATTCAGGTGCCAAAGAATTACTGGAGATTTTAGATAGAAATATTGCAAAGGTAATAGGGATGCAAAGAAACAAGCTAAAAAAAGAAAATCCATATAGGTAAGGTGTAGTGTGCTTCCATTTGTATAATGGAAGAAGGGTGGCAGCAAGTGGCATGGGTAGGGCAGTGAACAAGAAGCTTTCACTTCAGAGGGAAGTCAGAGTGCTTGTAAAAAGCAGGCAAACCTGTTTTCACTTTTGAGGGGTTGTGTTTAATTACTTGCATCGCTTTGGAGATGGGTTCTACGAATCTTTTCAGCAATAACACAGGGACGTGGAGCTATTCCATTTCATGGTTGTGTGTGTTGTATCCAGTTTGATGTACAAGGGTTCAAAACCACTTGGGTTGAATTTTAGTTCTGTACTGGAGTTCTGCAAGGGTATGGTTTTCAAGAAGAGATGTTTCTTGTATATCTTCTTTTTATTTTCTTTTAAAAGACATCAACTCCTAGGTTCCCCTGACTATAGGGCAGGACTTTGTGTGGGAGGGGGAATTTCTTTTACTGGCCACAATGCATTACTTTTGGCTTTCTTGCATTGTTCCTGGAGGATAGCCTTTGTAAGGATTTCTACATGTGCCTGCCCCCTTTCATCTAGTTTACTCGCTTCCTTGGGGTTTCTTCAACTGCAGTGAGATGTTTGCGTCTCTTGACACTTAATGAACCACCACGGTCTTCTGTGGATGGCTGGGTGACTCTTTATGGAATGCGAAACAGCAAAAGAACCTCCTGAAGTAGCCTCCTGGTGCTCCTTCAGGCTGTTGGGTAGAAGGGAGCAGGTAATGCTTTTTTTAATAATCACTTTCAGGTGAAGTGATGCATAATGTTGACTGGAATTTGAGCTTCAGGGAGTATAACCTCTTTTTAAAGATAATTGTCTGATATTGTTTAGCACCTCTAAATGACTCTGATTTGAGTCTCTCATCTGCAGAGATGTTCAGAAGATCTCTTCTGCAAGAAGGGTTGGTGCTGAGGGATTGATATTTTGCCTGTGTATGAGAGATTATGGAATTCCTGCCTGCTTCTGTGAAAAGGCAATAGCAACTTTGGTACACCATGACTACACTGTTTGTTTACACAACAATTTGGAATTGAAGCTTAGTTTGTGGTGATAAAGCAATATATTTCCTTGTATACTGCTGCTAACACTATCACTGGGTGAAGAACTACAGATGTTGCTTTACTCACTGTTTTTATAAGTCTAAGTTAAGACCTGATTTTTGTACCATGCAAATGAGCACAAACATAATCTTACCATCTGTATCTATACCTACAGATTTTAACAGTGTAAAAACCAGGATAGTTAGTAGACTCTCTTTGTTGCTGTCACAAGTTCCATGTCTACACAGTCTGTCTTGCTAAATGCAAAACTTACTTTTTTTTTCCTTTTTTTTTTTTTTTTAATATTACTTGTGTGCAGAGAGGAAATGCAGGCCTTCTAAACACAACTATGCTTTATCTTTGAATGCCGGATCCCTGCTATGATTAGGGTGATAAAGACCCCTGGACAACTATAATCCTTGCAAATTGGTTTGCATTTCTTTTCTTACTATCCACATGATTATAAGTGAACAGGAGTCTAGACATGTCAGAATTTGGATAATAATGTGATGAAATGCACTTCAGAACTACTTATAAAAATGTGAGGCTACAGGAACCTCTAGATCATCTTGTTTATTCTATGCTTTTTCAGGCTATGTAACTAGGGTGATGCTATCAATCTGAATTAATATAAACTGTTTCATTCTTTAGAATGAAAGTACTAGTATGTTCCAGGCATAAACAGTAGCAATCAAGATATTTAATGGTGAAGGGCTGCTAAAGAAGCTACTACTTTTCTGAAATATACAAAAGAATATATTTGTGTGTGTGGTGCTTCACTGTAGTTCTGCGTTAACTTCTTGTAACAGAGACATAACTGTGTGGATGTAGTTCAAATAGCATCTTAACAAAGGTTGCTATTTGCTGCAAAATTGAAGTATATTTGAATATAAGGGCACTTTCAGCATATTTGTGTCATCTTGGGGCAGCCACAGGGAGAACTTCTAAGACTGTAAAGCCTATGCAACCAGATACATCCATAATTGCAGACTTTCTTTATTAAACCCTGTGACCAGAGTAATGCTGGATGTGGAATGAGATTCATTAAGTATTTATTGAGAAATAATAAAAATGCATTTCCCAAGCAGAACTCTTACCTGTATTTTCACAGGCTGACTTTGGGAAACAAAAGAATGGAGAGATCAGCCAGCTTGCTGGAAAGTACTGGCCACGTAGTTGTTGGAAGACAATAAATTTGTATTTGAGACAATAGAAATTATTTTATAACTCCTCCAACATTTGTATAAGAAAACTTATTTGTGCAAGAAAATTTCAGCAAATTAATTGCTCTGTTTTTGAATGTCTAGATTTCCCCCAAACTGAAGCCTTAAATTAGGACGAAATTATATTTTGTTCAAGTAACATCCATGTGTTTCTGTTTTAACTGTCACTTTTTGTATTGTATGGATGACTGAGCAAAACCTGACATTATGTATAGAGTCAGATGAAATATTTGCAATGGCATATGAAACTAGTCAAAAATCAGTTTCTGGCACTTCGGAAAGTAGGCCTGCAAATTAGTTAGAGGAAACATCTCTAACACCTGATAGTAAACTGTACAATGAAGCCCCAGAGCAGTGGGGGAAAGAAAAGTGATGGTGCTATAACCATGAGAGATAATACACGTGCATATATTTTTCTTGGTTGTTACTCCACTGAGTGTAATGTTCACTGATCTGGAAAGGACTGCTATACACCCAAAACTGATGATGATGTTTCAAGTACGACTTCAATGAGGTCCAAGTATTATGATAGCAGTCTGCAGTTGGGGTTGGAGTAATCTTTCCTTCCCCTGCCCTGCCCCTAAGGCCTGACAACCAACTGAATGATTTCCCTTCCCTCCTCAGCCCTCCAATGTTGTTGCAAAACCCAGGGATACGCAAAAAATATTTCTCTCTCTTAAAGGGTATTAAAATTAAGTAAATACTTTTTTTCTTTATTGTTTTGACTCTATTACTTTGTGTGTAAGAAAAATGCCTGTTTTCAGGAGAAAACTTCAAACTTTCTCTGGAAAAATGAAAATACTCCTTTAAAATGCATACTGTCAGCTAAAATATATGGCTATCTAGAAATGATATGCCAGAAAGCTGTAATTTTATTTCTCGTTCCCTTATTCTCCAGTGTGAATGCTTCCAACAGGAATAGGATCCCAAACTTGATGAAGCTCATAAACTTGTGAAGTGTGGAAATGGCAGGACACTCTGGGAAGTCAGGCAGTCTGGCCAAGGAACACAGTATATCTGCTACAGATGCTCCCCCCCAGGCACTTAATTAAAACTCCCAGCAGGCAACATCTGCATGAAAACAATTTCACTTTTGGTGAGACTGGAAATTTCAGCTTTCTGATGGATTTTTTTTTCTTTCCTTGGTAAAAGTCTATTCTCTAGTGTATGTGTGAACAGACCCCATGGATTGCATTATAAACTTGCAAATTTCCTTTGTAAATAATGTCTCTGTGGTATTCTCACCATGTCTAGCATAAAGAAGTGTCAGAATTGTAATGGCGATCACTTGTGTATGCATGCTTTAGCAGCTTAAGGGTAAATAGCATATGCCTTTCTATGTCATTGAAATGAGTAACATGTAGTAGAATTGGCAATTGCCAAGTAGTAGCAATATTGTGTGATGGTGATCTAGTTGCTAGTTCAAAGGTATTATGGGGGCAGGAAAAAAAAAAATAAAAAGATGAACCTCCACAGGCAAAGTAATTACTAAATAGTATTTGGACTGTTATACTTCAAACTGCTGGGTTAAAGTACTATTCACAAGTCATGGCCATTTTTCCTGTTCTCTTCTGCTATCCCTGCCCTTAGCAGTTCTTATAATTGACCTGGGAGTGAGCACAATTAAAATCTTTTTTTTCCAGTTCTTTTCCATACTCATCTTTAAACTTGATGGGAATTCTTAGTATTGAAAATGCAAGTCAGAGAAGTTAGTCATCCACCCCAGGCTTTAGAACATCATATTTGCCGAAAATGAAAGGAGAGTAATTTAAATAGCAGTAATGATTTACAAGTGTCTCCATTTCATGTCGTGGCTAGCGTAGCCTGCTATTAGAGGTCCCAGAACCCAGTTTTCATACTGGGTTACAATAAATTATGCTCTTATGGTAAAGAGAAAGAAAGAGCAGCCACTTAAAGAGGACAATGTAAAAGCCTCAAAGGGAAAAAAATTTGTGGTTGGCATTGAGGTCCCTCAGGGAAGGGAAGAAATATGGGAAATGTATTGATTTCTTACTACTGTATGCACATGCTTAGCCAGAAATGAGTACGGATGAAAACATTATTAATCAGTAAAAAAGAAAACATTAACAGTGGCAGAGGGAGATTCTAAAGGATCTGTTTATACTCTCTGGCACTTCCTACAAAAGGTTTTGTAAGGGACAGAGACACTAAATGAAATGGAAGGGCCATGCTGTAACACATGTAAAACCTGAGAAAAGCTTGAATATTCACTGTGGATCTGCATGACCAGTGCTAGAAATAATCAATGTGTTTGAAAAATATGCTAGTTTATGCACTTAATTATTTCTTTGGTCTATTATTTTTGCCGTTAAAAGCAGAGATCTGTTGAGTTCAACAAGTGACAAGCACCCATACTGCAGATACTAATAATGTGTGATTAAATAAGTGAAATACTTAGCAGGGTGGATCCTCTACCTCCTTTCTCACATTAATGGTTTTTGAGTGCTATCCACATGGCTGGGACTTGCACAGTCAGACTTTGCATTCATGAAAAAGTTCCCCTTCCAATATTTGTACGCATGTATCTGGTAAACCATGTTAAGTGTAAAAGCAAGAAGATACTTCATTATAATTCATGCTGAAATACCTGTTTCTTTTCCAAGATGCTTCATACCCATAGCATGTCTAACATCTGATTACTCTAGAAAGATGTAGTCCCTTAGGTAACTGAGTTCCACTTTGGTACAGCTGGAGGTTCAAGGCAGTATGATAGTATCATTTTCTGTTTTGGAAATGAACTGTATGAATGACTATGTGAATTGAAAAGGACATTGCTTTAATCTTAATCATACCTTCAGTAACATAAAGCCATTAAAAATTATAAAATATCAGGAAAGAATTTTAACTGTAGTAAAAAGCTTCTAGGGATTTCTTACAAATTCAGCCTCTGATGTACCAGCAGCTGCAGCCAAGAGGTTGTCTTTTTCTTTTGGACGAGCTGTCTGTAGTTTTTAGCAGAGATGATTGGAGTGTGGCTGGGTCCCACCGGGACTGGTCTGGGTCTGGGTGTGGGCCCTGGCCAGCTCCAGGCTCTGAGGCTCCAGACCTTTGGGCTTTGGTGTGGTAAGGGTATTGTGGAAGTGTGGGAGGCTCCCATTCAATCTAGATGAAGACAAAATTTTTCACAGGATGTGGTATCAATATGGATGTTCAGAAAAAGGCGATATACAAAAAGTGTTGGCTTGGCTTGTTGTGCTATGAACTACAGACCCTTCTGTCAACCAGTTCATTGAGGATCAAAGAACACTTGATGTTTGCATTTCATATTTTTTTTTTCAGGTGTCAAACTTGTCCCTACATCAGCCTTTCCTTTTTTTATTATTTACCCTTTTCTGCTTTTTTTAAAAAAAATACCCCCCCCCCCCCCCCCCCCCCCCCCCCCGAAAACAAAATACGTCTTTTCATATAACAGCTTTTATAGCTTGAAAATTGTTAACTTGCATGGCCTACAAAGGGGAGAAATGCTTTCCTATCCAATACTACAGGTACTGGGGTGGGTGGTGTGTGTCAAAGAAACATCTATGTTACAGTGTTATGGCTTATCAGTTAATAAGCAGCTGGCTTTATTCACTTGCATTTTGCAGTATCTTGTTTATTAACAAGTTATGTAGTTTTAATCAAATAAGTAACAATTACAAGAGGTAATAGTGCCAGCCTTTAAATGGAAGGCAAATCATTAAGAATCTAGGCTGAGGAACCAGTGGCAGCAGTGAATCCTTGGGAAATAAAAAGGTATGTGTCAACTAAATGAGGGAATTGGAGGTCAGGAGAAATGGGAAGCTCTTGGAAGAGAAATCCATTGAGAAATGTCAACTATGTGGATACAACATGTGGCTGAGGAACAACCCCATCATGAGTGGTGGGAAAGCAAGAGAGGATGCTGTGCATCACAGGCACATGAAGAAAGGCATAGATGCCCTTTGTCTTATGGCACTTCCTGGGTATCTGCTCATGGTCACTGTCAGTGACTGCACCTGTTTGAGGGTATGGATGAGGTTCGGGCTACTCGGTGAAGTCCTAAAAATGTGATATTTCCATCTTAGGACGTTTGGGTGTGTTAGGGATATTTCAATTATACTGCATTTAGGTTTTAATTATATTTTAAGACTTTATTGAAAGCTGAAACTCAGGAGGTGTAATTCAGATTTTTAAAATAGTCACTTGATCAAAGAGGCCACTCCATCAAAATTAATGAAATATCTTCCTTTTCAGGTTTTCTATTATTTGTAATAAAACAATCTAATGCTTCTGTCAAAATATTTCTTGACAACAGAAGCAGGAGATGTTGATCAAGAAGAAACATCTGTTCCAATCCTGATTAACTAACAGAGGAAATATTTTACCTTTTGCATAAAATCAACCTGAGTCATTGATAGCTGTAGTAAAGTCTGTAGTGTATTGCTGCTGACTTGTCATGAAATGTGTAATTTGTTTAGAATATTTTGCAATATCAAATGTTGAAAATTCAGAATGTATTTTATTGCTGAGATTAGGAAACTCTTGTTTTGCTTTGAATTGTGGCGTACCATACTCTGGAACATCAGCATTTCTCACAACATATGAATTCTGAGTTGCCTCTACTACGCACACTAAGATGGTGGGTTTGCAGTGTTGTAAACCAATAGTTTACTTATCAAGGACAAGGTTCAGGGTGGAACAATGTATCTGCAGAGTTTGTTTTAGGGAGTAGTACTTGAAATGAATTGCATCAATGCTGAGATCAATACAAGTCTGCTCAGAGGTATCAAACTTCTATTTCATGCTAAACAAGTTCAAAATATTGCCTCTTGCATGGGAAAAGTCACCTCTGATTTTACTTGTTGCCTTTTCTCAACTTCTGAGTTGATGGTAGTTAGTTTGTTATACCCAGATGTGATGCAATATGCCTTTCAGAAAGAATTGAGTGCTTCTGCTCATGCTTCAGCTCATCAGACTTGAACTCCTGCATTTCTAAACATACCACTTTAAAGTTTAAATGCTTTGTTTGTAATGAGAGTTGGAGTTTTATTCACTGATAGGTGCTCATGAAGAATAAATGCAAAACAAAGCTTATGAAAACTCTGCACTTCTGCAGATTTTTTCTTTCATTTTTCTTACTTTAGTAGATGCAACTAAAGAATTTAAACAACAACCTTTCTGTTGAATAATCATACCAGATTCTGGCTTTACTGTTGTAAATTCCATTGAAAAACCCATCTTAATCAGTATTTTAATGTATATATTTTTTCCCAGATTCAGATGATTCCCTTTCACTCTTCCTCTACTATATAGCAGTGTTCTTCCATGCTTTCCAGCTTTACTTGTTGGTTGCTTGTTCCTATAACTGAAGAATATGGATAGTAGGGAGAGAAGTGGTGTGGTTTTTTTTTTTTTTTTTTTTTTTTTTTTTTTTCCCTTCCTCTCTTTGTATTTTTATTGCTCTGTCTGTGTGTAACCTTCTGTAATGGTAGGTGACTTCTGTTCTGGAGTCACATAACTCAGTGTGTGCCCTTCAAGACTTCATCACAATTCTGTAAAAGCTTCTATTTCATTCTAATTATTATGTTATGATGAGAAATGCTATCAGCGTCCTTTGAAAGAGGTTGTTACACTTTTCAATTAAGAGGTTGGTGGAGGTGATTTACAAATCTCTGATAACAGAGTTTCATAAGGGTTGTGGAGGTATGATATCATCAGTAAAGAAACAATATTTATAAACTATTTTTCAGATGAAATGCTCTGTTTGTTTGTCAGCTTGTATTTGGCAACTAATGCCCTGTAGCCCTGTAGATTTAAAAAAAAAAAAAAAAGTTTTGCTACACATACTAAAAGCATGTGCACTTCTTTCATATGGTTGCCATCCCAGTTTTTTCCTAAATATCTTATAAAATTAGAAATATGCTGCATTCCCTAGTTTAACTGTTACTAAGCAGAAGTACTTAATCCTGGTGACAGCCTGTGCAGCAGCCTGTATAGCAGTTCATATCAAACTTCATTTGGCTTAGAGGTGACTAGGCTTTTTCTGCTTGCCACCATTTTGGGTAAATATACTATTTCCTCTCCAAAACTTCCCATAAGCGGGGGTGCTGATCCTGGCGAAGGGACCTGCAGGACTAAGTAAACAGCGTCCCTAACACAGGCAGGGTAGGGTATAGCAGGCTGGTGAGAAAACAGCCGTGGTGCTGAAAAATGAAATTCTTCATGCTACTAGCTGTTGTCAGTGGTGTTTTTCAGGAGAGTAAAGACAGCAGGATCTTTTACCTGCTAAGAACATGTTTCGTTTTCAGTGAAACAAGTTGCATGCTTTTCTTTAATGTGGTGCTTAATTGATTTCTGGATGGGAGTTTATTCAAAAAATTGTTTTAAAAATCCATGTGCTTTGAACAGAATATTCATTAGTTTCTGGATTCTGTACCTATCGCGATATATTCCCTGAAGAATAGCTTTTGAACTGTGTATCCATAAAATACAATGTACGTATGATTTTCATTAACATGAAAAATTCCAGTCTGCTTCTGTCTAGAGACCATGATTTTTTTCTAAAATACCTTACCTCACACTCCATATTTTCTGCATATTTACTGAACTACAAGGCAATGAATTGGTGTTGATTACATTATTCAGCTATCAGCTTGTTTTATTCCTTCAGTGAGTGAGGGGGGAAAAGCTCTGGAAGAGGCTGTTGTAAAGCAGCAGTGCTCCCGTGGCACCTCTTCAAGCTCAGGCTGGTTCTTGCTGGGCTCCCATGAAATGCCAGTGCTGTGATAATTTGAAGAGCAAGGAAAAAGAGGGAATGGCTTGTTTCTTGGAATAATAAAGTTACTGCAGAACTGCATTTTGCTCCTTTTTTTTTTTTTTTTTAAATGCTGAAATCTGTACTTTTCTGTATAGAGTCATTTAATTTGAACCTTATTTCCCCAGGAAAATATCCTTTCTTTTTCCCCCTGAATTGCTCTTCCTTTTCTATTTCAAACTAATTCCAAGAATACATTTTTTTCCCTTCTATTTAGGGTACAACTGATGTGCTGTTCATTTATGTTGCACATCATTTTTCACCACTCTGATATTCCCTCCATCTCACATCAAACATAAGCTGTAGTTATTCTCTTAAGGTTTAACTAACTTTTCTCCCAGCACCAAGATCTTTACTCCCACCTCCAGTAAGCATCTGGAACTGACTATGCCAGGTTCTTTCACCCTCATATTTTATGTTATGTTTATGAGCACTGGGCTGTGATGCTGAACATTAGTTTCTTCTTGCTTCGCGACCCTTGCCCACGTACCCCTTGCTTCATTTCCCCAAAAGCTTGGCATGCGGTGCTCTTGCCTGCTTGGCTGCCATGTTGCAGGCTGTTGTGTGTGTGACCAGCAGGTTGGTGGGAGAAGGACAGACAAGGAATACGTGCCACAGCTGTTGGGGCTCATCCATCCATCCACTAGCTTGTTACGTATCTTGCAATCTCATGATGCTCAGTGTTTTTACTATGTAGTAAGAAGTGTTAACTATTATTGCAAGTCTCTGTTTTGGCTGATATCAAATGCAAAGGCAACCTAAACATAAGGTTTCCCGTTAGTTTCTTACATTTATTTAGCTGTACCTTGCACCTAGTTTGTAAGTGCAACAAGAAAACACTTGAGTGATATACTCAGAAACTAGAGGAAAAAAAAAAAAAGGAGCTGTCACCCCTCTCCATACATCAGAAAGGCCTAAAGAGACTGGTATGTGCTATTTTAAAATAAATAAGAATAATAAAAAAATCCCTAATAGAAATGACTTATCTCAGTTGTGTTCTTCACAAAAATGTTAGTGTTTTTTCAAGGACTTTTCTACTTTTACCATCTAAATGTTAGTTGAACTATTTAATTATTAAGCACTGATGGCTAGAAAAAAAATATATTAATTATGCATCTCCTAGACCCCAGAAAAAAAAGCTATTTTAACAGGATACAGAATGATTTAGTATGCATAAAATCTAACATTTAATAATACCACCATGAACATTTATTTAAATGTTTCCATATTCCAGTCCTGTCTAATTAATATTTAAGTGTTAGTGCACTAGTTATGCTCTTTTGTTTTGTACAGAAGTTTTTTGTTTAGCTGCCCTTTGTAGAAGCTTCAAGAAATCTACACAAAGGAGCAAACAGGCTACCAGGTGTGGGCCCTGGGATCCTGAGGTACCTCAAAAGTGAAGTTAAGAAATGATCGTGAGGAGTCTTTTCTGTTACAGATGAATGTGAAGTATTGTTTACCAGCACAAGTTATACAGAAGAGGGTTTGGGAGGTATAAGTGGGTTAAAGAAGGTTGCATCCCTCAGTCCTGCATTTTCATGCATAACTAGAGAAGCAGTGAAGATGGTTTTGTCTTGACTAGCATTTAAAAATGTGCACTGGAGCAAAATTTCTAATGCCCTCTTAAATTTTAGTTCTAGGAAGACATGCTGCACTTGACAACGTATTAAGCTATTTAAGACCAAAGCTGAAGGGGAAGCCTTTATGGTGAGCAATTGCTGTTTGTTAAAGTGCAGAAATAAGGGTTCTAAGCTATCCAGTGTGTAGACAAAATATAGACTGGGCTAATGACATGAACTAACAGCCTTATCGTTGAAGCTTGTGTTTATCAAAAGAAGAGCCAAGGTCCCTTTGGATGAAAGGATACTATCAAGGGGCTGGAGCACCTCTTCTACAAAGACAGGCTGAGAGTTGGGGTTGTTCGGCCTGGAGAAGAGAAGGCCCCAGGGAGACCTTACAGCAGCCTTCCAGTACATAAAGAGGGCCCATAGGAAAGCTGTGGAGGGACTCTTTGTCAGGGAATGTAGGGATAGGGCAAGGAGTAATGGCTTTAAACCAAGAGAGAAGTAGATTTAGATTAGATATCAGGAGAAAATTCTTCACTCAGAGGGTGGTGAGGCATTGGAACAGGCTGCCCAGAGAAGCTGTGGATGCCCCATCCCTGGAGGTGTTCAAGGCCAGGCTGGATGGGGCTTTGGGCAACCTGGTCTGGTGGGAGGTGTCCCTGTCCATGGCAGGGGGTGGGATGTGGGGGCTGGAATTACCAGGGAGTGCAGGTCTGTGCTGGTATGCCAAGCTGCCAGACTGCGGCAGCAGAGGCACTGCTGCGTGCCCTACTCTGCTGCCATTGAGTTGGTGATTCAGCAAAGGGGCCTGTGGGAAGCTGGGGCAGCCACTATGTCCAGACTTCGCAGAGTGTTTGTTCTCCTTCTCCTTGGTGAAGTCAAGCAACAAGGAGTGAGGCCAAGAGCGCTGGCTAAAGGTTTGGGGTATCAGTTTAGATGATCCACCCTCTTACCATGCCAGTTGCTGTGCCATTATAGTGGAAGCTGTGGCCTCTGCAGGAAGGTAGGAACACACCAGGGCCTCTTACAGTGTGTAAGTTAGTGTAACTTCATTGTGATATACAGTTGTCAAAACTGTTAAATATTTTTGCAAAGACCCCTTCCTTGATATCAGCAGGAACTTAGGCAGAAGTCTAAGACCTGGCAAGGTGTCTTCTTGTAACACACAATCTTGGATCTCAGTGTGAGATGCTATGATTTACTTTTCACCTACTTTTCAGTCTCAGAGCTAAAAGTTTGATTTTATTCCCTTAATGAAATCAATTTAGTTTTTACCATTTAGCTTCTGTTGAAGGTGCCCACTGGGGAGTGACATGTTTGGGGTGTTTCTTTCTTGAAAAGAAACCATCCCAAAGACAATTATAGGAATGGGATCCTTGGGAAAACTGTTCTGTGGGGTGTACTATGGGCTGGAAAGTGTCTTTCACTAAGTTACAAGGCTGGTAGAGGAACTAGCATTGCTGGATTAGTATCCCACTGGCAAGGATATAGGAGGGCCCAGATACCCACTCTTTATCCCCTAAGAGTTGTCAGGCAGCTCAGGGCAGCTTCCAGAGCATCTCACAAGGTGCCCTTGTCTTCATGTTCAGCAGCAAGTGTGACTCCTCATTTTGTAAATTACCATGAGCATGGCTGAGACTAGTCTGTTGAAGAGATCACCAATCACTTCTATTAATAACAATTTTGCATGCATGAATATTCTTGTGATCAGAAGAGGAAAGCTATATCCTGAAATGATACCCTTCAGTACTGTGGGATTTTTGTTTTGATTTTGTGGGTTTGGTGGCTTCATTTTATTTTTTATTTTCCTTTTTGCCTGTGTGCTGGTATCCTTATGGAGTCTTTGGAATTACAAAGAGGTGGCGTGGAGTCAGGGCTAAATGGGGCCAGGAGCTGGCAAGATGCTGAAAGGGGGTCCTTGGGAAAAGAAGAAAGAAAGAGCTGTTGCTAAGGAGCTGTCTGAGCAGGCTGTCTGCTTTGTAGATCTAACTTCAGTTTGGAGTTGCCAGCTTCTGAGTCAGTTTTGGACATATTTGGGATTAGCGAGTTTGCAGTTTGTGTTAGGCACGACTGTGCCCTTGAGGCAACAGATAGCAACTCAGCTTGATTTCACTTTTTTCTCTTTTTTTTTTCCTGCTGCTCTCTGTGACAAGAAATGCTGCCCTTCTGTATGTGCTGGTGGGGAGAGAGAGAATTACAAGGAAGACAGCTCTTCTGCCTGAAGTCTCTGCTCTTTCAGTTCATCTCCTAATCCAATATTATTCTAATGTTTTTTAGTGCTCTACAAGAAAAGCAAAGTTGAGCCACTGATAAGGTTTTATCTACAGGTAAACATTCCATTTTGCTGTAAGAAAACTAGACTTTAGGGACCTATAAGAAATTACTTCCTTTTCCTCTCCACAGATTTGATGGATTTTTATAAGAAAGTGATGGTAACAAGGGAGTTGAGGAAGAGGGAGCAAAGCGACAGCATCTACCTAACTGCAAATACAAAATGCATTTAGATTTAATAAAGGCAGCGAGCAAAGGGATGGGACTTGAGCAAGTGAAAAGCCTTGATGGCTCTGACAAGCCTTTTCTTTATTCTCTTGAGCTAATTGTGTCACTTGACAGGCTGGCATCAGGGTACAGTCAAATTCTGACAGGCTAATTTGAGCTTCTGGTTCCAATGAAACATGCATACGGCACTCATTATATTTAGTGACAATCAGTGTCATTTTTCTGCTTAAATGCAGACAGCTCAATACATTTATTCAACTGCCTATCTGTAAATGAAGGAAGCAACCCTATGATGAAGGTGAAGCAAAAGAGTTAGGTCAGGGGGTCTACTTGTACTCCTGATAATGCTTGGAGTCTGGAAAGAAAGTGGGAGGTTGACTATTAAGCTGGTCTGAGAGAGAATTGGAAAGGGGAAGACAGGATGGTAACTGCTGTAATCTGCTGTTTGATGTGGTAAAGTCAGAGGACTTGTCCTTTCTAGAATAATTGAGCCAGGGATTGAGAGGACTTGTGATGAATGTATCCCTGCTTAGCAAAAGCTGCCTCCTGGACTCTGAGTAGGCACAAAACCACTCATTGTCTAATCCAATCCATCACAGGTTGCAATTTTGTTAGAAGTATGCCAAGCGTGTGTGTGGAAATACGTATAGGGCAACCAGATACATGTGTCTATGATGCTACTGTGGTAGGGCACAGGACTACCAGGGAAGATACCTACTAGGATTTACTGAAATGCTAGCTGCAAGGGGAATACTTCACGATGTGATGGCATTCCCACTGTTGTTTTTACTGATGCATTGTATGCAGATTTCCGGCATTCTCCTCTGCCTGCAAACTTTTCAGGAGTGCAATAGGTGATGTGACAGCCATCTGTTGTATCTGTGATGTCCCCAGTAGCAAAGTGATGGGATACAATGACCAGCTGGTGAAGGCTCCTTCTGAAATGGAGGGAAGCTAGCAGAAGTATCATTTTACTCCACAGGCAATACTGTGGATCGGCAGAGATTAAAGACCCTTTATTTCAGAACTCTGTATTGTGTAGGACTACTTGAATTTGAGGTCTGTTAAGTTCAAGGCCTGATTATAAGTACCAAAGAAGATAAGTATCTTGTTTCTTCCTAGTTTCCTTGAAAGAGTCAAGATTGTTGGGACATTTCATTTCTGGCTTTCAGGTCTGGGACTATAGCTATACCCATCATTGTATTTTGCTTTTAAGATTTTACTCCTGTTCCAATATAAGGATAGGTAGAAACACAACCCCACTGTCAGTGTGAACCACCACAGAGCAATTGCTGCTCCTACTCACAGCAAGTGAGTAGTCTGAAAACAGGAGATCTGGCCAGATGGGAGGTGTGAAGTCCTAACAAAGGAATGACTTGTGGCTATTGCTGGCTGGATGGCTTTTGGCAGGAAGGAGGCAGAGCTGCCTGTTGGGAGGGGTATTGGGAAAGGCAGCCAGCTGCACCGTTGGAAGATCACTCCCTGAGTCATGAGCTGCCCTTCAAACCTGGTGAAGTTGGACTGCATGCAGGCTGTCACCTTGGAACAAATAACAATTAGTAATAAAATTCTGGGATTAGAAAGCAAAGCGATAACTTTAAAAAAAAAAAAAAAAAAAAAAAAAAAACAACTTGTGCTAATAATTTGCATTTTCTTAATGTCGCCTTTGTACAGATACTCAAATTTGATTTGAGGTAAAAAAAATTACCAGATAAATGTCTCACAAGGACATAGTGAAGAAGGAATATATATATATATTTTTCAGTTTAGACCAATGTTTCTTGTTAAGTGTATGTAAATTCCAGTAACTTAGGGTTAGGACCTGATCCTTCATTTTGTTGCATCATCTTTGGCTAATGCTATAAGCTTAGCACTGTTCTGCTGTAAATGTCACAGAATGGAGACTCTGCAACATTCCTTTCTCTCCTTTCCAATTTTTAAATTCTCTAATGTTAAAAATAATATTTTTCTCTTGGAGAAGATGGACTGCAAAATATCTGTAGTATGTACTGTCTGAATCTTTATTGCACCAAAGACAAAAATCATGTATAGTTGTAACAATTTCTTTTTTTTCCTTTTTCTGATCATGATTGAGGCTTGTGTACAAAGCAGATGCAACTTATGTACAGTGTTCTTCTTGACCATTGCTACATTTGTCGTGAATAATACTACTCTGATATATTCCTAAAAAACAAGAGATGGATATGTATAAGATCTGTCTGTCTTGGGGTCCTATCTGTCCTTCTGCTCATGGTGACATAGGTGTGTGTTGTATGTTTAGGAGAGCTTTACCATTTTTCTGATCAGCAGAGGCCTGTCATAGGGCTAGCAAGGATGCAAGAATTCTGCACTGAACTATATTATGGTGGATTCACGTAGCCTCCAGCTTTAACCTCCAGTTTACTGACAGGCTTGGTTTGAAAATTCTCAAAATTCTCTTGTCCCTTTGTAGAGGGGAGGAGGGGGAAGAGAAGCTCGTGTTGAAAGCATGTAGCTGGATTTCACCAAAGCTATTTGGTTCCAGATTCTGGCTTTGAACCGTTGTTACTACTAGTTGCAGGACTATATTTTAATTTTTTTTTGTTTTCCAAAACCATTCTTATATAAAATGGCCCCTGTTTAGAAGCTGAAGAATATTTCGTTTTTATCTCCAGATACAAATACTATCTATTGGAATCTATCAGAATACAATTCCCCATATCTGGAGAATGTGATAATTTTCTGTAGGCTTTTGTCAGTTCTAAATCATAAGCATGCTTCTTCAAGATGTTTCCCCATCTTGCATCAGCCCAATCTTGCATTTCTCTACAAGGTTATGTTGATTATGTGCTGATATGATGATGCTGTCATTCAAAATGAAAATCAACGCTTTAATGCTAATGCACCAATTTCAACTTTGGAAAGAAACCTGTGCTTAGCTCTATCAAGGCAACTTTGTGTGACATATGTCACTGTTTGGAAATGATCCAACTAGGTGTTGTATTGTAAACACCTTGTTTTCCCTCCAGTGTTCGGAAGCTGAGATGTAATTTATTTATTCCAATCAGGATGTACTTTGACAAGCCAGCTGAATGGGATGCAGCTGCTGTTGTTAAAATATTTCCATCTCCCTCTGATTTTTCAGGTTTTCCCAGACTACATCAGCTTCAGAGCTCTCCATGCTAGAGCTGCTGGCAACTCTGACAAGGGTTAGGAGGAAGTAGGAGTGGGATGAGTTGGAAGGAGAAGTAGCCCATTATGCTTGTTATACGGAGAGATGGACAAAGGGTTTTGATTGGAAAAGCGAATAACTAATTCACTCAGATGCTAAATCTAACACTTATTGTGTGTTTGAACACTGAAAATTCTATATCTGGAAGGACACTTCATAATAATATGACTAAGACCCAATGAAACAATAAGCCTTTTAAAACCAGAGATATTACCTGACCTGAAATCTGTTTTTGTTTCAGAACACAAACTTTGAAGGCCAATGTATTTCCCTCCACTAAACAATCCTATCAGGCAATAAGCATTGCAGTAGACTTCACATATAAATAGAGATGTCTGCCTTTATAAACCAGTTCTCCCAAGTTAGCTGAATTTTTGCTGGATGACTTGTACAGTTTGTCATTGTCCTTTTGTACTGGCAATATCATAAAGTTATTTTCACTTTGACAATATTAATTCAGATTTGTATGGCTGTACTGGAAAACATGTATGGGTTCAGCTCATTAACATTTGTTCTCTTCTGGAAAGGGTCTCAGTCTTTTGTCAGAGCAAGTTTCAAAACAGGTTACTTTTTTAACTGTCACAGTTTATAACAAGGTGAAATCAGAGTTATTCCATAAGGTCTGTTGAAAATGTATTAGTGTGAAATGTTATATGAAGCTGTCTTCTGAAACTGAATCATTGCCTCTCAAAGACTGAAAAAGATACAGTAAAGCTTACCTGTATTTTGTTTAGCCACAAGTGCCACAGACTTACAACCCCGTCCTTGTCCAAATGCATATGCTTAGTCAGATAATCCATAGCACAGAAGACCCTATCTTGAAGTTGACTTCAGTGGAGCTCTGACTTTACTATCACTTTGAATGAGTAGGAGAAATCCATTCCCAACTTTTTGTTTTGCTTTACAATGGCTAGTTTTGTTTATAGTCTCTCTAGCTTTTTCTGCAGTCAATATTTCTATTCAAACAGTGATATAACTGTCTCCCTTCCTCCCAGTTTATACCTTTTGTCAAAGTGGAGCAAGTGAAATTAGAACTGGCTCTCAATTTTTATTGACTCTTGTGGCCTTTGTTGCACTGTTGTTCCTAGCTGAGGCTAGGAAATAAACTTCAGTCTCTGATCTACACTTCATGTATCAAGCATTCTTACAGTGGGAATAATTCTTTCTATATTTTTCCCATGCTCTTTAATTGGAGGGAAAATTGATGATCATCATCAAGGAATTATTTATTTTCCTCTTGGGGATCAAGTTGTGAGGAGGAAACACAGTCAGTAGGGAATGAAAATATTTAAGGGCCTTTTAAGACATTCCTAGGGTTCTGCGATGTTCCTGAGCAGACCTGAGGGTAGACTAGATTAAACTTGTAACCATTTCTCAATGAATCCTTCATCTATGCAGAAAGTCTTCCCAACTCCAGCACATACTATATGTTGCTTTGGGGTTTGCTCTGGAAAAACAAAACACAGGAAAAAAAAACGACAACAACAAAAAGGTAACAACAAAGGTCTTCCATGGATGGGTTTTAGGCATTTATGGTTCCTACAGTCTATGGTGGTAGGAGAGAAGAGTGACTGCTGTCTTTGTTTTAAGAAAAATACATTTGGGATATGAAGTCTGAGTAGACAGCATAATGAACAACAGTGCAAAATTCTTCAGGCTGCAATGAAAATTCTTCATTTTATTCAAAGGGTACGCTAAAGTTTAAAAGTATGTAACTATGCCCATTTGGGTAAGAGCCATCAGGATTACTAAATTGCCAACTAATGCAACTTATAATGGTGGCTTCTGTGATTCATACTCCAGTGTTCAGAGATGATTTCGGCTATCCATTTTGCATAAATGGAAAATAGTTGGAAAAAGGAAAGCTGATGGTAACTCACTATAACCTATGAATAGGGTTATAGGGACCCTACTCATAGAAAGCAGATTTGTAATCCACCAGCAATTCCTTGGGCCATCTGTTCCACCTCTAAAATGTGTCCCATTTATGTATTTCTAAAAAAGTCCTGACGGAAACCATATCATCTTTCAAGTCTGCTAGTATCTATTCATTTCTTGAGAAACAGCCTACCCGTGTCTAGTTTGTGCTTTGTTTCTGTTTTTATAAATTCTTTTTTTTTTCTTCCCAAAAAAAGCCTTTTATATAAAGAAATCTGGAAATCATGAGAAAATAAGCTCATTCATATTTTTGTCCTCATCCACAGGTTCTGTGTTATATACTTAGATGAACTAAACAAGTGACAAGTTATGGAAAAGCTTATAGGTACAGAGTCCTATTGAAATCAAGCTGCCCACATCAGTAAAAGAACTTCTCCAGAATATCATCTTTTCCTTACAATTAAAGCCGCAATATTGCCTCTACAAATCCAAGGTGATGACATTATGAACCTATAAGCAAAAACAGAAGCAGGGTTGTCAATGTTAAGATTCAAGATTTATTTGCATATGCATTTATTTTCTGAACCTTGTCTCCACACAGAAAATGCCAAGGGTCACAGTTGCTCACAAGCTGTGAATTCCCTCAGATCTTTAAACATCAGAATAACTAGCTTCTGTTTTACTACAATCTATCTTGATTTCTCCCTGTGTAGTGCCCAGTCCTGAAAAAAATGAAGCTGTATGTGAGTTAAGTTTCAGGGTGATATAAGCCAAACTGAATCTCCACCATATTGTTTATTTCAAGACACCTCTACTTTGAGTCTGGGGACTGAAATAAAAACATGTTTTGAGAGAATTGCAGTAATTTAAGCTATTATTATGATTATGGAAACTCTCAGGAGTCACTTGAGAAATAGACACAGTGGGCATTTCTGTACAGGAATACAAATGAATTATTTCAAGCAAGGAAGGAAAAAACACTCTTCCGATCTAGATTTCAATATGCAATTTTAAAAAAATATTAAAAATTGTCACGTGATTCAGCCCACTGGTATACTTATGACAACAGTCCAACACTTTTAGAAAAAGGCCAATAAATATGCACAATTCAGCCAGGAATCAATGACATTTGTGCTGTAAATTCACAATTAAAATAGTATTCTAAAGAATTAGTCTCTGAGTTGATAGTACAGCCTGCTCTGCTGAAGTGCACATGACATGTAAGGATGTGTTTTAGTGCTTTCTGCTGGCTTAGTTTGGTCAGTGTGTGTTACTGGATGCTTCTTGACCCCTTGTGTAGGGAGGTGCCAAGGTGGAGTGTTAGTTTGCAGTGCTTTTTCTGCTTACTATATTAGGCTTTAAGCCTAAGATCTTTGGGGTATAAAGAGTAGTTCTTAATGAGAGTCAATGTTCCTGTTAAAATAAATTTTGCTTCTAATTAAGTTACCATAATCTGGTACCATCAGTGCACAAAATGAATAGCCAGAACAAAATGCACTTTCACTTCCTATGAAATGAAAATGAAAAATTCATTTCCTATTCCTTCACATATTGTATAGCTAGAACCTGTTTTAAAAAAGAAGAAAAAAATGGAGAAAGTATGGGAAAATGATATGAGCTGGGAAGTGACTGTTATTGAAAGCTTTTAGGTTGCAAAGCAGAATGAGGTCAGCTTTCCTTTAATAGCTCTGCAATCAGAACCTTGACTTTAAAATATTATGTGAATGACCAGTATTATTTTCCTCTTCACCTTTATATAATGGCTAAGCTATCTCACTTGCTTTGTGCTTCACTTTTGTTGCCATTTAATAATCAGAAGTTGAGTTATAAAAACTTTTTTTACATGAAAACTTAAATTTATTTTTGGTCAGCAGTTACTGCCTTCTAGAAATTTGAGTTCTTCCAGCATCTCCTTAGACTTGAAACCATCTTAAATTTTTTTGAAAATAGTCTGGATTTAATAGAGCAATTTGTGAAGCCTGTTCAGCACAATGGGTACAACTGGCAAATAAACAGCTCCTTGCAGACTCATTGCTTTGCTCTTTCCATGTTGCCTTCCACACTTCAGTGTCCAGTATGCCATCATTCATCAAAGGAGACTTGTGGCAATGATACAGTCACTGTTGAAGTTAATGAAAATAGTGCAGAGATCTTCAGCTGTTTATCAGTGAAGCTCAGCTTTCGTTGTTGATATCAAAAATACCATACCTAGGTTGATCCAAAAAATTGTGTAGTGTTTTGTGTTACAGATGGTGGTGTTTTTTTTAATCCACATGCAATATGGATAAAGGTGTTCCCATTGTTCCCATCTTTCTGCTAGGTGCTCCTGTCTCAGGCATTTATGCCCAGATAAAATTGCTTTCAAAGCTAGATATAGGGGAAAAAGTTGGCACATCTTGGAATGTTTCCATTGTCTGGCTTGAAGTTACAGTGCTTAAAGTTACTGGTGTATAATCTGCTATATTTCTCACACTCGTTTATTTCCTGACTCTTCCCTCCCCCTCCCCCCAGTCTCACTCCAACTCTCAAGTAAGTGATGACTAATTTTCATTGGTCTATGTGACAATATTCTTCTTAAGAAAGAAAATTGAGAAGATGGCATTTTCCATTACTCATTACTCTTTTCCCATACTATTGTGGACCATCAATGCTATCTTTATCTTTTTCTTTTCTCTTTGTGATTCCTCCTTCAAAGTGACAGTAACTTTTTGTGTATCCTTTAAATGTCAGGCTTACCACAAGTAGAGCTTCTACTGATAGCTTGTCATACCAGTGGGGGAAAAATGTTTGGGGTTGAAATGTAAAATTCCATCTTGTCCAAACAAATTTAAATAATAATTCTATAAACGAAAGGGCATGCCATGTTGTAGGGCTGTCATCAGAAAACTTGTGATCGACAAGTTTACACGTAAAGGATTGCAAATGCACCCAGATTTTTCTTCAGAGCAGAACATTTACTTCATGGAAAAGATGAGAATAGAAAGGGGATTTAATCTGTTCTTAGGACATAAAACTTTAGACGTGACTAGGGAGGGAGAGTGCTTTTGGGTATTCTGAGGAAAATGCAAGTATCAGATATGATATCTATTTACAGAGAGGCCAGTTTTCATAATGCTCTTCCCAGAGCTCTTATCTGAGATAATACACTCATTTCCAAGCTAGCATCTAAATATGTACTGAAACAGATTCACAGTCTTAAAAATTCTGCTAATGTTGCTGTGGGGTTGGGTTTGCTCAAAGATTGTGTTGACACTCGTGTTTTTATTACACTGCATATATCTCAATGAAATTTAACCTAACAATGCTGGATAGAGCAGGGCTAGTAAAATGTGCCAATGTCTTCAGTAAATGATGTGTAAACCACCGTTTCACTACCAGCTTACAGATCTCTATCAATGTGGATTCCCTCCTCCTGCCTCCACGTTGTTTACTATTTATTGACACACAGTTTCATGAAGCTGCAAAACAACTTATACAGACATTCTTGAGCCCTCATAGTGGATTTTCCACAATACATGATGTCATAAGTGGATCAAAAAGGCAAAGTATGTTGTTGATCCACAAGTTGCATATTTTCATAAAGAGAGGTTTTAATGTGATCTTTCAGAGCGGTTTCACTGAAGCTATTTCACTGCTTCATGTTAATCTGCCTGGAGCCATTTATTATATTAATGATGTTGAAGATTAGCTAAGCGTCATGTTCAGTGTGACAGTAGACTCTCATGGTAAACAGATGGTTGGGCTCTACGAAAAAGCTTTTCCTCGTATTTCAAAAAAAAAAAAATACAGTAACTTTCACTGCTTCCTAAGAGTCCATTATGTGCTCTGTGGCAATACTTATTTTATTAAAGCATCATGTTACAGATGCTCTCCCCACCACTACCTTCTTGACTATTTCTGGTATTTCATAGCTATCAAGCTGGTTTGTGATTAGCAGTATACATGTGTTTGTGCATTCCTACCCATAGCCCACGTTTCTTGTTATTAGGTTAATCCTCTAGAAAGTGATCCTGTCTCTTCATTTATTAGCAGCTGCTCAGGAATTTATACTTTCGTAGGTGATAAAGAGATGCCTGCAACAGAAGTGGTACAGATGGAGCAAGTCTGACTGGACTCTCTGATCCTATCAAGTTACCCACCTTACATCTGCAGAGGAATTGAAGGATAATTGTGTGTGTTGGTTTGATTTCCTCTGTCACACTTCTCTGCACATACTTACTCTGGCCACAAGCAGAAGTAGAAATGACAAAATTTGATGAGACAGGTGCTACAGTTGACTGGCTTGGCTAAACTGGTGAGCACAAGACATATTCCAAAGTGACACAACCAGTGCCACTTGCACATCCCCTGTTTCTTTCAGGAGAGAGATCTTTCAGGAGAGAGATCCTACTGGTACCTCTATGAGTAAAAGCAGACCAGTCCAGGCCTCCCCAGTCCCATTTCTATCTTTTGGACACTTGAAGTATCCTCATTATCTGGTGTTTGTGCATTGCTGTAGTCTCAGTGTGGGTCTAGACCTTGCTAATTCTTAGTAGCTTCACAGCCTAGCTCCTGCATGAAGCCCTTGTCTGGGGTTCAGGGGTACCTCATCTCTGCTTTTGTTCTAGCAGATGGTACTATGTGGGGTTCCACACTGCTTGATGGTGCCAGGGCATTAGGCATTGGCCCTTTCCTCTTGAGTTGTGTAAGAGGGGCCAACAGGAAGTCTTATCTGAGGCTCTGGCTCACTTTAATAGGTGGCATAGCACAGAATCATGGGGGTTATTTGTCCACACTGTTTTCTACATCACTACTCCTATTCAGGCCTAGTTCTAATCATGCTTCAGCTTTCCACGGGAGGATCTTAGGGAGTTCTTATTGTTACTGTGACTACTGTTACTTAAAAAGTGAGTTCTGTTTTGTTTTGGATTGTTTTGGGAGACTTGCAGGGGCCTACTTGATGAACAGCATTCATGCAGTCCCGGTTTCGGTACCTAAACTATAGACAGTGACCAAGAGTTCAGAAATACCAATTTCCTACTGGCTTGCTACGAAGGGAGCAGGATTGTTCGTTCACCTGTTTATCTTGGTTTTCTAAACTGACATGCTGGCATAGATTAGGTGCTGATTGTAATTTTCTGCTTTCACTCTGAAGACCCAGTGTTCTTCAAAAAGCAGGTATTTTGTTACCTGGCCTCTAGTTGCCTACTTTAGTTATAGTTGCTAGAGCTGTAAGAAACTGCTTCCGAGCTTATGTGGAGGCTTGGAAGATGTTCTGCTTCATGTTGTAAACACGCTGTTCCTTGGTGTTATTAAGCGAGATTTAGGGAGCTGTTAGTATGGTGTGAGCACACACTGTAGTCAAACTGGATCCACCTTCAAAGAACAGGTATACACATTGCAGAAATGTGAAAGAAAAAAAAAGGTAATGAGTGAGCTCTTGGTAGCATGGTGAGTTTACTCCTGAACCATGAGTATCTCTTCTGTATGCTCTGCTGCTAATGAAACTGAGCTAACCCGAAGCTCATAACGGAAGGCTGAGAGACCTGGGTCTGTTCAGCCTTGAGAAGACTGAGAAGGGGATCTTACTAATGTTCACAAATATCTTAAGTGTGGGAGACAGTGGGATTTGGCCAACCTCTTTTCAGCAGTTTGTGGGGACAGGACAAAGGGCAATGGCCAAAAAATGGATCACAGGAGGTTCCGCACCAACATGCGAAAGAACTTCATGGTGAGGGTGACAGAGCACTGGAACAGGCTGCCCAGGGAGACTGTTGAGTCTCCTTTTCTGGAGATATTCAAGGCCCATCTGGACGCCTACCTGGGCAACCTGCTCTAGGGAACCTGCTTTGGCGGGGGGGGTTGGACCTGATGATCTTTTGAGGTCCCTTCCAACCGCTACAGTTCTGTGATTCTGTGATTCATTTGTAGTTCATCTGTCTAGAAAGGGCTTTGCCACCTTTAGGCCTTTATAAGGCTTCTTGATTGCTCTGCAGCTGAATGAATTCATCATGACGTTTTCTTATGGACAGAATAGTATAAACTATGAATGTAAGGTAGACACTTTGTTGTTTTAAATTCCATTGCTCATTGGCTTAAAAATTTTAGCACTTAAAATCAGATGTTCTGTATGGAGATGTACTGTACTATATTTGTTTAAATGTGTGGGCAACTGCAGAAGTGGCAAGAGGAAAAGATAGTGACACAATTATTGGAGAACAGAGGAAGGAGGGTAGTCAGCTGAAATCATAGTTCATTCTTCTAGGTTTGTTGCATTAGGAATTGACTGAATAGTGCTGCACAATCAAATGCTTTGCAGACATCATTTGCTCAAAACACCGCTTCCCCATTTAGTGACTGGTTGTTGAGTGCTTTGTCTATCTAGCATTTTCTCTTTTGCTACTTTGAGAATAGCATGCTGGTGTTCAAACTATTTGCTTCTATCAGTGTTATATGTTGAGTTCAAACGACTGTAATTGAAGATTCTTTTCTGATACCACCCAACAACTACAGAAAAAAAAATGTTTTGATTGCATTTTTGTATTTCTGCCTACAGAGAGAAAGTGGAAAAGGTAACGCTCTAACATTAGCCTTCGAAGAGACAAGACTTCCTTTTTTCTTTTTCACTGAAGTATCATTTTGAATTGCTTTGTGCAATTATCAGTTTGGCTTTTTTTTTTTTTTTTTTTAAAGCTCCTCTTCTCATCTTTACAGCCTTTTTTATAAAAGCTCCAGCATGTCATGAAAGTCTGCAGAGGAATAAGTATGCAGAATAAGTGATATGTTAGTGAAAGAGTTACTACGGCTCTTTTTGTAGTAAAAAGACTGTTTTTTGGTAAAAGCAGTCAGAGTAAGTCTGAGGAACACAATGAATGTATGAAGGAAAGATGTTTTATCATCTTTGTGTAGAAAGTTGTTCATTCTGATTAACTGACAATGCTGACTACTGCATGCTAGCTTGAAAAATATACTATTGCTGTTGGTTCTTTTTCATGCGAGTTCTCAGTGTGAGAGAATGTAATTTCTTCCATGCTGAACATTAACCTTGTATCCCTGCGTTTGTTTCAATTTACTTCTATGCTGCTGCCTTTGTCCCTTGTATTCAATAACATCACAGCTAGTATTTAAATGTACAGACAACAATGTGGAAGAACATCCATATTATGGAGGAGTATGTCTACTAATTCTAGTAATGTATTCTTAAAGTTGTGCTGAGCTATACATTCTTGAGTGAGGTTTGGTGTTTGTGAGTTGAAAGCTTAACTGTCCAACACAGTAGCAGAATTCATTAGAACTACTTAAACAACAAGTTCTTAGCTATTGTTCTCAGCTATTGTTTTGAAAGCAATGTATGCTGCATTGTGTTGTTGAAACAATGAAGCATGTTAGTGTATGTACTTAATTAACCAACCAACCCAAAAACATGCAAATCAAAATTGTGTGGAAATGTGTGAAGAAATAAAAAGTACTACAGGAAGAAAAGAACAGGAGTCTGTGATGCCTTCACCTCTGATCAGGAGGGAAGGACTACTTGAAATATAGTAATACTCAGAAAAGGGATGCAGCACTTCTTTCAGCATAAGATTTGCTCAGCCTCTGTTCTCACTCAGACTTCCTGAAGAAAATGAAGGTGATATTCAGCCCCCTCCCTGTGAATATTACCACTGCCTTCTTTGGAGCCACATTTCATACAAAAGCTGTATTGGTTTAGCTGTTAGTTGTGCTGACCCAACATAACCCCAGAACTGAGCTAAATATGCACCAAATGTCAGCGTAGAAATGCAGTTGCTAGGTGAAGCCATGGTCCTCAGTGATATGGCTGAGGCGGAGTGTCCCTTGCAGAATGGGTGGGCATCTGGTACAGGAGAGCCTAAAGTGCAATTCAGGGCTGACAGAGTGAACAGCTGAGCAAATCTGGTATGCAATAAATGGGCATTAATGTACATAGAGATACACAATGTTGTTTTAAAGTCACTTTTCAGGATACAACGTATTTAAATTCTGCACGATTTTCTGTTTCTTTCTGACAAAATCATTTGCACCTAAGTTTTGTCTATATAAAGCAGAACTGTTCTTGCTGCTGTAAGAGAAGTTATTGACTTTGAAAATAAAAATACGTTATGCAGTCATACTCTTCTGAATAGTCAATTTACTTACATTGTGTGTCCAGCTTACATGAAACTATGCCCTTTTGTTGCATGTTTCTTTAGAAGAAAAAAAGACAGCCCTGTGTAGTTTATTACTTTTTTATTATTAAAGCATGCATCTACTGCCATGCATCTAGTGCTTTGCCAAAATGATGATGCACCTGTTTGATTGAATAACCTTTGGTTCAGCAAGGGTAGATATACTTATTATATGTGATTTCCTAACAAAACTAAACTTATATGTGACACGCTCTAAGTAATCTTCATAGATTTATGGCTTAATCCTTGTCTCCAGATAAAATAGATTCCTTTGGAAGGAAGAGTGGAAAAAATGAGTAAGTCTCATTGCTGTTTGGTTCCTGGGAGTGGTCTCTGATTTTAAGCATAGTCTTTGCAGATGCTAGCCTGTATGCACCAGTGATCACTGTTGGAAGTTGTCTTTGTTGTGGGACACTCAGGTCTGTTGTCCCAGAATGATAAGTCCTATACAGATACCATAATGAGCAGAGGGTCAGGTGTGGTGTCTTACCAGGTGCAGATAAATCACTTAGTACTATGTTGTTGTCATGCTAGTAATGGAAAGAGAAGGTTTGGGAGATCTGACAAAACTTCTATCTGTCAACAGAAGTTTTGCTATTGTTTCATAGCTTTAGAGTGAACACAGAAGTAAGTAGAGGTCTGTCTAGCTGTTCAAGGTGTTCAGGAAGTTCCTGATTCAGCAGTTATTATAGCCACATGCTTGTTGTATCATTGTTAGATACTCAGGCAGATCATTCTTACTGGTATATACGACAGCTATGGAGTTAGATGGCATTATTATTAGTAGAAGAGTTTCTCAAGGGTTTAGGCAAAAGCATGCTTTTGACAAAATCAACATTGAACGTTGTCTTTTATATTGCTAGCTGGTGGCTTTCAGTTAACGTTGCTGACTGGGACTTGCAGATTTGCCAAGTTAGAGGATTTTAATCTTTAAATTCTAGACCATATCTTCAGCCAAGGTTAGGTGACACCTCTTCAAAGCCGTGTGGTACCCTCTGAAAAACATAGCCCTTGATCTGCTCTGTATCTCCACTTATTCAGTGTTGAAATATTTTATGATCCTGCCTTGCAAATGGAATGTTTGCCTGTTTTATTGAACTCTTGCTAACAATTGGCTCTGTATTAAAAATCTACCCTGCTAGGGCTCAAAAATCTTCTACTGCTCAAGAAAGCTTCTGAGCATTAAGGTGAATATGGACATTTTGTCAATAACACTAGGAGGCTTAGGCTTTTTTATTATACGCACACACGCTGTGTAAAAAGTATGTAGATGATGATGCTGTCTTTGGCTTTCAAGGGACTATATAACTATAGTCACACAAGAAAAGGAGCACATTATGAAGATAATTGCATCAGCACAGACATAGAGTAAACCCTGGAGATGAAAAAAGTCTGAATTAATTTCTCCTGACAATCATAACAATGCACAAAACATACTAGACACATAGCAATTTAATTAGTGAGATTAAATAATTAAACCACCAATGCAATATATGCCCCTATTATTATTTAGAACAATATATACTATTGAAAGCCATAGCATTAACTCAGACTCAATGCCAGGATTCTAACTTTCTAAATCACTGTTTTATTCATTTCCTTCTCTTCCTGAAGGATCCCCCAAAACTTTCATCTTGAGCAGTACCTTTTGCTGCAGAAAAGTACCTGCAGCCCTCCTTCAGATTGCTAGATGGATAATATTTGGAGTGTGTGTGTGTGTGGAGAGTGTCAAAAAACTGGATTAAGGGGGTAGGACTACAGGGCTGACTGTGTGAGAGCTATTTAGGGACAGAAAAAGCTATTTATTTCTCAGGATCCCACTGGAGAGAAAGGCAAGGATCTATAGCTCACTTTCAGGTATAAGATTGTTATATACAAAGCAACAGCAGTTTTAATGATGAACTTAGTCCTTAGTTGATCATATAAACAACCTGAGGGAAGTCAGAATTCCACCTAATAACAACTTACAGAAATTCACTATTCTGTATTTCCAGATATTAAAAAAAAAAAAAAAACCAAACAGCAACCAACCAACAAGCAAACAAACAAAAAAAAAAAACCCACACCACGTTGTATTCCTCTTTTCCTTTCTGTACACTTCTTTTGCCTTTCCCTCATACGTGTGCAGATTTCCCACCCCAACTTGCTTTTAAAGCTGTGTATCATTTAGCCACCCAGACCTCTCCTCATCACTTAGTTATTTGGGTTGTCATTCTGTTGAACTACTTTATTTTTTTTTTAATTATTCTTTTTATTTTCTACCATTAGTCAATTCTTCAGTAAATCTGGTAAGGATGTGTCACCCCAGATTTGACAAGGGAATCTGGAACTGTTTAGAGCCAATCTCCTACAGCCATGTGAATCCATTAAGACAGTTGGACCTTCATGAAAGGTCAGGAACAGTAACCTTTTTCAGATACACCTGTCCTTAATCTCATCATCTACCTCAAGAAGTTGTGCTCTCTCTTCTGGGGGAGGGAGCTTTATGATTCTGTCTCTCTATATAAATAGTTCTTAGATCAGCTGCAAGTGGATGAAACATTGTCCCTAAGGACACTAAAGCTTCATACAATTTCTGAAACATGCCTTTTGACTAGTTTTTCAGAATGGGGAGCAGTGCAGGCAGGGACATTAATGAGGCTCAGCTTACCAGCTGGTGATCCAAATCCCTAGTATCTGATATCTTTGCAAATTATTCCCTTGGGCATCATCTTATGGTATAATCTTTATTGAACAGTGAGCAGCATTTCACGTTATTGTGCATCTTTTCTGAAAACTTGGCACATTTTCTAAAGTTATAGCTACTTGTGTGAAACTACTTCCGTTAAGGTATTATTTACTTCTTATTAGACAAGGCTTTGAACCCACCCTTGAAACATTTGGTATCTGAACACCTTTCATATATATATTTGTGTGTATTTTGTTTGTTTGTTTTTTCCTTTTTTAAATTTAGGGACTTTCTGCAGAATTACAGCCTAATCAAAATAAGAGGATTTAAAATAAGAGAAGTGAATGCTTTGTATTAAGCTTACCTTCAGGTGATCAAAATCTGAGGTCAGATTTAAGTTAAGGCTCCATCTGCAAAAAGTCTCTTCTGTGAGTGTAATTTTTACAAATAGCAGTTATCATGATGGCAGAAGTTGCAAAGTAAGAGACTCTGATCCAACAGAAAATCTTGGCTTTCCTTTCAGAGGCAATCAGCATGAAATATTTCATGTTGGATCTTTTCACATGAAATATATATTGTGGTAGATTAATGTCTGTTTAATAAACTGCAGTTAAAACCTTCCAATAGAATTGTGTGATGAGAGTTAGCATTGTTCCCTGTTTTATCCTGTAGGATGGGATACCTTGAACAACTAGATCCCCTGTAAGGCAATGCACAGAACAGACCACTTAATGCACAGCTGGAATGGCACGCCTATACATATATTGTGATATAGAAATTTTCCAGTGATAAATGCTGGCTTGTGGGAGAAAAGATACTTACCTCATGCTTGAACATCACATTGAAAATTTTTGCAGTGGCTCAGAATGACAGATTCTGCGATGCTTTGGGGAAGAAATTCTTTATTTATCTATTTATTTGTTTTTTAATTTGAGTAGTCTGCCTGGGAAACAGGAAGGCTGCCTTCTGTCAAAATCCTCTGCATTTTTGTTTTCATCCTAAACAAGGCAAAATAATGAAAATGCTAGTGGATTTTCACATGAACTAAGAGTTCTACTTTTGTCTCAGCTTTACATTAATGGCTGATTGTTAAGAGTTAGTTCTGCCATTCCACTTGCAGAATAAAATGCTCTTCATTATGAGTGAGTCACAAACAATACTGTAATTAATACAAATGAAAAGCTGGTGTGTCACACTGGTGTCAAATACTCACATGCTAGTAGTTCAAAATATAGTCATGAGTATTTTTGGCCAGATCTTCAGCTAGTGATTTGGTCCTGGTTTAGGTAGGCTCTTAGACAACTGTATTCATCAGAATATCTGAGTTCATTAAGCAATGTGATTTGTGTCATGAGTTCCTTTTTCTGTTTTTCTTTTATCCCATCCTTACACTGGGAAGACAATAGCTTGTGGAGAGGATTGTTTTTGAAGGTTTTGCTTCCATTATTATATTTATAGCAGTGCTATACATGTATTACTGTGTTTTCTAGTCTTCCTTATATCTGGAAAATCTGCACTTGCTTTCACTGCTGAATATTATGTAGACCTGTTTGCTGTCCTTTATTCAAATACTCATTGCCTTGAACCTTCCTTGCAGACCTGTCCTATGAGCACTTTACATTTCTTTTGTGCAACAGTAAACTACTACAACTTTTACATGAGGTGCAATGTAGCAAATACAGGTTTAGGATTGTAATCCCATTCAATGTCATATTGGGAGAAATGGTTTAAGAGCTCTGTCTTTGAAGTAGCCGTAGTACTTGGAGGGTCTGTACCCACCTCATATGTTATTTTCATCAAATTCAGTGAATCTACATGTGCTTTCTATTAATCAAATTCTTTGGAGGGAACTACTGATGTTTAAGTTCTGGGATTTATTTGGAGCTGGAGCTGGTCATGTTTCTGTTTGCCTTCAGGTTTCTGATAAGATCGCAGCCTGAAATAGGAGTGGCAAGAGAAGAATGATCATGTGACTAGAAGTGAAAATATTCCTCTGAATAAACGTAGCACCAGTACTTATGAAAGTGTATTTCTACATCAGTTGAGTGAGTAATAAGGTATAATGAGGACCAGGATTTCTGCCTTCATCACTGCAATGAATTTTAATGTATTTTATAATAAAAGCTCTGCTGTTTGTTTAAGAATGACAACTGTGTTGTACAGTGTATGACTTGGGGAATTCCGGTATGGCAACTCTCATTCAGCTTTCTTCTGCCACTTCAAGTATATGTCCATGTATAACAAGATTTTGGATTCACAGCGTAGTCATGGGAAATACTTTAAAAATATATTTTAATATTGAAAGAATAGACTGGTCATGAGTTTCAGATGTGTTTATATCCTTGGCTACATTGTCTGAAACCTCAATTACTCTAAAGCCAAACCAAAACAAACAAAAAACCCTTATATCTATGGGTTATTTTAAGCTCTCAATTTAGATTTCTTGGGGTGGAGAACAGCATATCTGTGAAAGAAGTGAGGATGAAGAAAGAAGTACTTGATTGGAAGAAGCTGATGGAGAACAGAAAGGACTCCTTTCGATTTGTTCTGATTTTATGAAATGTATACTTTCTAAATATGTGGGATTTATTTTGTGTTCTTAAAAGAAACAAGAGCCCATCAGTTAAAACTTGCCTGAGTGCTTGAGATTTACAGGTACTATTAGTGAAACACAGAAATTTCTTTTGCTATTTAATTTTATACAGCTCTTCCATCATGTATGGGTGTTGAAATCTTTTAAATTAGAGATCCTAAGTACTCAAACAACAGTAGCTATTTCATGTCAGGTTCTCAGCCACCCTTCCTCATTATCTTTACTCTCTGTAAGGCAGTGATGAAAATGAACTCCTGTACAACAATATAAATATTATTTCTTTTGCCTGCTGTCATACTTTGCCTCACATATACAGGACATGACACTTAGCCAATACTTTATTTAGTAAAGCCTATGAGACTACATATATAGATAAATAAAAGGCACAGAAAGCAATTTTCAAAAGTAAACTTTTTTTTTACCTTCTATATTCTTCTATACATGGCTTTTAAAGGAATCTATATGTATGCCCAGGGCTTCTGACATTAGTGTCTGTGCTATGAGAAACCTACTAAGTGGTCTCTGCAAAGAGACACTCATATAGCAATATTAGGGAGAATAAGCAACAGGAAACATCTTACAGACTTTGTTCTTTGTCACCTTATGCTCAGGGTACAGTATATGTAAGCTTTGTCCTTTTATGCCCCCAACCTTGGTGGCTAGCTAAGGATCTGCTGCAGGATGGATTTGTGCTGCTTACTGTTTGAGTGGTGGCCTCCCTATTCAGATTATCTCATGAGGGAAGAATTGCTGGATGTGAAGTCACCACAGCCCTCCTTCTATGCTATTCACTCCATGTTTTAATATGCTTAGATATGGGCTCTTTTTTTTTCTTACAGGGTTTGGGAGGGAAGCAGGGTGGTCCTCGTTCTCGGGTTGTCTACTTACTTTATGATGTCAAATCAGTGCAAATGAGGAGACAGGTTCCTGGCTAGGACTGAGGAGAACAGGTCCAAAGTTGTAGGCCTTCATTATTGAAGAAGAATCAGTCCATTCACGTGGTGTCAGTAAATCAAAAATCCTGTTTTGTAGGCCAGCTCTGTATGTTGGCATAGTAAGCACATGATCACATCTGACATTATATCCTTTCAAGGACAAGGATGTGCACAGGATCCAGTTACATCCAGCCCATTGCCATACCAATCAGAGCCAGCTCCTGAGGCTGCATCTCCTGGCTTCTGAATAAGGCAGGGGAGCAGGGGGAGCTTTGACTTCTTCCACTAAAGCCACCAGATAATGATGAACGGTCTTCCTGCTGCCAGAGAGCAGCACAGGAGGCTGTGTTGCAACGGGTGTGCACAAATCACCCACTAAGGTCAGCGATGACAGCACTTGCCTTCTTAGGGGGTGCATCAGCTTTCACTTGCTCTTTTCATAAACACAGAAGAATCAGATTAGAGCCTGTCCTTTAATAGCTGAGAATTTTTCCTCTGCCTTTTCCCTCATCTCCAAATCTACCCCAATGCCGTCACAAGTCTTACACTAGGGCTGTTTCTTATTAACAGAAATGTTGCTGATCCCAGAGGAGAGATTCAGATCGGCAAAATATCCCATTCCAGGAAAATTGTCTCTTCAGCTCTGGGTTATGATGCACGAGTGTCTTTACTGCTTAGCTACAGGAAAAGCAGATTTCTGCTGTGACATTTTTATTCAGCATCATGGCCAGCTGGAAAAATGTAATAGCTTTTTTTCCCCCTTCTCTTCTCTCTTTAATTTTTTAATTTTTCTAAAAGGCCTACTGTGGTTGTATCTAAGGTCTTCCATATTTTTTTTTCTTTCCTTTTTTTTTTTTGGGGGGGGGGGGAGAGGGGGAGTGTTGTGAGGATTGAATATAGTTGTTGTAGGACAGAGGAGAGGCGAAGTACATGCAGTGCAGGTTTCTCTTCACAGCAACCTGCCCCAGTTGTGATGTCACAATGTGATGGGGTTTCTGCTTCCAAGGCAGTATCTCAGCCCAGTATCATGGGCTCTAGGTACTTAAAACTCTCCAATTCTTTTTGGAAACTACAAAAACCAAAAAGCACATATAAGAGGAAGTGGGTTAGGAGCCTGATTTTGAGAAAGGATATTTTATTGGCACAAGCACAGACCCCTAGAGCTCTCTTAGAAAACTCTATATTTTTGGAAAACAGCTCAGAATAGGTATCGCACAGAGATGACTGAAAGCATCCTTAATTTCCCTGCACAAAGGAAGAAGATAGTGAGTGGTGAATGTCCACAATGTATAGAATAGAAAAGGCAGCCCCCTGATTAAATTTCTGAAAGACAATAAGCAGGCATAGTAACCATACAGTTTGCATTTGAGTATGCTGCTAGTGTACAAATTGGGAGCTGGATTTTGTTGTTGTTTTTCCCCTTGGGAGAGAGTATTCTTTCCTCCTTCCTTATTTTCTAATTGCTGGAATCTGGGGAGGTGCTTTAAGAATATCTAGCTATGCTTTCACTGATTTTAGACATTTTTTCCCAGCCATTATATAGAGGCAGAATTGTGGACCAGATGGAAGTTTACCCTGACTTGGTAAGGCCACCTCTGTGTTACTGCAGTGAAACACAAATATCAGACTTCCAGAATTTGGAGGTTTTTCTTCATAAGGACAGACCAACAAAATCAAAATGTGATTGAACTGAAACATCATGCATAATATTAGTATTATGTAAAACAACTTTTTGAAACCATAGTTAAGAAAATGAATGAAAATAAAGTATATCCTGTATTTTTGGCTTTCCTAGGGTGCTTCATTATCAATGAGCTTAAAATAAACTTCAAAACAAGCTGAAGAAGAAACGTCTAATATAAATGAGGGAGATTTTTTTAATAAAAAATTCTGTCAGAAATGCTTGGTCCTATTCCCATGACAATGCAGAAACAGATAAATGGAACAAGTTTTCTGAAACAAGATGGCAGATGTTGCCTAGCTTGTTGTTTTAACATATACCATAAGTGATGCCTGATTTCTATAGCTCAGAAAAATACTTGAATGTATTTCTACATAAATTCATCTCCCTGGATTCTATAACAATAGAGGGAGGGAAGAACTGTCAGAAGAACTTGCAGAAAGACAACCTAGGATGTAGTTTCTGGAGCATTTTGAATGAAAGGTGTGGGATTTGTTCAGAGCAAGGAACTGCTCTCACAAAGAAGGCAATCTATGTCTATCATAGAGCATGAATTGTGCAAGCTGTCAGTTCCAGAAGCATAGTCAGCTTTGACCAGAATTGCTGTACTGCATCTGATGAGTGGATTTAGTAGTTCCTGGGCTCACATTTTTAGTACTGTAGTTGCAGACCTGACAGACTGCAAGAGGAGAGCCCTCACAGCTTCAAGGAAGGAGAAATAAATTTCCAAGAGACACCATGCATGAAAATATTTATATAATTTCCTGGAAGATACTTATGCCCATTCTTTCAGTTAAGCATACATGTGAAGAAAGCATATTAAAAAGCTTCAGGATTGCAGTAGGCTCATTAAGGTGCTTTGTGCTATATGTAAACCTGGAATGGATCAGGCCAATAAGTTAGAAGATATGACTGGAAGTTGTCTTTCTCAGCCTTAAATTACTCCATCTGACAGGTGTTATACAATAGCTTCCAGATGGTCTGCTTACTTGCACTGCCTAAATACAGAGTTGAGGCTGTTTTTCCCAGCACCAAATACAGGTGTGATAGTTTAAGTTCCTGCTCGGTAAGAGAAGGCCCTTTCCAAGGCCCTTCTTCTACTCATTCTCCTGGGGACTGCTGCATTGGCTTCAGTGTTTTGTTTGTGGCCATCAACAGCCTTTTTTTTTTTTTTTTTTTTTTTATCAACAGCTTTCTGCTTATGACGTGCTAATTTTGTGCCTTGTCCACCAATATCCCCTTTACAAGGGCATCTGATGTTAGCTGCCCTTCAACAGCAATGGCAGATGAGTTTTTCCTTTGCCTGTTCCCACATGTGCTCAGGGTCCCTGGCCTCTGCTTTGTTGGCTTCCCTGTGCTGTCAGAGTTGTAACTGGATCTTCAGACTGTTGATTTTGTATTTGTTTACTTCTGAACCTGGCGGTAGATATCACGCAGGTTGCACTGGTGCAGGCAGTCCCCCTGTTGCAGCAGCTTTCCCCTAGCCCTCTGCCATAGCACTCTGACTCCCACCTCTCCAAGAGCTGCTGGGTGAAGTTTGCACGGCTGTGGGAAGGTCCATGTGCACAGCACCATCTGGGGGCCAAAGTGCACCCTGTTTTCTAAAGGGCTGAGTAGGATGCTGCTGTGAGGTGGTGACACACTGACTGCACCGGTGCCACCTTTGAGATTTTGGTTTTCCTGGCCATGCTGTTAAGGCTGTAGATGCTGGGGGACCTTCCTCTGCTTGGTGAGGGGGCTGTGTCATAGCCCACAAAGGTGTTGGTCCATGGCAGCGTGTGCAGACAGATGTTTGTTCCTCTGCAGACCAATGTTTTGCCTTCAGCAGTGGCTTCTGGCTGCTGAAGGGAAGGAAAGCCTGGGTGTGGCCTGGGAGGCCGGACTTGTAGGTCTGTCTCCTGTGTGCTTTTCCACATAGGGACACAGCTAGGTGCTGGGGCACAATGTGAGGGGCAGACCACTTGTGAGGTGGGTGTCACGGTAAGGGGTGTTTCTGCCAGGGTGTCCTGCCTGTGACTTCAGAATGCTCAGGACACATAGGATAGGTGCTGTAGTGAGAGAAGTCCTCCTTGGGATGGGCTTTGAAAGCCACCGGCACAGCGTGGACTATGGCCACCACAGAGCAGTGTCTGACACTGGTTCCCCTCACAGGGCACAGTCCTGACCTTCGCCTATGTGCCCATGGCCTAGCCTGCCCTCAGCCTGTCCTGGCAGAGGTGACTGGTGCTGGAGTTGCCCCGGTGCCCCCAATTCACAGCTTCAAAAGCAGTGAGGGGATGAGATGAGCTGCCAGGCCCTGCCCTGACTGACCCTGCTGCTCCTGGCCCCAGGGAGCACCGGCAAAATGTGAGCAGACTAATACGTGCAATGGGAGCTGAAAGGAACTGAAACATCTGTGGGTTTGTTGGTGTGGGTGCAGTTCGGGTGCCAATGACATAGTTACTGTGTACAAAGCTTTAAACTGTGCCTGCTGACTGGCAGTGTAGAAGTGTAAGCTTACACTGTGTGCTATTCTCATGGGTGCTTTCTCCTTAATAACTTTGTCAGGATTTTCTGGGATGGAGGGAAGGGAGAGGGAGGAAGAGTTTTCCGCCCTTTGTATCATGGGGCATACAGTATTATGGTGGTTGGAGAGTTTTATCTAGTAAGTTGACTGTAACCGCAGGAACCTGTGACACTGCAACAGAAGCAGAGCTCTCTCTCCTCCTGTGGCCCATTGCAGTAGGCATTCAAAAGCAACCACAGTGAGCCTTGTACTTGCCAGAGGGTGGTGGATAGCACAGTGTGAGCTGTGGTGACCTGGTATTTTCATGGTACTTTGGGGGAAAAGTTTCTTTGTACATTGCTTTCTATTGTGGGTAACTGAACTCAGTGGTTCAGGTGATATATTCAAGCTGTGTACCCTGTTCTAAGCACTGAACTGCTATCAGCTGCAGGCTTTTCTGCCGTAGAGAGTGCTTCAACCAGGGGAGTCGTAATGCAGCTCCAATAATGTATAGTGGAGTTCCAAAGTGAGAAGTTCACAATATGAGGATAACCACTTTGGTTTCACTGGATTATTTTTCACAGTCTTGTATATTCTCCTTAGGATACTTCCACATTTCTCCTCCACTTTTTTCCCTCCCTCTCTCCCTCCCTCTCTCTCCCTCTCCTCCAGGGCATTTGGCAGAGGAATATGGTAGGTTACATCCTGCAGACTTCAGAATTCATTTTTCACCAAGAACTCTTTCTGTCCAGTTTACAGTTTTCATATTGCCCTTGTTTTAGGTTAGATAATATGCAAGCAGGGAATTTTGCAAGTTTCTGCTTTGAAATAAATCACTGCTAATAAATGAGAGTAGTCAGAATACACAATGTGGCTTTGAAAAGGCACCTAACGGGTTAGGGAATACACATGAAGTGAGTATGGTGTCATTTTTCTTCCATTCTGTGAGCTAGAAGCAGTGGCAGGTTCATCACCTGTTTTCCTTATTTTGAAAAGAGACAATGCAAACAAGATTTTCTTGATCTCTGCTGCCAGTAACACTCCTGCTCCTCCTTCACTTGGAAACGATCTTGCCTTACTGCCTGTTGTTTTACTCCATGCCATTATGCCCTGTTCATTTCCTCTTTTTTTGTCACCTTATCTGTCCCAGGAAATTGTACCTTTCTGGTTTATTACATCAAACGGGAATATTTCCAGGATATGTACAGCTGTGCTCTTGAACTTGTGACATTTAAAGGGCAATAGAATACTAATGTGACTAATAAAACAGAAAAATGGCTTTATATAAGTCAGTGTGAAAATGGCTCAACCTATCTTTTAAACGGACTAATTTCAACAACATTCATTGATAGGGGCCTGGAGGGAGACTGCAAAGCTTGGGGGATTGAGGTAGAACTGTAAAAACAAAGAAAGCTCTTGTCATTTTCTTTTCACACCTTTGAAAGAGATCCAACTAATCTTTCCTATTATGGGGACTCTTTGCCATCTATTTTCTGCAGATGATCATTCAGAAGGGTAAATGGCTGTATGTTTTGTTGTTGTTGTTCTTTGTGCTGTTTTTTCTTTTTTTTTTTTTTTCATTCTGTGAAAAATGTTGTAATCTGAAAGCAATTTTATTGGATTTCTTTAACATTGATTTTTGGATTTTTATTTGAACACATAGAATAAAAGTTTCACATTTTATAGTTCAGTATTTCTAGCTAGTGCTGTGAGGCCTAGAACAATTGTATCTGTAGTATTTGCAGGTCATGTCCTTTCTGAGCAGGTCTAAGGCTGTACAGTTTCTGAGTATATGCCATATGGCCACTAAGTCACAAATTGATGTGGATTGATAGACAATAAAGGAAAGCATCTATCATTTTTACCTTTCTGACCTTATCCTTTTTACCTTTTTGACCTTATCCTTTCTACATTAATCAAGGTTTCTCAGTTAACATGAAAAACACCAGTTTTTCTGGGTTACTACAATAGTCAAAGGGCATCAAATAACAAGAACAGTTTGTGTTTATAATCCACAGTAATCCTGAGCTATGTTGTTATTCTGAATGGGATTGGGTTGTTTGATTAGGGGTATACTTACAAAGGAAATGCGGGGCTTGAAAATTGGGAATAGCATTTGCTACTTGCAGTAAGAGAATTATAGGTATTTTTTTCTGCTTCTTTAACAACAACAACAAAAAAAAATTAGCTAGGGAATGCACAGATACAGATCTTATGTGATAGTTGTTTAAAAGTACTTTTAACTAATTATCATTAAAAGCTTATTAAAATATTGTTTTGTTTAAAGCAAGTTATTCTTTCATCTTTTTCAGTAATGCATTGTCTATTAAAATGTTTTGATGTGGAAAATTACCGCTTCAGGTCTGAAGAGAGTGACAAGAATAACGTTAGGAGAGTGACGAGAATAATGTTTCAGTTATAATTTGAGGATTAGTAATACTGATTTGCTCTTCCTAGTGGAATAGAAACGTGGTCACCTAATGAACTCTCCAAGCTGCAAATGAAGCTTTCTCTTCAAACAGTCAGTGACATTGATGGTTTCTTATACTTTGAGTTTGTGATATATAGGAAGCTATATTCTGGATCTTGTTTGCCCAAGTACCTCAAGCCTCTCCCCTCTGAATGCCATGTTGGTGTTATTGTAGCCTAGATGCTTCATGCAGCTGAGGGGGGACTTTTTGTGAGTGCAGTGTTTTGCTGGAAGGTTGAGTTACCTTGACATGTCTGCATTGACCACCCTGCATAACTAACTCAGGTACTGGGGTTCCGTAGCTCAGGACTGTAGTTCTGTATGTGCTTACTCAATGAGAAATGCGTGCATGTAAATAAATCCATGCTATTGCAAGTGATCTTTCTTTACAGACTAGTATTTCTACAGCACATATGATCACATAAGTGATTAAGGGCACTTCTCCACTGAATAGTCATGTATGATGTAGGCATATCCTTGAAGAATTTCCTACCAGGTGGAAACTAGTTGTTTTAATGCAATTAGTAATTGAATGTCATTTTTCACTCTAGCTACGTCTGTTTGTCATTTTGTCCATTTTTTTTTAACATAAGAATCTTTTCTTTTACTGGACAAGCACTTCTTAATTTTTCCCTTCATTTTTTGACACCTACATGCAGATCATTTCCCTTTGTCACTGCAGTTCTTTTTTCCTTCTTTCCCTTTGCCTGTAGCTTTTTCTCCGGGAAGAGAAAGGACAGGTGAGAATGATTATCTTGTGCTTGCTTTCCAGATTCAGAACAGTGAAGGAAATTTCACTGCAATCTGCTCCCCAGTTGAAAACAGCTAGGATAAACTCTCTGTAGATGTAGTAGTTATTTCAAGATTGCTCATATTAGCCTTGAAGATTTAAAAATCCTCCAGACTTTTGCAGGAAATCTTTATTGAACAAAATAAAGCTAGGAAAAAATATTATTGTTCAATAATATTTTCCCAGCAAGACTGAATGTCATTCCCAAGATGTGTGCAAGTATAAGACTGTAGAAGAAAGGCTGCTTTCTCCTTATTGCGTTATACAGGGGAGAAATGTATTCTGAATTCATGAGGCCTTACAATTTAAATCCTACTTTTCAATGTCAACAGTTTTTTAGTCTCTCCTGGCAAATCTTTTCTGTGAAATCTGTTCTCTATCCATATGCTTCCCGTCTTAGTATGCCACGCACTTTTGGCTTACCACACCCACAGCTCCATGATGACAGTCCATCACGCTGCAGTCCTTCAAAAGGGATTTTGATTTGGCAGTAATACTACAACATTTTGTTCATGTAGATACTTGGCTGAAACAAACTCAGATATTTGATTTTGCCTTGCTGGGAATTTGCACGCATTACAAAGAGCATCTCTTTAAAGGGAATTAAAGAGTGCTAAGCATTAAGAAGTTATCGGCTGATGGTTTCCAGCTTTTTGTTGGCTTTGTGACCATTTATGATCTTACACATGGGTGGAGTGTCCACCTTCCTGTATACTTGTTGCTTACATATCTGCTGAAAGCAAATTCCCACAAAGTTTACAGAGATGACATGTAAGATTGGACCTTTTAGACTTTATGTGACTGTAGACAGTACAGGTAAAGGGCAAAAGCTAATTAATGTGTAGGACTCTGTTTTTTATCCAGATAATCTTATGTTGTAAAAGGAAAGATCATATTAATTTAATAAGAGACTGCAAGTGGTTATTAATTAGTCAGTGTCTGTTTTTCATCTGTGTAGCTGATAGTAATGGGCTCGAGATTGTAATGCATGGGTGGTTATTCATTGCAGCAACACCTTTCCTTGAGGCCTATCAAATTTTTCAAAAAATACTTTAGAAACATTAGAATTTGCTAATGGTATTCTACAGATTATGTTATAATCTAGTTTTCTTAAGACCTTGTGTCTGACCAAATCTGTCAAAGGAGGTAGCTTTAACAGAAGTACACTGGTACTACTTCTAAAATTTGGGCAATGAAGCCACGCAAGTTAAAATGTTGGAACAGTCTAGTGATAAACCAATGATTTGGCTGACAGTGATAAGAAGCTGCAGATCACTAAGGAAGTCCAAGAAGCCGTATGATGAGAGTGTATGCCAACAGGGTGGCACTTGAAGAAGGTCAGTCTTCTTGGCAAGGACCGCTGGGTTGTGGGAGCAACAGTGTGTTCCTGTGACAGGGTGGTTCCTGGCTCACAGCCCTGATAAGTTTAACAGGGTCCAGGATGAGATTTGGAGTGACGATCATGATGTGCATTTGTTTGTTTCTCTTACTGGCCAAGGTGCATATTTTTATTTACTGCAGTCACTAGAGAAGGAAGTTGGCAGTGAAATGTGAGAGTTTAGGAATCTCTTCAGCAAAATCTTTTTGTTTGTTTCTTTGTTTGTTTTGTGTGTGTGTGTGTTTATTATTATTATTATTATTTTTCTAGGAAAACAGGTTATGTGACTTGCTGCATTTCTGACCCTAGAAATTGGTGGACACTTTTAGCCAGTTTTGAAAAGCTTAGTTGAAAGAGGGATGAGAGTCTCTACCTTTCAATGCTGCATTGTTGAGATTAGTACTGTT